>NC_137694.1:106509577-106867077 GCF_964034855.1 Anser brachyrhynchus
GCTGGATAGAATTTGAAAGTTGTTGCAATTGTTCAACATGGCAAGTTTGTTCCAGATCTGTATATTGCAAGTCTGAAACAGACTACTTTTCTGAGATGCTTTAACCAGGGACCTACATTTCAGTTTTGGTTGGACTTATGTCAGACTAAGTTTCTCTTTCTGTTTTCTCTTGTTCTGGCTTTATTTAAACAGTTATACAGAATTTATTTTTCCTGAAATGCTTATTGAGTATTCTTAAAGGTGTCAGTATTCATATCTGCAAAAATGAAACTTCAGGGTGTTCTGGTGTTCCACTCAGTATGGGTGAACTAATCACCCATGAGGTCAGCAATTTATTCTGTCAAGGCATAGTATGCTTTGATGTTTTCAAATGAAACAAGATTAAACTGAGTTCTTAACTGAAATTTGTCTTAAAATATCTGTTAATATCTATGTAATTCTGTATATTTCACCTGTTCACAGGTTCTAGCAAATGTCACTATCACTTAAAAAAAAACATAACACCTACTTTTCTAGTTTCTATAATAAATAAAATGAAGACATGTCACATTTGGTTTCTTTACGTGCATCAGTCTTTGGTCCATGCTATTATTTCAGTGACATTTCTATAATGTAATTGGGATCAAATGTATATTTTACTCTTGTAAAAAAGTAAAAATAATATTTTTATGACTAAATTCAGCAATCCCCTACCTATAACCTGCTAAAATGAAATATTTTTTTTCTTTTCCTTTACATGTAAACCATTGTTTTTGCAGTATGTCGGTTTGAAATGAATAAATAATAGCTGTTAATAGAACTGTATATGGCCTCTCAGACATACCTCTGACTTTCAAGATCAAATATTACCAATGTTAAATATATAAACGGAAAAATCTCCATATGAAAGTGCACCATCAGGGCAACAAAACATTTAAGCTGACACAGCTGTACGTATTTCCACCAGTTACAAATCACTTACACTTTGGGTCAAATATGTATTTCGTTGTCATGATACAGCTCATTTTACTTCTATTAGTGAAATCATTTGATTTATCATTTTTAGAACATCAAATGTTTTATGAGTTCTTGAACTATTTGAAATGCATAGTTTTCATCTATGCAATTTTACCTGCTTCTGTACTTGTTTATCTGTTCATATTTGGCATCAATTAAAGATAATTTTTAAGGATCTTACCCAGGATTATTCTGTCTGGTTATTTTCTGGAGTCTGGTTTCTCTCCTGTCTCTACCTCCTAGTTCTATCTAAAATGAAAGGTTGAGTTCATTGGTTTCATTATTGTTGGGTATAAGAAATGACAATATAGTCATTGAGAGAGTCAGTAAGCTTTGAGAAACTTGCAAATGTCAACTCAATGTCAATTAATCCAAGGGTTTGGTTTTCATAGGCTTTGGATCTAACCTTGAGTGAGTAGTGTTCTGGAGCTGAACTCTGATGCCTTCACTGCTGAGATAGCACTCAGTTCCACCAAAACCAGCAGAAATAAGATTAAGCCTACTGATTGTATTCTCCAAAGGCTTTTGGGTATCAGTTGGCATGTTGTGGCTACACTCATGAATCTGAACCATTGCCTACAGCATTATCTTGTAAGTGCTGACTTGAAATCAGTTTTTTAACAACTGTGTGAATGATCCTGTTTTTTGGTTTGGGTTCAATGTAAACAAGTTAAACTGACTTGTTGTTTTCTTCTGAAAATAGTTTTTAAGGTGTGTTTCATGCAAACTGGTCTGATAAAGTCATGCCTGCCATGTCTTGATATTGTATCATATATAAAGAAGGCAATGACAAATTATTTTATGCCAAAGGTACTGTGTATTAGAAATCCATCTATGACTGCCAGGTCTTTCTGGAGATACGTGCACTTTGTTACAGTGGGATACATACACAGTAGAATGCTGATTACATGCAGTGAAAATGAAGTGAAAATACCCTAACCTCACATAAGGCAGAACATTTTGTGTGGTCTGTCATGTGACTATTTAAATACTTTTTTTACTTTCTTAGTCAAGAAAAGCTTTCATCAAGAAAATTGTCATTCATTAGTATTTTTACTGAGATATTTACTGAGTATATTTACTGAGTCTTATTGAATCTTACTCATAAATTGACAAAAATTGTTTTGTTGGGCTTATAGTAAGGATTTGCAGCTACCACTCTTAAATGGTACTAGTCCAAGTCATTTGACTGTTAGCTGCTTGGTGGTGCTGTTTGTTTTCAACAAGATACTCATTTCCATACCTTGCTTCAGGAAGAAGTTTTGTTGACTCTAGGCATGTCTGAAGTTACATTGCTTCTTGCATTTTTATTTGCTATGCTAAAAAAAAAAAAAAAGAGGCTTGTTTATCACCTCTACAGTATCAATCTTCTCCCTTTTGTCCTTAGCAAAGCTCTTGTTGCATTCTTTGAGTCGACTTGCAATGTTGCTTCGCAACTTGTTTTCCCAATCTACCACTCAGTTGTACCATTAGCTCTTTCTGTGTCCCCCTATTAGTTTTCTCGCTTATTGGCCATACTTTATCTTGTGAAATACTACACCCAGATCCCAGAGCCTTCTCTTCTGAGCTTCTTTGCAGTCCGTCTCAATCATACCTGTCATAGATCTAGCTCAAATAGCTCCATTCTCTTTGGACTGGGAATGTCAATTCTTGTATCACAATCACACATTTTTCTGAAGAAGGACCTTGCCTGCTACCATCCGTGCTGCTTTCTCTGTGTGGAAAATATTCTTGCTGTGTTTCTTTTGCCATGATGCTAACAAAATAATGTCTCATGCTTTACCTCATCTTTTCAACAGCCTATGTAGTCGTTGTACCCCTTATACAATGTACCATCTTGTACTGAGATATTTACTGTCATGTAGTCAGTTTGAAATGGAGGTTTTGAAGCAAAACAACATGCATTCAGAATCTGGACTTTTTTTTTTCCCTAAAAATGTTTTATGGAATCTAAAACGATTCCATTAAAAGTCAGCACTGGGTACTATGTTTGTTGAGTCTGAGTTGATTTCTTAATTAATCTAAAAAGTAAATGGATATTTTTTGTTTTGTTTTTCTCCTAACTACATATTCTGTTATCTTGTCTTATGTACTTCATCAAATGCTGAAAATTTGCATATCAAGTCCTTTTGTTACACCAAGCAGTCTCTTTGCCTGATAGGTTTGCTCTGAAGCAACATACACTGAGGAAGTGTGGCCCTGCAGACATAACTTAGGTAAAAGACATGCTGACTATCCATGTCCTGGAATAGGCTCCTCTTTCTCCTTCAGCTGTACTGGCACTCAAGTTATAAGGGAAGTGAAGACTAACATAGCCTCATTTTGTCCCTGATTCAGCAGATTTTCGACACAGAGAAGGATAGAGTACATTCAATAACAAGGTGCTTTTTAAATCTTACTTTCTCTATATAATATTGATAATTTCAACATGGACTAAATTTACCTAACAGTTACTCTTGGAAGTCACTCAGTTTTTGTACACTGTTTGATTAATGTGTAAAAATAATTGCTTTATAAAACCAAAAATCTCAGGTGAGAATATGTATGCCTTTACCATACAGAAACCCAAGGTAATATTTTCACTATTATAAAGCTTAATACTTCACAGGATAAAATGACTCTTAATCTCTGAAACCAAGACGGGCTGTTTCTCACAGGTGTGTTGTTATGCACCGTTAAAAGTTTTATCCTTCCTCTCAGGCACCTGGAGCAGCTGCCTTCAGGACTAGTATTCTGAATCAGGTGGTCTGATTTTCTTTGTCAGTCAGGCCATATGATTCAGTGCTATCCCTGAAAGCAGCTGCTATGTACTGTCTTAACAAACCTCTGCAGTTATGTAGAGGGAACTGCTGCGCTCTTGAGGTAAACCAGAACCCACAGAAGTAAATAGGATTGTGTCTTTTCACTTCAGAGGACTGTAGGAAGACTATGATTTCATGCTGCTTTTCAGACTACTAAGAAAAGAAGATCAGAAACATTCTGTACTCAAGGCTTCTAACAGGTACTTTTGGAGTTGCATTATATCTCATGGTTGGCGTTTCTATATAATGCTTACTTTGTAGAGTGTTCAGATTAAGCGTTTGAAAATCAAAGAAGCTTTAATTAGCACAACAATACTTCAATCCACTCAGCTTCTCTAACAGCTTCCTAAAATACCTCAAATTTTATTCAAACGAGAAGACAATTATGACTCTTGAATAGAAAGCTTTTATAGCTAGAAGATGAAAATGTAATTGCAGGTGGTATATTTGGTGACCTCCCCTCACTAGGTAGGAACACTAGTACATTTGGCTTTCAAGCAGGGGAGCCTGCAGTTGTCACTAAGTGTGATGAAGAGAGCCAAGTGAAAAAGGCTGCATGATCCTTACGAGCAGTACAGGTATGAGGAGCTATGTGGTTCATGGGTCACCATTTCCATCCTACCTGGTTAATAGCAGAGGGTGAGGAATGGGATGTTCATCTATAGTTGGTTTGCGTAGGAAGCCTGACAGACATATATGCAATGTGAATTGTGGTTTAGCATCCCACCGTTACCTAAGCTGATACCATTGATTCAGTCTGCAGTTGCTTCAAAATATTCGAAGATCTTTGAATTCTACAAATGATAAGAGGACTAATGCCTGAGGGCTTGACAGTCCAAATGTACCTGCTATAATAAGGCATATGTGAGGAGTTTTCGCTGTCATTTCCATCCCATAAAAAAACCCTTGTTTTATTCAACTCCCTACGTAAAGACAGGTTCACTAGGAAAGAAGTGGCAAGCCCAAAGTTATACATCCACATTTATGGTGTCAAGTTATCTTTTTACGTTCTCCATTACTTCTGATAGAATTGTCTCTGCTTGACAAAGAATACCTAGGGCCTAAGTCTATCCCACAGCTTGACATAAGGATAAACTTCATTTAATAATTCAAATGGTGAGCAAGACAGAATAAAACCAGTCATCCAAAATCCTAACATGGAAGGACTCTCCAAATATTTTCCTATGAATATTGAGAACAGAATATAGACACAAACTGTTCTTTCTGTTTAAAACAAACAAACAAAAAAACAACTTATGGAATATTATCTTCTTGTTGTTTGGCCATTCTGAATACAAATTTCCTCATAAAATACAGTACTAAATTCTGAATGAAGGATCATCTAGACTCATGGTATTTAGTTCCCTACATGTTCTGTATTGACTGTGGGAGCTGAGTCTGCTAACAGTGCCTCCAATGGAATCACATGGGCAACGGTAGGTGTTTAGATGTATCTTTGCCTTCTTCTGGTGACTTTGATCCTTCCTTTCTGTTTTCAGTATGCTATATTCATCTTCAGCCTTCAGGAAAGCTAATTCCAATTTAAAAGGGAGGTGGTTTTCCTTTGTTTCCTTATCGAGTTAGCCAAATATTGTTATGAATCTCTTTTGATGAACTCTGTTGCAGTGGCTTCTCAGACAAATAAATCACGTTAAAATGTTCCTGAAATACTCAGAAGTGTCTATTTCCCACCAACCTGGTATCTGCAGCTTCAATTAATATGTTTTTTTATAGTAGCAAACTACGTGCTGTGGAATTTCAAAGGATAAAAGGGAAAGTGAATGTTTCCCAAAATGTTCTTGGATGGTTTCCTCTCAAGGAGAAAGACTTTGTGAAACTGTTTTTATTGTTATTTTTATTAATTTGCTTCAGTTGAATGATCTTGTCGTTTTTCATTTCAGGAAGAATAAAAAAATAAAAAGGATCTGTGTTACTTGGGGTGCATTCTTTATGATTATCTAGATGATAAAAATGGCGGTACTCCAAAAGAAGAGCATTTACATCTAATGAGGTTTTGATGTAAACCTTTCTGATAATATTTAATTCCTGAAGTTGTTAAGATATGAATACTGCAGGAACAGCCACTGGGTATGTACAGTTACGGTGTGGTGTTTTAGGGGTTGTGTCTGCAGACTAGTGGCTGTGCAGTTCTGATCTGACAGTTGGTCACTGGTGTGTAGCAATACTACTGGAACTGGTTAAGACTGAGAAGTCACCCTGAATCGTTACTTCAGTAAGGCAATAGTTGAACAAAAGAATGAATTGACTGTAAGGTTCAAAATATCAAATGAGATTTTTTTTTTCCCCCTATGATGAAAACAATGATCAGATATAAACTTGCTTGCCTGCACAAATTCTCTCAATAAATTGTGATGGGCTTGTGTCTTCTAGTAGACTTCATAACACAATTGGCCTCTGCTATTTTGTCTGTAACTTCTTGCACCTTTTTTCCTCTATGCTTTTTTTCTTTTTTATCCCAATGAATTTGATATATAAAACTGGTAGAGCACTGCCATGTTTTTTGTGCAGTGGTTAGTCTGTCAGAAATAGCACTGAATGCCCTAACTCAGATTAAATTTGTTTTGATAAATGCTTCAGCAAGTTTATACATCTGGTGTTGAGACTTTGAAGTCATTGATTCAGTCCTCCTGAGGCAATGTAGAATTGATCTCCAGCATGGCAGTAAGGGGCATCCTGTCAGCACTTGGGATGAGAAACTTTATAAAATCCTGGTGTCATTAAAGACTCTGTGATGCTTTCGCAGTGTCTGGGCAGAATTGTAGTTCTGCTCTGGTTTACTTTGGCATTGTGTCTGTTTGCCTTCTAAATATTTCATTTGCTGTTCCAGTCATTTGGTGGTATTCCAGTGTGCTGTTAAAAAGCAGCCGTGTTTTGTCTCAGAAGCAGCTGCATTTCAAAAATGGGAAGGTAGCTGTGTGTCAGTTTATTAAATTGGTAAAGGGTTTCACGTCTGTTCAGGATGATGTATGCTATGTTAATATAGGGTACCAATGTATATATCAGGGAATACTAAAGACCAATCTGAAATTCTATGGTAATCAATCTCTTCAATTATTAATTAAAGGTAGTAAATGGAATCTGGCTATCACTGCATAGTATACAGCTACTATTGCTAATGGATATTCAATGCATGCATTCTGTCTGACAGTGCTGTGATGTATTTTTCCTAGTCTTAAAATGTCTGTGATCTCATCCACTTATGACACTTAAAAGGCTGTTGAAATCCACCGACAATAAAGAACAATTCAGTGCAACTTCAGAATGGATAAATATGTCCGTGAGATCTCACAGCACAGGTTGGAATATATGGGTATGGGAGATAGGCAGCAGCTTGGAGGGAAGCTGGTCTTTTGACTTTTGTGTATCTTTTTGATAATACCCATTAATTTCTCCTATGATTTGTGTACAAAAAACAAATGTGAAGAAAGTGGGAACTGAGACTTCATTGCCTGCATCTTGTGCAGGCTTTTAAAAGTCTATAAAATGAAAAATACCTAGCACAAATCAGCTTAACTTATTTTTTCCAAACTACCCAGCTGAGGGTCTTTCTTTCCTATTCATATGTGATAATGTTTAAGATAGACGAGCTGTTACATGGCCAACAGGGAAGAATCTTGTGAATCCTGCCCATCAGTTTCTGCTGTAGTATAATAAATAGAAAAAAAGAAACACTGCCCTTTAAAAGAGAGGTGTGTTAAAGTGACATCAAAGGACACTTTCATCTACTGGTGTTCTGTGATTCTGGACAGTGTTCTGTGATCACACAGAATGCAGACTTAAAGATAATGTAATGAAAAGGGGGAGGCAATGAAATATATACATGAATACATTTGATTTTGCCCATAGGCCTCATAACCATGATGCTGTTTTACTGAAGAGTTACATTTTTCTCTTTCAATGTGCATAGATTTGAAATTAATTTGGATCAGTTTATAAAAACAAACAAAAAAACCATAAGTGGTTGCTGGAGAAATAATTTTATATTATCTAAGATAGAGGAGAAATGTCAACTTTTGTGGAGACATTTACAGAGCAAGCTAACTTGTTAATTCCTACTAGTCTCCAGAGTATTTTTAACACTCTTCTAATAGAGCTACTGTAGCGGTATCAAAAGATGTGATTTACTGTAGTGGAAGTTAATATGCCCCAGGCCTTATTTGCTTTTACATGAAAGCCTTTTTGCTCTACTTACTCCTTTCTAAAACCTTTCACAGATAAATATTATCTAGAGGTACAGGGAGGGGAAGTAACTTTTTTTTTTTTTTCTCACAGTAATTCTGTGCTATGATACTTTAAATCTGATGCATATCATACATCATGAAGAACATTATTAAAAATCCATATGAGTATTTGTTTTCAGAAAACAGAAGCTACGTGCATTTTGGAGGCTTTGCTTGTGTAACAATTCCACTGAGTCTTCCCTAGTACAGACTCAACTGTACTAAAACTTAAGCCCAGCTTCAAGATATTTTATGTTCCATGGTGAAACACTCATGCACAGTGATGATGATAAAAGAATTAAAACAGCTGGATCTTTTCAGAGTGTAATGGCTAGTAGGGTGGATTCTGCTCCTCTAAGTATCACAGGAAGCTATTAGTTATAGCTAAGGGGATTTGGGGTTAGTTTCAAAGTGGAAGAAGATTCATTTTTTGGCCATCCATGTTGAGACACAAAGCCTGACCAGATAATCTTGTGGTCAAGGTAGAATCTTAATTTAAAACAAACAGAAACCCTGCTCCACAGAATAGCATAGGCAGTTCAGGCAACTTGGTTCACATTCTAAGTCTTCTGAAGCTGTAAAGGGTAAGGCAGTAATTGACTGAGCATGTTATGAGGAATTGGCTGAGACAGTGTTTTCTCATTTTCCATGATGTGTGCCAAGGGAATGAATGAAGTCCCTGTCTCTGTAGCAGGGAGGCAGACATAGGAACACTTAGTTGCTCAGCTGGTTTAAATGGGTTGAGTTCCAGGGAAGCCAGTCGCCCCCATGAGATTACCAATATGAAGAAAGAGCAGGCAACAGTCATGAAATTGTAGTACAAAAGCAGCTTACAGCAGCAGAGAGCAATTGAGGGCATTTGCGAATACCCATGCATTTTGGGGCTGATCTTTCCAAGTGCCCTAAATTCCTGTTGAGTTCAGCACCTTTTAATATGCTACTGAGTAGGAATTATATTAATAATGATATGCAGGAAAGCAGTAGATGTTAATGTTCATTGGTTAGTTCAGATAAAGCTTGAATGTTTGTTTTCCACTCAAGACAAGGACTGTCATTGTGAAGTACCAAGTAAAACAGAGTCCTGGATTCCGGGGTGTGACTATGCTAAAAGCATGAGTTAAAACAAGGATTTTTTTCATAATCTTTGTGATTAGAGTTTAAAATAAAGCGCTCTCTGACTATTTCAATTCAGTAACATCTGGAGTGAGGCAGGTGTTTTATGGATAAATGGGGGAAAAGCTCTTTGCCTCATTTTGTTTACAACCTGTATGAATAGCATTTCTGTGGAAGCTGAGATTGTGAATAACAGGGAAAGAGAAATAAACAATAGTCTTATTATTTCTCATTTTTCTGAATTTCTCCAGGGTTATTTTTTTTATATATATATAAATGTATGTATAGAAGACTAAGAAGACTACTTTACTCTTTGCTTTACTTGTTCTTTTGGGGTTTCTGTTGAGTAATGTGAAGTAAAGCTCAGTAGAAGCAGTAAGATGCTAGTCCTTTTATGGGTCTGCTAGGAAATTCATTTGGTAATGTCTCTCTGCTCATAAATATTGCACATTGGAACTATCATCTATAGATAACATGATTAAATTACAATCTACCAAGTAATTGCTTTTGCTTTCCCAGTCTTTAAAATATATAACAATGCAGAAAAAGCCATGTCTATAAACACACAGTCTAACACGTGTGACCAGAGTGACAGTTTGCTCTAAGAAAACTTTGGTATTAACAGTTTTCTGCCTCTGTCACTACTTGACTCTGCAGAGTCCTTGCCCATGGAGATACAGAAAATCCTTGATGCCCTGGTGTCTAGGGCACACAGGATTTTCCTGTGGTCCATTTGGGCTTCTGAACTCCAGCCTGCCTTGTGCAGCAGAAGCCCCATGAGGGGTAAGTGAGTAGGCTTCCCTAGCTGCTGATACAAATCTGTACAGCTCTTTGTCTGTGATCACACACAGCTGGCAAGTAGTCTGGGCAGGGTTCTTGTCATGGGACTGCTGTGTAATCTATATCTATTTCCCATGGCAGAATAAGCAATCTAACAAGGGCTGCCTGCACAGCTGAATACTTTGCCTACCCTCATTTTGCAGCAGAGAGGCAAGACGAATGGAAAATACTCCCGGTGCTCCTGTTCTTCTCAGTTCTTTGAGGAATGTGGCACCTGTCTTGCAACTCTTTGCCACATGGACAGCTTAGTGTGGCCCATGGAATCAGCAGGGTTTTGTTCCCTTAGGAAGGTGAAGAAATGACTTGGCATAAAGAGTGGTTGTATAGGGCATCCTGTTCCTTGTCCTCCCTTCCCGTTACTTCCCTCCCCTTCTCTTGTTCTCCCAGTTTCAGAAATGATTTTATCTGCAAATATTTCATAGCCCATGGTACTCAGACTTTCTCAGAGGGCAGAGTATATTTTTCCCATCTGAAAACACATGTCCTTGCTCCATCCTAATCTCACAATTTCTCAGTGGCTTAGATGAGTTGCAGCTGGTTTAGGTCATGGCAAACTCCAGGTCAGTGGGAGGGAATTGTTGCTCTGTGGCAATTTAGTAGAACGGCAGGAAGCAGGGAAAGAAAGTACAATGTAGAGAAGGCAAAGCTGGTTTACTTGATTCTGCTTCCTCACATTGGGCTTCCAACATGCACAGCTGTTCCTGAAGCTTTGTGATACACTGGGAGTTAAAATAGTG
Source organism: Anser brachyrhynchus (assembly GCF_964034855.1). Lineage (NCBI taxonomy): Eukaryota > Metazoa > Chordata > Aves > Anseriformes > Anatidae > Anser > Anser brachyrhynchus. The sequence goes on from NC_137694.1 coordinate 106,520,306, forward strand.
ACTCAAAGAGATATTTGTCATTCTCTTGGCAATCTTTTAACAACGAGAAAGTGTGGCTCTCAGGAAAACCAGGAGTGAGGAATAATGTAATTTTAATTTGTGTTGAGCCAGATATTTAAAGTTGCTTTATCTGCTCAGCAGTAATACAGAATCAGAGAAATACTGAGGTTGGAAGAGACCTCTGAAGAATGCCTAGCTAGTGTCGTGTGCTTCAAGTAGGGTCTCCTAAAATGGGTTGCCCAGGACTGTTTGCAGTCAGGTTTTGAGTATCTCCAAGGATGGGGACTCCACAGCCTCTCTGGGAACTGTGTTCCAGTGTTCAAGTACCTTCACATGAAAACAGCGGTGATTTTTTTCTTTTTTTTTTTTAATTTTTTTTTTAAGTTCAAGCAGAATTTCAGTGTTTCATTTTGTGCCCATTCCCTCTTGTCCTGTCACTGGGTACCACTGAGAAGTGTCTGTCTCTCTCTTTACATATCAGATATTTATACATTTTGGTAGATCCCTCCTCAGCTTTCCCTTCTCCAGATTGAACAGAACCAGCTCTCTCAGTCTCTCCTTCTGTAACAGATGCTCCGTTCCTTTGATCATCTTTGTGGGATGTGTGATCACAAGTGGGATAGTGTGATCACAAGTAAGTGTGAATCCAGACAGAGGTATTTGGAGGCCCATCTCTGCACATGCATTCCAGATCAGTTGATCAGAGTATGTGTGTGGCTGGTAGTCCAGTTGCCTGTCCTGTCAATACTCAGCAAGACTGCTACGGAGGAAGGTGCAGAAACCCCAGATAATAAACATGTAGGACAATTTAAGTGACCTTATATGTATCCTCATATTCAGTCTCATCCTGATTTCTGGTACACAGAGATTGCTTTAAAATCCAAAAACTAAGGTCCAGTATCCCTTCAAAAAGCTAAACAGATAGCTATAATAACCAGAAATAATCTTGATATTCATATATATATATATGTATTTTTGATATTTCTATCTTTGAAGGTCAAAGTAAGAACAAAAATGCGAAATCTGGAGGCAAAGCCTTTCATATTTCTCATAATTTAAGTAATTGTTACTAACATGAAGCACATCTTTTTGATCTGATTCTGATCTCACGTTAGAGGTAACTGGTTTCATTGTCCTTTGCAGATTAAAATATGTAAAGATAAAAGCAATACTGTCAAGAAAGTAAGAGCAAAGATACCGATTCTAGGAGTAGAGTTTCTTAGAACTGGACTTTTGGCAGACTTGTGGTCTAATCAGACCTGCTAGGTCCTCTAAGTACATCATATGCTTAAAGGCTCTCAGGCAGTGGGAATTGCTGTAGGTCCATTGATTGACACTAAGTTATGCCAGTTTACAGAAGATGCAAATTGGTCCAGTGATTTCAGCAGCAGAAATAAGTTGGAGAGAGGAGTGAGGAGGCAGGCATGTAGGTTATTCAGCCGGCATTCCCACCTCTTCAGAATGCACACATACATACATTAATTATTCATTAGAATTTAAGTTTGAGTTAAGTTCACTAGAATATACGAACATGCTTATTTAGTATTTCTCCAATTGTATGCCTATCTGACAATTCCACTTGCAAAATAAAAAGTATGTAAAAAGCCTACTTTTTTCCCATGTCAGGAAAGATTACAAATCAGCAAAAATGTACCTTCTATGTTAATAGAAACTCCCAACTGCAGTGCATTACAGGAAATGGAGGCTGATGAGAGAGCTCAAAGCAGAGAAGATAATAGGAGCACGTGACTGATAACAAACGTGTCAAGAGATGGTAGTGTAATGAAATTTGTGGGGGAATTAATTGTAATGACATTGGACTGTATTTGGACGAAATTGGTAGTGAGGGGTTGAAGGACACTGGCTGATCCACTGTGGTGCATAAAATGACATCAGATACTAAAGTAAATGTAATGATATCAGATACCGAAGGTAGTTAAGCTGTTGCACAGCCAGGGTTAATCTGGTGTTTCCACTGTTTGTGCTTCCCTGTGTTTACAAGGCTGATTTTGGAACCAGAACAAAGTGTGTCGCTTTTAACAACCCCCACCCCCACTGAAAATAGCAAATCATAGGGGTGTCTTTATCTGGGCTGTTTCATCCAACTTGCTTGAGCTGGGCTTAAGACATGGAGGTAAAACTACTCTTTTCCTCGTGGTAGCAAATGGGTGTTGCACACAACATTTATACCCACAGTAGCAGTGTGAGGCATACATCCCAGAGAAGACTGTTCTTGGAAGTCCTGGAAACATCTTAATTATTTGTGTTTACTCTTTTTGATAATTGCTGATTACTGCTGTATGCAATTTAGACAAGCATTGAGAATTTATATTCGTTATAGCCTGAGAAGATAGTGTCTACATCACTGTGAGCTGGCTGCAGTGTGAAGCAGATGCTGCCACTGTTAAAATCTGGGCACAGAACAAACTCTGCACTAGAAAACACTGTTATAAATCAGTGATGTCCTACTTTTAGTCAATCATTGTCTGCCAAGGAGAACACAGAGTTATAGGCTAGGAATTTTATCCTCGACAGGGACTAGAAATCTCAATTACGCCAGTATCAGATCAAACTGCTATGCACCCCCACAAAACAGGATTGTCCCTCAACAAAGCTCATTTCCCAGCCTACTGAAGGAAGGAAGAGTTATAAATCTTTGGCCTACAGGAAGAGCTTAAAAGCTTCTATTCCTGAAATATTGATGGTCTTATGCACCAGAAGCTGAATTAGAAGAGAGAAGAGCTCTTCACTTTCCTCAGTTTACTAATTTCCAACAACACAGAAATTGCAACTTGAGAAAATTGACTGGAAAGCTTTCTGAAACATTTAACAACTATAGCTAGTTAAAGTGGAAGCTTTTTCTTTTCTCCAGAAATTTTCTGCAAAGAAACAAGAGTTTTCTTCTGTCAAGAAGAAAACATTTGGCTGGGGAAAAAATACACAAAAACAACAACAAAACCACAACAATTAAAAAAAATATATATATATATATAAAAGGAATTGTGATTTCTAATCTTATTAACAAAAACTTTTTTTTTGAGGGTGAAAGGGATCTGGAAATAAAAATATAAATATTTTTTAAAAAGAACATTTAGCAGACTTCTTGTAGTGAGCACCCTTGGATATTCAGTCCAGACAGGTCAGGTAGCCCCTTTACAGTAAAACTGGTGGCATTTGAAGGAAGCCTTCTGGTTTTATTATGTGATGTAGGAAAATGCAATACTCATTCCTATTTAACTTATAAATCCCAAAGGCATTAGAAACTCTAGTATGAGTAAACCTCAATGTTTTACAGGCAAAATTACTCAACTTTGTCCCATATTTCTGCTGAAAAAAGCTTTGATGGATATTTTTCAGTTGCTCTAAATGATTATTAGTTTGTTTTCCAAGGTTTACGTTGCTTATAGCTATAAACTTCTAGTAATGAGAACACCATCAGCATAGTGATTAGGGATGACGAAATTCATTGCTCCACGAATTGCTGCTGATCCATTCTAAAGAGCATTTTTTGTCTTGCTTAAGGGTAATTCTTGATTTATACCTCTAAAAGAACCAAATCTAGTCCTTCGAGCTTGGAACCGTTGAGCTCCCAGTTGTGCTGGACAGACAAAAAAATCCACAACCAACCAACCAAAAAAACCAGCAGCCTCCCTTGCAATTCACACATTCTTTGAAGAGTTTTAACTATTAGAAAGTGTTCCATTCTAAATTTTCTTTTCCCAAATATCTTCTTACTCTGACTTTTCCCCGTAGTGCATGACAGTTAATTTCCCACCCTACTCTTGGGCTTTTTCAAGTGCTTGGCATATGTCTGTCACTTCCCTTGACTTTTTTTACTGGGGCTTTATGTAACCTCACATATGAGCGAGAGTGGGTAGATCTCTGGAATCAAAAGGGGGAATAAATTTAGGGCAGACTGATGGGGACAAATAATTTCTCTGTAACTCCTAGAGCTCCCAAAGACTTTTTGTAACTTTTTGTTCCAGGTTGCTGCTATGTTTTCAGTACAGATGAGCCCAGAAATCAGTGCAGTAATTTGAGGTACTGTCTCTCGTTATCTGTGCAGCATGTCTGCACAGTGCCAGCTGAAGAATCCATACTGTGTTGCTATTTACAGCACTATGTAGACACGGACCTTATGTCTACAGAGAAGCTGTATCTTAAATTAGTTCATTGACTTCTGGGCACTACATTTCTGATGTGGCTGTAAAACTATTTCTGGATCTCCTTGGTTAAATGGATATCTCTGCTTACTCATGTATTTCTAGATGTAGACAAGCCCTGCAAAGGTTACTGACAGCTTGGCCATATCAGACCTTGTTCACAGTCTATGAGAATATCTCTAATCCCAGATTTCTTGTCAGTTTCTTCTAATGGTTCTACCCTTCTTCCATTGAAACTATTAGCCTATGTTTGCAATTCCCCTATACTTTGCATTGTTATTTAATATTCACTCTATGGGTTGTTTCCAGCTGGTGGGATAACATTTTTTACGGTCAGTCTGGATGAGTGTGCTGCTTGGCCACAGCTGTACAAGGCAGCAGAGAACTGAATTTTGCAACTGACTGATGTAGAAACAGCACCAACCTGCCATTCTCAGATTCAAACCCATTCTCCACGTACTTGCCCAGGACTAATTTTCAACCCCTTATCATGCCAGATTGTTTTGAAAACAATGGGTCTGCTTTAGCATTGATGTACTGGTTAGTGAACTACTAGATTTCCTGATTACCTTGAGGTATTTCCGAGCTACATTTCACAGTTGTTGTCTACTGTTCTGATTTCTCTTGCTGTCTAGCTGCAGCCCCTTCTCTCCTTTGAAATCCAGGTATTTACACTGATGTAAATAAGAAACTCTTATCACCTTCCATGTTGTGTCAGTGCTCTGTGGTGTGGGGCAGCCCACCGTTACTGTTCATTTATGCAATTATACTTTGTTTTCAACCCTTTGATTATATCCAAATTATAAGTATTTTCATTTTGTTCTTCTGTCAGAATATGTAATCAAGTCTTTCAAACATGGATTTTGCAGTTATTTTTCTTTTTTCCTCTTACACAAAGCTATTCTGTAAGTACCCCTTCATCATCTCAGAAGTATGCTTTCCTCTGGTATGTAATTATGGGTCCTGCTGGGTTCAAAGGGAGCTACACAGTGTGACCAAGGGCAGTTGTATCTTCACAGTTCACAGGTTTCCTTTGATTATTTTTTTCTGTTGAGAATGTGGAGGCAGGGCTTGCTAAGCATGTTTCTTTCACTTTTGGAAGGACTGGTATGCTCGTGGTACTCAGATCTCCTGACCTTTTGCACAGTGTCTCTCTGATACTCTTAAAATAATACTCTAGGTTCTGGAAGATGTCTGGCAGTCTCGGTGGGCATTCTGTGATGCCGATTGGCCTGAACATAATCACAGATTTTTGTTAGTATGAGACAGCAAAATGGTCCTTGCTGACTTTTGGGGGCCCTGGAAAACAGTAATCTCCTGGGAACACCTTGGGAAACATCTCATTCTCCACTGTCTTACTGAAAATTTCGCACTTGAATACTATTTCTTAAAAATACAAGACTGCACAGTTACAAACACATGAAATTACCATTCCTGAATGTCTCTTTATGGTGATGTTAAACTTGTTTCCAAATTAGGTCAGATTTAACTGGAACTTTACAGATGTATGACCTACATAAGCCTTGAAAATATAAGGTCATGGTGGTACAGTATTGTGGGAGTTTGATGGATAAGGATGGGAGCTATCTGAGAGAGGAATGATTTTGAGATGAAGAAAAATCCCCCTGTAAGTTTTCCAGTAATATTACTGAGGCTCAGATTGGACAATGGGGTGGGGAGGGGTGTGTGGGGAGTCACCACTGGGTAGTCTAGCACTGAAATTAGTTGGCCAGAGAGGGGTTGGAAACTCCAGCGTTGTTCCAAGATTTGGCTCGGTGAAACTTCATCTGACCTGACCTACCATGATAATCATGCTCTAAACAGGTGGTTGGTCTATAAGACTTCTAGAAGTCACTTTCAACCAACACTTTTGTGTTGAGAACAGATGATATGTGAGTAAAAAAAAAAAAAAAAAATAAGGGAAAAGGAAACAACACAGATTCTTCTGAGATCAGTGGAGCTGCAGCTTGTAGCTCAGAGGTCAGCTTGCTTATCCTTTGCAGGCCAGTAATGCAGCAGCATCTGCAGATGACTTGCAGGAGGAATAATGCTGACTTCAGTGTGTCATCCAATCTCTTTTGGTGCAGCGATGCTGTGCCTACTTTGTGCAAACTACGTCAGCCTGGAGACTGTAGCAGCACTGAAGGAGAAGACGTATATGTGAGATATAGAAGGGATATGTAAATGTTCTATCTTATATTCAGGTACTGGGGAGAAGCTTCTGTTCTCTTCTATGTAAGTTGTTATTCCACTGATTGCAGTTTGTTTTCCTGAGCTGGATGAATTGGTTGTGGTATTTTACCAGTGCTGTTTGCAAGTGTATGGGGAGCAATGGTCACTTCTGTTCTGGTTGTTTTTAGTACAGCTGAGCTGAGAAAGAGGAACAAGCAAGTGGAACTGAAATTGTAAGGAGACATTTGTGTTTGGGAAGACAGTATATTTCTTGAAAACCTAGAAATGCACCAGGGTATCTAGAGATGGTACAAGCTAAGGAGGTTAAATATCCTTCTACTCCCACCAGAGAGAAGCCACAGTGCCAGGGTAGCCCGTTCATGGCTGCCAGTGCTGTGCTGAAACCTTAGAACTGCCAAAAGCCTAGCATCCCAGCCCTACTTTGTCCTCAAAATAGAGAGGGCTTAAATGCTTCTCACTGCTAGTGGGGTAATTATCATGCTGTAGTGCAGAAAGGGCTAAGCACAGGGACCCTGATTCAGGAAAGCACCTTTATCTGAAGTAGCTCAGCACGGGTCTCTCGTAGACCCAGTGCCTGTGCTTTCCTTCTTTGCCATCCCATTTTATTTTAGTCTCTAAGTGTCTCTGAATTATATTCTTCAATGCACAGTGTTGATTGAGCTTACATTTGCGTTTTTCCACTTAGACTCCTTTGGGAAAGAGGAGATGACTTTGCTCTCCAGAGGTCATTCTGGGAAAAAAATTCCAGACAATAGTCACATCTCTGAGTATACAGTGGAAGCATGCCACAATACTTCTTGTTATTACAAGAATACAGAAAGGAGACGATGCTGTATCCATTCCTTGAGCCAAAAGATTTTTCCCCCAAATCACTTGAGAATGTCCTCAGAAGTACTTAATAGACATACTCTGATTTGTTTAGAACATCACCATGAGAACGCAAACTCATTTATCTCATTTATGTGCATGATCCCCACATGGAACCACTGTTAAGTCCTGAGTCTTAACTGGGTATTTAAAAACCACATTGTAGGCATTGCATGTAAAGTTTCCAAAGAACTAAGTCACTGAGAAGTTCCTTCTGACCTGTTTAGAAGGCTAAATACAGTCTCACTCCTGAGGAAGTTCAGGCAATGGTCACGCAAGTGTGAATTCTAGATTCACACCAAATTTTGTAGATGATGTTAAGATTGTTTTTACATAAAACAAATTGATGGGGAATGAAAGGGCTTGTGTCACTTAAAAAATACTCATGCCAATAATAACTGAGTACACTTTTAACTGAATTTGTTTTATAGATGCATTAGTATAGCTACTGAAACAGATCAAATACCTTCATTTTCTAGTGGGGGAAAAAAAACGTATTGGAATAAAAGTTGTTCATGACTTCCTATGAGGACATTGAAAGTATTTGCCTCAGTGTTCTGTAACTGCTCTGATGAATGCCTTTTGAAAAGATAGTTTTTATGGCTGCTGCATATTCTTCAGTTCACAAAGGGTTTCTTTTCCCTGCTTTCATGTCAGTTAGGATACAAGAGCCTTGTGGCTTCAGGGGAGGAAAACAGAAGAGATTTTTTTACCTATGCTGGTCCCTGGAGCACTGGAAAAGAGGACAGCTCTGCTCTGTTGAGCAAAATAAGGAACATCTGCTCCTGGCCTACAGGCCTAGAAAATATAACAGTCCCTTCCCCAGCTGAGCTGGTCTTGTCTATGGTACGCTCTCCAACAGTAAGCTTCAGTAGCATTCTGTATTTGTATTACTGATGGTAAGCACTGTTAAGCTCACCTGTGTTGCTTGTCAGAGTGGAGTATACTTGTTTTGGGGGGAGGGATCACTACAGAGCTGAAAACAGCACTTTTAATCTCTTAATAACACCTTCAGGAGATGTTGTCCCCTCCCTCCCCTATTAAGCTTTAGAGGCCTCATGCTGAGGTGTGATCAATCTGATGAATACTTCAACATGAAAGATGTTTTGGTTTTATCTTACTATATTTAGGCCTTGCATACAATAGGGTTGCTAAACTTGGAATCATTGGAGCATATGGGGGTGTTGATGTCTTATATTTAGCCTGATCTGTCAATTACACAAGCGTCTATCACAGAGGTAGCAGATGGCAGAAAGTCCTAATAGGGTTCAGATGAAAAAAAACTGAGATCTTGGTTATTGAGGACTGGGTATGCTTAGGAGTGAAACATGCTCTTGAGACGCGCCCATTTTCTGCACAGGAGAAAGAGTTGTATTGTGACATGGCATGATCAGCATGGGTCTAGCATGGTGGTTATTATTTAATGTTTATTGCTGAGATGGCTCAAGAACATCACTTCAGTTGGGGTGGTTTTGGTTCTAGAAGCAAAAATGTATGTGGAAAACGTGGTCCTTAGTCCAGAGTTCTTTGCAACCCGATAAGTGTATGTAGCTCTATGACTGTTTAAGTTGTGAAGTAGCATTTGACTGTGGCTTCACAGTCTGCTTATCCTGACTGAATAACAATCTGCCACCAAAAGAGGCATTTCTACTGCCTGCACTCAGCCAATCTTCCCAATATACTTGGTTCTTCCCTATATACTTGGTTCTTCTTGAAACTATGCTGTGAATCATATCAGCTCCCTGAGCTGGCCGAAAACTTTCTTTACAGTGGTACTAGCTTTCATCTGGATCAGCCTCCTGATCTGATCATTTTGTAGCCAGAAGATGAGTGGTGCTCGTGCAAAATGGGGGGTGGGGGAAGAATGGGAAACCCAAAGCTATGGACAAGGCAAGAAGGGGGGACCAATCTTTCAAGTGGCAGTACAGTGTCACAAGGGCTAAAAGTGATTGAGACCTCACCTTAAAGATGGCCACTGTGGGTATGGCAGAGCAAAGAACCTCAGCACAAGTCTTTCTGTGTATAGGAAGTCTGTCATCTCCAAGATAGGAAAGGGCTTACCACTGAGGCAGCAGTTATTCACCCAGGCAGTCCCTGAGCTATTTTTCTGCTGATATTAGGCTACAGGTGTAACCTCTGCCTGGAAGCATGGGGCAGAGCATGAATGGCCTGGTGTGGGGCTGGAGCTTGCTTTACATACTGCTGCAAAATATTCTATTATGTGGTGTAGGCTCGGCTTCAGCAACTTTTGTTGCTTTAAACGGGGCTGTGGTGACTGTCAAAGGAATGATTTTTGCACACTTCACACAAAGATGTATTAAGTGATTCATTGTGGTCATTTTAGTTTTCACTGATATCCACTTGCTTACTACAAACTCCTTGTACTAAGAATTGAGATGAATTATAAATTAAGATGCATTGGCTGAAAATGGGTGATTTCTGGAGACTTCACCTAGTGGTTTTTCTTCCACAAGAAAATGCTTTTATTCTCTTCTGATCAAAAGCAAGCAAACAAACAAAATTCCCACAATAAATTAATTGATATAATAGACACAGTATGTAGAAATCAGCCCCTTCTTGCATGCTGAGGCTAGACATTCTAAGATGCCCTTTTTTTTCTCGGTTTTCAATGCTGAACCAGCATGCATGCATGGTTCACACTTGTGTGCAATTCTGTTGGAAGAAGAGAATTGGTGTGCATATATAGTGGTAAAAGGAGATGTAGAAGGAAACTTGCTCTATTTGCAAGCTGCTGATAGAGGCTTAAGAATTGCAGGAAGGTTTAGGGGTGGGGGGTGGGAGGAGGAATGGAAAAGTCCTAAATTTTTGTGTACTTGTTTACTTTAAATGTACAATGGAAATTAAATATCTTTTCAGAAAACTTTGCATCCAGCCAAAGTGAATCAGTGACTGAAATCTTCATAGATGTTTCATTTTATTATCTGACTGATCTCCAGTACTTAATCGGGGCTTTCCTGGGAAAGGTTTCCTGTGGTGCACACAAGTGATTTTTGTTCTACTTACGCATCTACTTTACTGCATCTTGTGTGGTGGCAGCTCTAGGTATCTGTTTAAGTTGATAAGCTGCTGCTTTCCTTTCTGTTGATAGCTGTATACCCTTTCCTTGCATAAGTGGGAACCTTCTGAATTCCAGTAGTAGTATTAGCCACTCAGAGGTTATTGAACTTTTATGCAAGTCCTGACCAACGGTTTTGCCTTTACTCTCCAGCCTGTCCAGGTCCTTCTGGATTGCATCACAACTGTCTGATATCCAAGCCACTCCCTCCAGTTTATTTCATTTGCAGACTTGCTGAAGGTACACTGCCACGTCATTCAGATCATTAATGAAGATGTCCAACAGGACTGGGCCCAGTATTTATTCTTGGAGTAAACTGTCAGTTACTGGCCTCCAACTAAACATCATACCACTAACAACCACCCTCTAGGGCTGGCCATTCAGCTGTTTTTCAGTCCACCTCACTGACTGCTCATACAGCCTATACTTTGTTAGCTTCTCTGTGATGATCTCATGGGAGATGGTATTAAAAATCTTACTGCTCTCCCCTCATCTAATAAACAAGTCATTTCATCACAGAAGGTTGTCTAGGTTAGTCAAGTATGACCCCCCCCCCCCCCCCCCAAATAAGTCCATGCTGACTATTCCTGCTTACCTTCCTGTCCTTTTTGTGCCTGGAAATGATTTACAGGATGAGTAATCCGTTACTTTCCCACAAATCAAGGTGAGGTTGACTGGACTGTACTTTCCTGGGTACTCCTTCTTGCCCCTTGAAGTAAAGGAGCAGGAAGAGTGTGTCTTTATTTTGACAGAAGGCTAGTTTCTAGAGTACTTTTTATCAGATGAGCACCATTAGCCTGTCTTCATGCAAAAACCACAGAGTTTGTGAAGAGGAACTCCCTGTAGCTTTTTATTTCAGAATTTGACTCTTCAGTTGGTGTTTGCTATAGGTCTTTAACAAGTGGGAAATGCTGTGTGATCTGTCCCCATGTAAGGGGGAAGCTGGGATTCAATGTGCCACTGTGGAGGCTTTGGCTGAAGGGTTTGGGGTTTCTGCAGGTATACCTGCAGAGAAGGGTTGGAAGAATGCAGTGACATTCCTCCTCATGTCAGCCCCAGTCAATACACTGGTGAGAGATGGCTGTCAGCTTGTATTTCTTTTCCTTGTTTCTTGCTTTTGAAACTTGTTGAAGTTTGTGGGATGATTCAGACCATCTTGTGCTCAATTGCACTCAGGGAAAGTGTTAGAACAGCTTCAGAGGATCTACATTTCCTCCTTTTTTGCAGGTCTTGCTTTTTGATTTACTGCAATTGGAAATACACAAGGGATTTCTGACTAACACAGCTGGGACTGAGACTTGAATGTCCTGTCTTCTGTTTTCCTACCTGCTGTTTTTTAGCAGCTGATATAAACAACACTTATGGGAGACATACTGAATTGTAATATTCACAACACTCTGGAGTCCATCTACCAGCCAACATGGGATAATTCCTTCCAGGGTATTCCTTAGATCTTTATTTTTATTTCAAATGGCTGATCTGGTAACGCTTTCCCCTCTGAAAAGGTTATTTTACAGATCTTACCATTAGGACGCATTTCCATTGACAATTGTCACTTTTTTTTTTTAAATTATATTAATCAATTTTAGTTTTAGCCCGTGTTTCTAATTCTCCATTCTGTATCTATCCTGTGAGCATGCTAAATGACTGGAGATGGCTATTGTTTTTCAGCATCACTTGTTAATCTACCTGTCTAATGATCTGAAACATAGATAGTAATAGGTTTAAGTTAAATATCCTTCCAGTGTTTTCTGCTTTCAGAACTCTGATAGAGACTATGATACCCTCCTATACAATCTGGCTTAGGATTTCTGGTAGTATCATCAAACTGTTTGCTTCATGTATTTTACTTTTGGCTTTCAGTGACGTTCTGCAGTAGTGCTGCTATCCAGTTCTCTTCTTCCCACTGTATATCTACTTGTTTAAAGTATTAAATATGTCAGAATCCACTTGTATGCTTGTTAAAATAATCTGAGGCATTTGGTGACATTCACTGCGTTCTGGTTTCTTGAAGGCTGCTAAAAATAAGTCGGTGCTATATGAACAGTCAGAGCTGCAAAGTGGGTAGGAAGTTCTTGTATATAGTATGTAGCTAATAAACAGTATTTGAGGATCTGAGTTTGCTGGGGTTTCTGAGACACGTTGATTTTGCTACTGGGAGCATGACAGAAAAAGCATAAATCATCCTCATTTCATACTTGTAAATTACTTTCTAAAAACACGTTTGTATCATTTCGTTCTCCTACTTTAGTTTTGTATGCTTTTTCATGCTTGTTTTGTAATGCTTGTAAGCGCTTCCAGTTTTGTATGTCCTGTGAATGCTATCTGTTCATTATTACAAATGTCAGTGGGGCCAGACCCCAAATAAGTGACAACCTATTAGATCTATTCAGATTACTTAATTTGTATCTCATCTATTGTTTGTTATGTTGCTAGCAGGATGTGGAAGTAGGTGGTATATTCTCATATTGTCATCAGATATATAGGGCTCTACTTTTACATTGTCATCTTACGAATCATCAGTTTTGTAGAATTGCAGAGAAATGCTGGTTGGAAGGGACCCTTGGAGATCTCTAATAGTCTTATGCAAAGCAAGACCAACTGCAAAGCTACATCAGCTTGCTCAGCATCTCATCCTGTTGAGTTTTAATAGCCTCCAAGGAGTGAGACTGAACAGTTTATTTGTGCATCTGTTTCAACACTGCACCATTCTCAATGAGAAGGATTTTTTTCTACATCTTTCTTTTCCAGTCAGGATTTGCCTTGATGCAACTTATGTTCCTTGCCTCTCCCCTGTACATTTCCAAGAAGTTAGAAAAGTGGAAAACTATAATAAATTTCCTCACCCAATTAGTCATTTCCTTTCCAGCCTAAGTAAAACCTGGTTCTCTGAGGCTCTTTTCATATCTCATCTTCCAAACCCTTGATCATCTTGATAGTTCTGGATTTCTAGCATTTTTTAAATTTATTTATTTATTTTTACAGGAGCATTGTGTGTAACTGAACACAATACATCAAATGTGGTCTCAATTCTTAAAGAGGAGGGGAATAATCACTTCTCTGAACATGCTGGCTAAGCTTTCTAGTGCAGTCCAGGTTGTTAGTCTTCATTGCTGCAAGGGTAAAGTTTTAAACCAAATTCTTTTCCATTGAATAAAAGGCAGGAATACAGTTTGAATGGTATGTTATAGAACTCATATCCAGCAACCTAGCATCACTGTTAATCTAATCCAATGACAAGGGATATATTTTTTTAAAGGAATATTGGTTCAAAGACTGGTTGATATTAATGAAGGAATGCAATAACTCAGTGAAAGAACAAAAGTTTCAAAATGGAAGGTTACCTTGGGATCTTTTTTCTTTTCCTTCCTTTCACTTTTTAATTTAATGTTTTGCTTTTGGTTTTGTGTTGCAAGAATACTGTTCTGTGGTAAACAGGAAACAGCTGCACGTTATCTTCAGGTATGGGAATTAAATATGATAAGTGTCATGTGTTTTGTCTTCATTCTGGATTGTTTTGCATCCATGCAACTGTTGTGGTTTTACCATGGATAAAATGCATGTTTGCATTAGCACATCTGTGGGAAGAGAAACACTAGGAATAGGAGGAAGGAAAAGGTTTATTTTCTAGATATTTAAAAGCACTGCACTTGACTCACTCTAGGTTCCCTTTATAGTCAGTTGAAAGGAAAAGGAATTTGAGTGTGATTCATTGACAACCTTAAATGATGACCTTAAAATAAGTAGGTTATGTTGTGGAATTTCTTGTTTGACTCCAGGGATTGCAACAGAAGTTTAGATGACTATCTGGGATGCTTTAGTAATCATATAAATTCCTGTAGACGACCAGGGTATATCTTACCTCTAGTTTCTAGAACCTGTTAGAGATACGGGTTTGATACACATTTTCAGCCTTATGAACACTGCAATGCCTCTAAACACGTCCAAATGTCCTCCTGTGAAGCTACAGGGCACAATATCTGCGATATTTATAGAATTTGAGCCCATCATGTTCTATGCAATGATGGAATGGTATTTCATAATCAACCTTTGGTTTTCAGGCATCTGTATTTTTTTGTTTGTTCATTTTTAGTAAACACCAGAGTCCTTTTTGGCTCAGACTTTATGGTTCATAGTGCTAATTTAAATTCATAGATATGAATGCATTCCTGCATGGAATCTTATAAGATAGATCCAGTCACTGGGAAATACTGAAGTGCTCAGTTACTACAGTAATGGGGCCACAGATGGGCCTGAGATAAAAGTGGGTGTTGAGGGTAACATAGTAGAGCTTCCTCTGTTCCCTAATTCCCTTGTCACAAATCTTGTTAGCATTAAATCTCACATTTTGCATGATTCAAGAGAATGCTTTGGTGGTAAACACTGGTGTCTAGTCAAGCACAAGTTCAGTAAGAGAAAGGATGAAAAGAAAATGAGGAAGAAAGCCCTGTGAACTGAAATGGGGATAATAGAAGAGAAGGAAAAGACAATGTAGTTCTCCGAGCTTCCAGAAAATTCCATGGAAATGAGTCCACCAAAAAGAGTGGCAAGGCTGAGCTATAAGCTTTATCAAAAATACAACATGTTGAGGTGGAATACAGTACTTAAAATTAGTCATAAGAGTATTTACTATATATAACTAACTCTAGACATGTAGGCTAGCTTACATATGTAAATGATGGTTTGAATGTTTGAGCACTGGTGGACGAGGGTGATATTGTGCCTATGTATGACCAGTTCTGTTTCCTAACCATCGTAGGTCCAGTTTTGCTCCACTTGGAGCACGAAGTCTGGTAATCACCAAGTTATTCTAGGGAGTTCAATGCATGAAAAGGCATTACTCTAGATGAATTAAGAGATAAGAGTAATTGCTTGCACTGATCTTGGAGTGAAGGATTGGAATATCATTAAAAGATGTGTTTAACTAAACATAGCCCATAGAAACTGTAGTAATCAGTGAGGTTAATCAGAAGCTTTTTACGCTGATGAAAAATTAATCCAAGCAGGGCTACAGGTAGCATGAGTGCTGCGTGTGGTTTGGCAACCAGGTAGACACTCCTGTGCATGACAAAACAATACTTTCTAGGGTGCCTGATTACATAAAGTGAGTTTCTAGCAAATAGATATAAGTACAGTCAGTCCTTGTCTCCCAGAGCATATATAGTACATAAGACCAGGCCCCACTTCTTCCCTAGTCTTTTCAGTGTGCTTATAGAAAAATCAGTGCTCCTTTGACATTCCAAGGCTTTGTGGTTTATTACTACCCACACTCTTGTTTCGGTGGGATTTTTTTTCATGGTGGGTTTTGTAGGGTTTTCCCTTCTTAAAGCATTGGTGAAAATAATCTGACGTTTATCCTCTAACTTCACATTATTCAAGGTATCTCTAACTGATGTGAAGCTGTGTGAGTGGCTTGTTGTTTCTCTCTCTACCTTAGGAAGATAAGAAGGATGCTGTGTTTTGGGATAAATGAAAGGGATTTCTTTAGCTAGTGGGAAATGCTGCTGTTTACCACTGCTACACACAGGTGGTGTACAAGTGTGGAAGTAGTAGTAGGAGAGGTGCTAATGGTTGGCTGGGAGTTGTTCTGCTGTATCCAAGGAACCGTCAAAAGCTTGCTCTGCACTTCTGTTTATCACTAGGGCTCAGAGAAGACAGTAGGAGTAATTTCTCCTTCTAGGCACTATCATGTCAGTGGAAAGTAGACAGGAGCAAGAAGAGGGGCATGACAGAAACCTAGAGGTTTCTAAAGAGAATGGCTCATATTTTTCCAAATATTATTGCTGCTGAGGATGGTCTAGTGAATGGTGGTGACATCTATACTCCTACATAAAAAGTGCAAACTAAACCACTCTGCTTTTTCATGCCTTTTCTCTGCATTATATGGGAAGAGAAAAAGCAGGCAGGGCTTCTTGGATGAAGAGATACAGCAAAATCTTAATGAAGGGAAACTGATTTTACACCTCATCGTTCATGGATTTAGTCCAGCTGCTGAAGTTATGCTTCTTGAAATTGTATGCAAGATCTTCTTCTGCAAAACATAGAAGAGGTATCTTAAAAGAGAGAGGTAGTAAGCACATATTTCATACTGCTACAATCATTACAAAAGGTTTTTATGTTCTGTGTTGTACATTGTGCACATCATTCTTCAGGTTTCTGAAGTCTTAAGGTGAGCGCTTAAGAAGACTAATACTCATATTTCATATACTAGAGTATTCTTTATAAACATTGGTATTAGCCCTTGCAGAATCCAAGCCTAAAGTTGTAATGAACATTATTTTGATGGTGTTAGAGACACGGTCCTCGGTGCTGGCAGAGAACCTAACCCTGTGGCTATTGATCCTGAGTGAAGTCATTGCACAGCAAGTATATCATAATCTTTTCTCTTGCATGGTGGGAGAAGTGGATGCAGATATTCCTTCTTTTTGTGTTTGTGATAGGAAAGCATGCAAACAAAAAGGTATTTCACAGCTGTGGAGTGGGGGGAGAGGAGGAGTTTGTCCTAGTGGACAAGCTACAGTCATTGTCACTCCAGGAGTTCACAGTTATTAATTGTGAACTTCTGTCCCTTATTTTTTTTACCTTAATAAAGACTCCAGATAGCTTTTCCACTTAATGAAACAACCTGTTCTACACAATGTGGAGTAAGAAAGATGAATTCATTTGTATCTTGAATTTAGATGAGGAAGCATGGAACATTTGTCTGTAGTGAGGAGGCACAAGCTGCCTCTTCAAAAAGAAACATACAAACTCTGGCTAAGCATAGCAGGTTTGCTGATTCCATGGCTGAAAGCCACTTTTTATTCTGAAGCTGTGAGGTTCATGCCATAAGTCCACCATCTTAAAAACAGCGTTTAAGAAAGAGTTTGAGACTTTTGAGATGTAGTCTCTGCTCAAATTTCTTTCGCTGTAGCCATCTAGGTTGTGTATTTGTATATGCTGGTGACATGATTTCTGTATGTATCAGAGTATATATTTCTATTTATTGGTAACTCTAAGTATATGTACTACTAGTAGTCATACCACCTCTTTATTTAAAGAATAAAATGATTCTATGATTCTCTATGCTTTCTGTCAATCCTTCTACCTATTGTATGATAGTTAGTTGGCTTGCACACCATTATGAGAAAGCTATGATGCAAATTCAACTACTCCAAGTATTATTTGATATTGCTACTTTTTAAGCATGACTTAGTTTCTTGTGATCTGCAGCACTGTCTAATCAGTGGTAAGCATCAACTATGTTTCCTGGTATATCAAAACAACAATAGTTAATCTAGAGAAAACATTGAGTTACTAAGGGTGGTTGTGTCCAATTGCATTGGCCTTCTTCCATCTGGGATTTCACCAGACTTTTCCGTATGGTACTTGTTTGAGCAAAGCCTCCCTTTGAAGTGAAAACAAGTGAAAAAGTGTCTCCCTGCCTTCCTTGTTACGATTGAAGAAAATGTGACATGCGCTGACAGACAGCATGAATGCTCTCAATTTAAGTATGTGTTGGGGTGAATTGGGGGATTCAGATTTAGATTTACAGTGACTCGTTGCAACAAAAGAAATGTGTATATGCTGGATATGGATATATGTATATGCTGTATATAAACTTCCTCAAAGAAACTAGAAAGAAAACAGCACTATTCGAACTGGCTCTTGAATGCTGATGGAAAAGGTTTGATTCTTCACTGCCCAGTGTTTTGGCTAGTTACAGATATTTTTTAAAAAAAGCCAATGGGAGTCTGGACTGCCTAAGCAACAACTCAACAGAAATTTAGGAAACTGGTTTTAATCCTGACAGCACACAATCTAGCTGATAGTAATACAAGCAGAAACAGCAAGAGTGAAAATGTTAGCTAAATGGCAGTTGTTTCCATGTTCACTGATTTAAAATCCTGGATTTGTATGTTTTCAATTCTTTGTACTGCTTGCAATTTTGGGAGGAAGGTATGTGAGCTAAAGTCAGACTAGCCTGCCTGTCTGACACCTGTAAGACAAGAGCAGATGTCAGATTCAATGCAGAATGCTGGGACAAAATCAAAGGGCATTGTTTTCCTACCTTTGCTTGTAGTCACCTGGTCCAATAGCACTGACTTCACCTCATGGAGAAAGAAGCAAGAGGAACTAGTTTAGTTTGGAGACCTTGGAGAGCTTTTAATACTGCTTTAATGGATGTGGCATTCTGACACTCATTTAAGACTAAGACCAAAGTAATTATTTTTAAGGAGACACTGTTAGCTTTGGAAATGGGAACAATATTTTTTCAGGCTAATGTGCTCCTTTTAGTTCTTATACAGCCTGTCCTCCTCTTCCCCTTTTTCTGTCATGGAGCTGACAAGAAAGTTTGAGAGGAACACAGTCCCTGGAAGGAAGGTTGCATTGTCTCTAGAGAAGATTGGCTGAAGGAACACTGCTGAATGCTGGTGTGACTGGGAGATGACTCCTTAAATATAAAGGGTGTGTTTTGAGGACTGTAGGGGAAGGAGTTTTGTAGAGATTCCAGGGAAAATGCTCTAATAGTATGTAATGGGAATGTTAGTAAAGTGAGGCTGGAAGAGACAGTGGAGTGAGTAAATGAAGTTTTACTATAAACTATGCTAGTATATATTTACCATGGAGATGGTCCCATAGGTATTAAGGTTTTGTATGACAGAATCCCCTATTTTTAAAATGAGAAGAGAATAGGGTGTTCTAAAACAATCAAGATTCATTCTGCTGGGAATCTGGCATGGAAGCATTTCAAACTAAATGAGTTGTGTTGGGAAGAATAAAGGTAGGCTGGGGACATGTAGCAAGCATATAGAAGATGCATGACAATGTCTGCAACATCTATCTTTGTTTCACATTCCATCATTACTGAATTCTGTCTCCTAGATACCAACACTAAGAAATAGTGAGCTAGGGTATAAATGCTGGGGGTGGTGTGAAGAGGACAAGAGGAAAAATACTGTGAGTAGCTCCACAGAGTAACTTTGTCCTTACTTTTTTATTACCATACTATCAAAAGGCCTTTGGAAACCTAGACATTATTTTTTAGGCACTGTGGAAAAAGTCTTTTCACTTTAAGGAATAACTATTATAAAGAACAAGTACAGTGGAAGAAAAGGTAAGAACTGCAAGCAATACTAAGGAAATCCATTAGGCTTATCAATATTGCATGGTAATCTTTGTGGAAGATGAAACTGGAATTTAGAGAATTTACTTCTGAAATATAAAGCGTAGAGCTGAATGCATGGAGATAGTTCTAGGGAATTTAGTTTTCTGATATCTCATTTTTTCTTAATGCAAGAAACGTATGAATGCTGCTAGAGTAATTCTTACACTCACCAGACTAGTGCATGCCAGGAGAATATTGATGGTGTGACGGAGAAATTGTTACTCATTTCACTGTGGAATTGTGGAACATGCTGGGAAAAAAATATTTAAAATATGAAGGAATAATCTGGAAAAAGGTTAGTGACTTTTCATGGGGGCACTCGTACAAATATAGGAGAGATTCCAATAGGATTCTTTGGCCATCAGTAAAAATGTCTGAGGGCAGGTGGGAGAACTCCAGAAAGCATAAGAGATGTTTGGGAAAATGGAATATTGTAAAAGCAAAGAGGAATGGTGGGAGACATCTCTTACAAAAGCAGAGATGAGATAGGAATTATGACAATGCTAGAAGAGAACAGAGTGAAATTTATAGTTAGTGTTGCCATAAGTGTTAGGGGAATGTTACAGGATATGGAAGGCTCTTTCAGTCACTAAAGGGTCCTGGAGATGGAGCATGAGAGCTAGTGGTGTGGGTTGTGGGAGGTAAGGCACAGCATCCAATTTTCATCCAGGTACAGTTAGGAACCTTTAATACTCATATAGTGCTGTGTGCAGGGAAGATGGAGGAAGAACACAACAACAACAACAAAAAACAAGGGACCTGTAATAGAGACACTTTGGTTCCAGCTACGTGGAATGAATTACATTCAGCTACGTCCATGAATTAAAAAGGGCATAGTTGACTGGAGATGGAGGATGAGCAGAAGAGAAAACATTGGAGGAATATGGAAGTAATTCCAGGGAAAGATGAACTATACATGAGTCTTGATTCACAACAAACTCTGGGAATAATTTTGCTTCAGATGCTTTCAAATCATGGAAGCCTTGCTGGAGAAACTTTCCTTTTTATGAATGTTTTTTTCTTCATTGTTGATACTGTCTTGTTCAATCAATTCTTTTCAAAGCAAGTGGGAAAAAAATACAAGGTTCTTATGACTTTGGCACCTGAAGCATGTTAAAACTGATGAGAAATTCTAACTTATTTTTGTGTTAAGCCACAACAAAGACCTAGGCCCATGCCTCTTCCTTAAAAAAAAAAAAAAAAAAAAATCTAATTTCTCAGAAACTTCAGGAGAACTAAATAGCCAGCTGCCACTTGTTTTCAGCCTAACCTGAGGCCCAGTGAAACTGAGATAGCATAGCATCATAGTTCTTCAGCTCTATTGCAAGAGCTTAATTCCCACATTAATAGTCTTTCTGACTTTTGGGATAAAACTGAGGACTATGGATTTCAGGGCTAACATGCTTTTGTAAATTGAATTGTATAAACTGAAGAAAATGAACACCAATTTCTGTGGATGTCAGGGAGCAGCAATAACGGGCTGTGTTGCAAGGGAAGGCAACTTGAGCTCAGGGTGACAGCAAGGCTAGAAGAAGCTGTGACATCGCTGACAAGATGTGCACATATTACTCAGAGCCAAGAAGATCCATTGATGTTAATTAAGGTCAGTGGCCAATCCAACGACCACTAGAGAACTCAAGTGGTAAGACAGGTCCAAGGTCAAGCCTGGAAGTCAGCAAAGCAAGACCAGTTTTGGGAAGATTGCAGTATGGGCATGGTGTACCTACAGCGTAGCTCAGGCAAAGGGAATGGACCTAAGTTTAAATACATCTCTGGACCCGGTATGAAGAAGGTGCATGGGTGAAGGTTCCAGCTGAGGCTTCCCACAGATTTCTGTTCTTGCAGCAGTGTGATTGCGAGTTATTCAGCTTCATCATAATGGAGGTTTTAGACTATCAGAGGCAGATCTCCATTTTGGCAACACCTTCAGCAAGTGAGCAAGGTAAACAGAATGGGCCAGAATTTCTGGTAGTGTAAACCTGTTTTCATCACAACCACGCACTTCTCTGCAGGAAACATACCTTCATAATACATAAAGTTTGTGTATAAACAGTTGTAACTGAGGCCAAAATAGGATATTGTTTCATCATAAAGTCCAACATTCTCCCTTCACAGTGTTCAGGAAATGCTGGACTTCTGAAGGACAGAGAAGAGAGCATCATGAAGGGAATGCCCTGTACTTCATTTACAGATCAGTGTAAATCTAGAAGTCACAGTGAGCTGACTTTTGCTGTACACTACTCTATTTAAAAGGAGAATTTGTTGCACACATTTTGGAGTATGATCTTACTAGCAAACAGCTTGTTGTTTTTGTTGTTTTCTACCAGAACAGCCATATCTGAAATTTGTCTGAAATACCGACATCTTGATCCAGTCTTAGATGCAGCAAAACATGGATATTCCATCACAGAACAGCACTGAGCCTGCTTGCTACTGCATTTGGGTCCCTCCTGTTAAGATTCAAGCACCCTTGAAATTTAATTAGATTTATCTATTTTGTAGATCATGTGGCTGTGCATTTGTCCCTGGGAAGAGAGAACTATTTTTCCTGGCTTAGTTGAATACCCACAATTCTTTGATCCCTTTATTTAGAAATAGTGTGACACAGTTCCTGTAGATTTAAGCAGCTGTCATGTAAAAATCATTAGGGAGTACAAGCAAGTCTTCATTTCCCTGCACTGAGTGGAATTTGATCACTGTTATTGCATTGGCATATTGGAAGAGGCTTTGTTTTGTACTGTGGTTGCTGATTGATGTTGACATTAGTATTTGATTGCCTGTGAAGGGTTCTTGTTATCTCTGCAGGAACTCAATGCAAAAAATCATGGAAAAAAACATTTAGATAGAGGGGTTAGCTTTACTTTGTTTCATGAAAAATACTAAACAAAACCAGGGGGTAGAGTTACATATAGACTGAATACATGGATTAAATAAGCAGTCAGCCAGCATATCTGTTTCCTATAAGATGAGTATTTTGTCTTCAATGTGACCGACCAGCAAGACTGAGCTGGACACATAAGCATAGTTTTTGTTGTTTTTTTGTCTTTTGTTTTGTTTTAGTGTTGAGCTGATGAAAGTTTCTTCACCAGCAGAATCATGCTGGGTAGGAAATAGTTTGTGTCCCGTGTGGGATAAAACATGACTTTAAAAAGAATAGAATTGAAAGGGGTCAGATGGGCATCTGGAGAGAAATAGCTGTCATTAAGGGTATATCCTACCGCTCTTGCTTATGCTGAGTATAACTGTTCTTCAAAGTCAGCAATGCATAAAATAAAATAGTATGTACTGCTACCTGTCCTGAAGTCCTACTGCTGAGTCCTGAAGGGTTTCAGAACTGCATTAGTTATTCAAGAGAGACCAACATACAGGGTTTCCCAATCTGCAGCTAAACAACTGCTCTAGTGTGTTGATAGAAGTTTTTGGTACCTTTCCCATTGATGCCATTGATATTATAAGCCATTTTTCTTAAAAAGTTGTATGTGTGTGTGTATGTATATATATATATATATTTTTTTTTTTTTCTACAGTCCATCCAAGAGGATAAAAGTTCTATAGAAAACATCACTAAGAACTGCTTTGGTTTAACCCAAAAGGTCTTCTATGTTTTCCTCAAGTATGGTCCTTACAAATAAGGTCATGTTTTAAGTTGTATTTCTGTATTAAATTTGTTCAATGTTGTCACCAATTGTCATCTGAGGGTATTAGGAAAAATCATTTTTTGAGGGAAATTCACTAGCACAAAACAGAGTATTTGAGCTTCTTTTGTCTGGCAAAAAAAAAAAGTCAGTCTTAGTTTAGAAAACATTTCACCCTATTTACTTTTTCAGAATACTAAATGTAAAAACCTCATGAAAAGTGAAGTAACCTTTAAAGTTTTATTTTGGTGCAATATTGAAGATAATGTTAAAAATAAGTTGATTTATGTCTATTATGCCCAGATACTTTTTAGCTGAAAATGATTTACAGATGGCACAAAAATGAAAAATCTTCTGGTTGACTGGAATTTGGAACTGTTGGTGTAGTGAGGGATGACATGAATGGAAAATAACCCCAGAGATCTTAATTCTACTGGGCTTTACTGGAGATGTTATTATGACCATACCAGGGTGAGGTAGTTGCATTAATTTCAACCAGTACATGTATGACTTCAAGGGTATGCACCACAGTGCTCTTTATCTTGTTTGTTAACCAAACCACTTATTCTGTTCCTGCTTGGATTTGGGAGTGAACTCTATATATGCAGAGAGGTTGACTGGGATATGAGAAGTGGGACCATGACTCTGGAGCTAAACAGAGATACTTGAAACTGTTAGTGAAGGCAAACTCTGTGCTTACCTGGAGTAGCACTTTTAGAGCTCGTCATGACAAGATAGCTGTTTTGGTCAAAGGCTGGACTCCCACTGACCCTTGGAAGGTGAGAAACAGTTACTACTGTGGCTTATACCAGTATAGCTTCATTGAGTTCCACAGTGTAAGATAAATCATAGAAAGGATTTACATGGGAAAAGGGGTCTGTAAGTTTCTAGTTCAGTGCTCCTGAAGCACTGGGCTGTGATCCATAGTCCTTTTCCAACCACAAGTACTGAGCCCCTCACCCATCCTAGTGCCACCATCTTACTTGCCCCAGCTATTGGCACTACAACCTGGGGTGCCAGCACCCTCATCTGACTCCAGTTGCTAGACCTGTGTCCCCTTATGCCAGTCCCCCCACTTCTTTGTGCCTTGTCCTTACAACATCAACACACGTGGTATGAAGTGTGAGATTGCACAGAAAGTTAAGAAGGTCTTTAATTAGAGGACAGAATATACTGTAGTGACCAAGTGCAGGGTTGGTCAAACAAATGTACTAGAAAACAGTGGTTTACATGAAACTGGACCCTTTTATACTCTTTTCTGTCCACTTTACCTCCTTTGTTTCTCTATAAACTCCCTCCCCTAAATGTTCCTTAATGAATTTTGTGCAGTCCCACAGGTGCCCTTCAAATATCCCAAATCCTCCTGTTTCTTCCTTCTTATCAGTTACAAAGCCCAGGCTGGCCACCTCCAAAGCTGTGCCTGGAGCTTCCTGATTGTTCAACAATTAGTATCGAAATTGGCCACTGTCCTATTCTTGGCCACTGTCTGTTATCCTTTGTCTACCAGGTTTGTGCTTCTGCATGTTCTCATTTACCCGTTCCTCCTTTACTTGTTATCCCCTTTGCATTGAAAGGCTCCTTGGTTGGATAACAGTAATGAAGCAAAGGCTCTCACCTTCCTTAATACCTTTACACAGTTGTACTTGTCTTCTGCTGGAGGCTGAAAACTGGACCTAGTACTCCGTCACTGCTTTGTAAGTGCTGAATAGAGAGACAGAGCTTATGTTCTTGGCATTTTCACTTTAATTACCACTGGGTAGATGTGTATTTCATATAGTATTTACAGTATTGCAGAACATGGACTATATTTCAGCGTGATGTTTCCTTAGCTATCTCAAAAACTCATCACAAGAGAAATTGCACCAGTTCTGGAGCATTGCTTTTGGAGGATGATTCTGATGCTGTTATCTTGCAAGTAATAGCTAAAGTCTAGCCAACTGCAGTAGGAACAGATTTTCAGAAGAAAGTTCACCACCACCAGGAACTCACCTGTTTCATACAGTTATGACTTATTTCATTTGAGTATAGAAAATAATGCATTCATAATAGATATTGAGCAGGGAATTATTTTTTTTCCAATATTAAACTTCCAACATTTCATTGCATGGCTGGGGGTGATACAGCACAAACCCCATTTAAGAACAGTGGTGTTAAGATACTTTCTCATCAGCACAAATGGAGGCTGACTATGTTCATCAGAATGGACTAAGTTACTGGCCAGTACATACGTGTGAAGGATATTTCTCCTCCAGACAAATAAGAAAGAGAATTTATCTTCGTGGTGTTGATAGTATCACTGATGCAAATTGAAAGTAATTCTAAGATTAAAGTTTATCCTTTATAGTCACATGCTTATGTTAGGGGCAGAAAGCATCATGTTTTCCACGTTGAATGAGAGGCAGAACTGTGCTGTCAAGCTGTAACATAAGAAGAACTGTAATGAGCCCAAAAGAAGTTGGGAGAGTATTAGCTTACATAAGTGACCAGAATTGGAAACTGATATGGAACAAACAGTATTTGTGTCCTCTACCTGTTTCACATCTAGCAGCAAATCTCTTCGCTCTCATAGCAATGGCCATTCTGAATAGTCTTGCAAGACCTTTCATCACTTTTTATCAGTGTGACCACTACCCTGCTGCTCTTGTCAGCAAAGGCTAGATTTTTCCGTTGCTTCTCTTCAGGTGTATTGGAATGCCCTTCTTTCTTTTGCTGAACTAATCACCCCTTTGAAAGACAGACCAGCTAGATGGGAGGAAATAAAGAGAAATAAATTTCATGCACTTGATCATGCTGTATGCTGGATAAACACACAGAAGACAGGAAAATCCATGACTTTGGCTTCTGAAAATATCTATTTAACGGGGGAGGATTTAATGTCCTGCTTTCAAACTTCTTTCGCAGAATGAATCAGTCTTCATTCTTCAGTCCCTTCCAGGGAAGGTTTGCCATTGCTGTTGTTGTTGTGGTTGTTTGTTTGTTTAGTATAACCCAAAAGTCCCTCTCCACAGAGTCAAGCTTTAAGCCCTTTATGCTCTATGGATCCTTCTGTTAGAAAAATAGTTTCTAAACAACACAAAACATGATTTTTTCCCAATATCCAACCTAAACCTCCTCTGGCACAACTTGAGACCGTTTCTTCTTGTCTTATCACTTGGTGCTTCAGAGAAAAGACCAACCCCCACCTCACTACAACCTCCTTTGAGGTAGTTGGAGAGAGAGATAAGATCTCCCCTGAGCTTCCTTTTCTCTAAGCTAAATAACCCCAGCCCCTCAACCTCTCCTCATAAGACTTGTTCTCTAGACTCTTCACCAGCTTTGTAGCCTTTCTCTGGACATGCTCCAGGACCTTGATGTCTTTCTTGTAGTGAGGGGCCCAAAACTGAAGACAGTATTTGAGGTGTGGCCTCACCAGAACTAAGGACAGGGGGACAATCTCTTCCCTAGTCCTGATGGCCACGCTATTTCTGATACAAGTCTGGGTGCTGTTGGCTTTCACAGCCACCTGAGCACACTGCTGGTTCATATCCAGCTGGCTGTTGAGCAATATCCCCAGGTCCCTTTCTGCTAGGCATCTTTCCAACCACTCTTCCCCTAGCCTGTAGGCATTGCATGGGGTTGTTGTGTCCCAAGTGCTGGACCTGGCACTTGCCCTTGTTGAACTTCATACTGTTGGCCTCGGTCCAGTGGTCCAGCCTATCCAGATCCCTCTGTAGAGCCTTCCTACCCTCAAGCAGATCAATACTCATGCTTAACTTGGTGTCATCTTCAAACTTACTGAGGGTGCACTCTATCCCCTCATCCAGATCATTGCTAAAGATATTAAAGAGAACTGGCCCCAGTGCTGAATCCTGGGGGACACCACATTCATTGCAACTCTTTGGTCCAGGCCATCCAGACAGTTTTTTTTACCCAGCACAGCATACACCTATCTAACCCATGACCAGCCAGATTCTCCAGGAAAATGCTGTGGGAAGCAGTGTCAAAAGCTTTACTGAAGTCCAGGTAGTCAATATCCACAGCCTTTCCCTCCTCCGCTAAATGGTTCACCATGCCATAGAAGGAGACCAGGTTCATCAGGTAGGACCTACCTTTCATAAACCCATGCTGACTTGGTCTGGTCTTGTGTTGCCTTTAAGATGATCTGCTCCATAACCTTCCGTGGAACTGAAGTCAGACTGCAGGCCTGTAGTTCACCATGTTCTCCTTCTGGCCCTTCCTTGTAGTTGTTTCTTTTGCTAGCCTCCAGCCAGCTGGACCTGCCCTGATAGCCAGGACTGCTGATAAATGATGGAAGATGATGTGATGAATGCTTCCACCAGTTCCCTCAATACCCTTGGGTGGATCACATCTGACCCCATTACTGTCTAAGCAGAAGGCTTCCGAAGGAGCAGCAGTTGTCCTGAGAAAATCTGTTTTACATTCAAGAGTGGTTTGAGTTTGGCAAAGAATAACTCTGCTTTTGAAATGTTTCCCTTTTGTTAGGGAGGAGTGTATTTATATTTTAAATCTTGCTTGTGTTTTTTGGTGCTTGTATATGTGTTTTTGGTTTTTGTTTGTTTTTTGTTACACTACCTTTGGCTTCCTGAAGGTTTGGGTGTAGTCAATGCGGGGGGTGGGGATGGGGAAGGGGGAAGGTATTTTAGTCCAGGATAGAGAATCGAATCTGCACTGTATTTGTTTCAGAAGAGATCATTTTCTGGGTCTGGTGCTTTGGAAGTAAGGCATTTAAGTCTCTAAACCAAATAGACACATAGTACTTCCTTTAGACTGAATAACTGCTACCATATTAAAATCATTTGGGAGAAAAACTTAATCCATATTTGCCCACGTCTAACAATTATTGATAGATTGAAATGAATCACCATTGAAGAAAACCTTGGGAAAGATTCACCCTTGGCATGAGTAGGCACATCTCTATTAGTGTTAAAATATTGGCAGTGTTTGTTTTTAATGGTCTTTTTTTTTTCTTCTATGATATGTATGAGCCAGTGGTTAAACTGATCATGCCTGTGGGTACATAATAAAGAGAAGTTCTGTGATAACCAGTAGCTGTACCAACACGATTGTATACCGTTGACTTTCGTATGCATGGTACTGCATATCTCAGCATCACCTTTTCAGTGATATGCTGATTACCTTTGTCCCATTGTGTAGGAAATCTTGTAATCATATTTCACTTTAGCTGAGAGAAAAAGAGCTAGAATGCAGGGTTGGTTCTTCATTTGTACCACAAGAGTTCTGAAAATTATTTTAGCCCTTCTAACTCAAAGCACAAAGTGCATTGCTCTTTTTCTTCTTTTTGGACTGAAGAAGAAAATCAAAGGAAAATATCAGGAAGAATGTTTCTTTGGGTTTCACCAAAAGTTTGTGCCCTGTTTTGCTCTAAGTGAGTAGATTCAATATAAAAGTTGATGTATGAACTGAATTTAGCCACATCTAGATGGAGTTGTTCCACAAAGCTGAAGCAAAATATTGTTTATGTCAGACAGTTACAGCTCCAAACCACTGAAATTATCTTATATGAGAGAGGGCTTAAAATCAGACTATAATTTGGAATGTGCATTATCCCCAAACCCCCAAAGCCTAAGAAAGCTTGCGTTTCTTTTTTGCTAGTTGGTGGAGACATAGCTATTATTTTGCTGATCACATCCATTGGGATCTGACAATGTCCATCTTGCTATTTTACTCCTAAAAACTGTATCTCCTGTGCAGGCCCCTTGACCTTACTTTGGTTTATGGCAAAACTGGCTTTCAAAAGGATTTGGACTATAGAATCCACCTGGTCCAATAACCTGTCAAAGTAGAGTGAGAATGATAGATCCAACTCAGAGTTAGATTGGGTTGCTCAGGGCCTTGTCCAGCTGAACCTTGAATATTTCCAAGCATGGAGGCTCCACAGCTTTCTAGACGACCTGTTTCAGTGCTGAAACATTCTCAGAGAAGATTTTTTTTTTTCTTCATATCCAAGTCAAATTTCACTTTTTGCCATCTGTGACTATTGTTTCTCATCTGCTGTGTGCCTTTGAGGAGAGTCTGTCCTCCTCTTCCCTATAATCTGCCAGAAGTCAGTGACAGACAGCTATCAGATCTCATCCCCCTCCCCAATCCTTCTATACTGCAGACCAAGCTCCCTCAGCTGGGGGTTTAATATCCAAAGATACTAGAGCATTTAATCTTCTTGATTCTTTCACAAAATCAATCAGTCACTTGCTCTCCCCAGCCTAGCACTACAATCCCTACAGCTCATTTTTTCTTTCTGACAAAGAAGTTGTTGCTGCTCTGGGAAGCTCAGTTCTTGCTGTGAAGCCCCTCACAGGTACCCTAAGCATCCCCAGCATTAATCTCAACTCAGTTCTGATCCCTAGGATTTCCCCCCCCACTTACAGGATCTTTCCTCCAAACAAGATCATCTTGTTCTTTATGAGAGCCCTTCATCTTTTTGGGAAATATTTTTGGTGACACCTCTTCATTCTGGAAGTCATGCTCCTGGTTTTCCCAATCTAAATAGTTTGTCGCTCTAATTTGTTGTTTTATCTCATGTTTCTGTATTAACTGGAGGATCCAGGATGGGCCACTATTTTTAGTCCATGTTCTATCTAAATTTATGAACATCCCTTACTGATTTCAGCTAGAAAGTAACAGGATTGTGCTTGAGCTCAAAGGTTCAATTTCAAAAAATTCCCCCCACCACCCCTCCCCCCACAGTAAAACAAATTGTCTGCTACCTCTTAGCATTTTAGCATTTACAATTTCAGATATTTTTTTTTCCACATGTGACAACTGGGAAACCCAAAACTAGACAGAATAGTCCTGGTGAGGCTGAACAGAGGGAAGAACCAGTTTCTTTGACCTGCTTTCTACTTTCTTGGATATTATGTAGTTAACCTTCACTGCAAGGATGCACTAATGGAACCAGCTTTTCTCCACCAGTATCTCAGGTCCTCAGGTCTTGCTTTTAAAAGCTGCTTGTTACTGCTCTACAGAGTTACTCTATTGTAGATGCAGGACTTTTCACTTGCCTTATGCATAAAGTTATGGAATGACTCTTGGCCAGGTTTTCCCAGAAGCCTTTTATTAAAGACTCGTCGAAAAAAAATAGTTTAGGAGGGTCACCTGGAGGTCATCTTGACCAACTCTCTGTTTCAAGCAGGGCTATCTTCAAAGCTAGATCAGGGTGTAGTCTAGTTGAATTTTGAATATCTCAGAACTAATGAGATAAAACTTAAATCAAATGTCTATGACTTTATATTAATTTAATTACTTCAAGGAGGGAAGAAGGTCAATTTATAGGCCAGCTGGTGCCATCCTGATCAGGAAAATCTACTTAAAGTTGAGCCAATTGCATGCTGGAAACAAAGAAGGTACACTTGCACAGTAGCTAAGCAAGGATGTTAACTCTTCTGACCGACACCTTCCAAGACTAACGAAAAGCTGGTTTGGATTGTCTCTCAGTGTACCAAGAAAAAAAATAGTATATTCTTTAATTTTTAGCCTTATTTCTAGCAAAGTTTTCTTTATTAAAATTAGATACAATCAGATACAATCTCTGGGGTGAAGAAAGGAAACAGATTTGTGATGCATCATCTGCTGTGCTTTGTCACCCCAGGAGGGAAGTAGGAAGAACGCGTGGTAAGAAATTTGTCTTGTATTTTATTATTCATCTAAAGTGTTCAATTATTAGTGCTATGCTAATGAAGTCTTCTTGAATAGTCTCTGACAGATCTCATTATAAACTCCTTAACAAAACAATAAAACAGGGAGGGTGTCAATTGGCTAATTAGCTAATAATCAATATTCATCAGCAGTAGCTGTGATGAGATGGCAGACAGATACTAGGTTTTGTTCAAGGCCTGGGTGCTTTGTTGGTTCAAGTCTAGGGGAAGATATTGCCAAAACCATTATAACAGTGTTGTGAGACAAGAGTTAGGGGAAAGCAACAGCATCCTGACAGTGACACTGATCTAAGCCGAGTACTTCAAAATATTTTCTCCTACAAAAAGCATTAAGAAAGAGTTGGTTCTTGCAATTAGTAACTTTTCCTAAAGTGGGGATTAGAAAGGGCAGATATGAAATGTCCTGGATGGAACCTGTAATTCATAAGTCTCCAAGAAGGTAGGGATATTAGCTTATGGTACATTAAGCATTTAATTATAACTTCAGGGATAAAAACTGATCAGAACATTCCTGTAAAATCTCAGAGGCAGACACAGCAGGACTTACTTTACCTAACTGTAGGTATCTACAGCAAAGGCACAGACATTTATTTCTGAGCAAGCTATCTCAACTCCAATGATATCCAGAAACAAAAAGCATGAGTTATCTGGTCTAGTGGAGGTGTCTGTATTATGATGGAAATGGGATGTATTGTACAAGCATCTGTTTCCCTTCATTGACTTTAAAAGCCTAGACAGCCATATCAAATGCCTGAAGCTAAGACAGCTGAATCTCACTACGATTAGCTGTGCCACAAACAATATTAATAATAAAGTGAACTTGCTTGGTGGGTCTATTTGTATGGTATCTCAAATGACACAAATTATGGTTTGTTTAGCAATATACAGCTGTATAACTTCAACTTATTCCAAACATAATTACAAGGTATGTAAAGGAGAACACAAATTGGCTCAGTTTCCACTCAGTACCAATCCATTTTCTTTAAAAATGAAGGGTACTATGTGCCTTTCTATGGTGCTCCATTGCTTTGGGTAGCCGAGAACCACACAGTTTCATGGACAGTATATTTCTTCTGAAAACTAAGATCGAGTCCTAATCTTGGTTTGGACAGCTAATTATGAGATTTCTTGGAGCAGAAAATTCCCCAAATGTCACAGAACTTCCTCCTACACAAGGTGGGTGTGCTGTGGGGTTCTGGGCTTATGTTAAATAAAGAGGCAGGTTTGAGAAGACCAGGTGTCCTGGATTGTCAGGGTTGTGCTGGAAGCAGTTTCCTCCCATGTTACCAGAGAATGCTGTTAAAGCTGCCTCCTGCTAGCTTCTGCCCATGATGCAACATCTCCTGGGGCTGTACTGTGCTGCAAAGCACCTCTATGATTCTTCTCTTTCATCAGCACCTTGTGTTAGGCCTTGCTTACACTTGTTGACTCCAGCCCAGAAATAAAATCCACTGCTTTCGCAGCACCTCCCAGCTGCCAGCAGCTGAGATAGCTTCAGGCTGGGCTTGCGTAGAGGGGCAAACAGTGTGCAGCAAGGAGAGGCTCCTGACAGCTCAGCCTGCTGGAGTTTTCTGACTGCAGGGCTGATGAAAGGCTCAGGCCTCAGGTTTAGCACACCTGTGGAAAATGAACATTGGGGAAAAATAAAGTAAAAACAAAGAAATGCCAATAGAGCAGAAGCAAACAGTAGACACAGCTTATTGCCTATTAAAACAAGTTAGTGTTCCAGGCTTGTACTGCTGGGAGAGTTTGACAGGTTTACGCTGAAAGATACCCCTTAGAAGTGTTAACTTCTTTTAGCTTAGCATTATGGAGCTTTTTCTCTGGAGAGTATAAAGCTGGCTATAGCTTTCATAATTCATTCTTAAAATGTGAGGTTAATGTGTAGCTACTTTAGATGTTAAGGGAAACAGATGGAGCGAAGAACACAGTGAATCACAAGGAATCTGTTCAAGATTTTTTCTCACTAAGAGAATTTTTTCCTTAGCGAGTCTGCCTTAAATATCAGAGCTCAATTCACCATATAAATGCCAGTTCCACTGTGTCTTGTTTGGTATTTGAAGATTCAAGCTAAACATTGATTTTGTTCAAGCTGGGGCTAAACTGAAAAGAAGCAAAATCATTCTCATTGAATTTAGTTGTATCTTTGTTCTAAGTCTCTTTTGAAGATCTAATACTTCGATTTTGCTGGTGATCATCTGGTATACTACGCTTTACAATGGTTTGACCATGACATGCAGGTCTGCTTATATTAGTCATGAGAAGGAACTCACACTTCCGAACACAAACCATGCCCAATATCCAAACTTACTGTAATTCCAGACTACCCATCAGCTTCCTAGCCAACTGCTCCAAGGCAGAGGTAGGCTGTGTGGCTTCATAAATAGGTTTGTTGGAAACATCAAGTGAGGTCAAATGGCATGGTTCCCACATTCAGAAACCCCAGCCAGGATTTTCATTTCTCTTCAATCAGATAGGATGAAAGAAGAATGCCGCTGATGATCTCAACTGCAGTTAGGGGCTCATAG
Organism: Anser brachyrhynchus; assembly: GCF_964034855.1. Taxonomy (NCBI): domain Eukaryota; kingdom Metazoa; phylum Chordata; class Aves; order Anseriformes; family Anatidae; genus Anser; species Anser brachyrhynchus. The sequence continues at coordinate 106,553,589 of NC_137694.1, forward strand.
CCTTCCAGAGCTGAATAAATAATAAACGGTCTCAGTGATGGATGTCTTTGAAATACTCTAATAATTTTAATATAATGGACTGGATAGTAGAGGTTCATGCCCTCTGATAGTTTAGGCTAAATGATCTAGTGTTTTCTCTTGCATCCAAGTGCACAGAAATTTTTTTATGAAAAAAAAAAAAGCTTATTATGAAACTGGTGGTTATCACATGGAGGAAATGACCAATGGAAGTATTTCCACCTCTTGATATTTTCAAAACTGAATAGCTTTCAGGAAATGAAAACTTTAGCTGAATACGTCTCACAGTGCTTTGTGATGAGATGAATGGATGAAATTGAAATCTATGTGACTTTAAGAGATCAAATGTCTTTTTTGTGTAGATTCCATCAAAAATATTTTGCTTGCGTTTTCTGTTAAGAGTTTTGAGTGAAATGTTCCTAACCAGTCTTTGAACTGATAAACAAACAAATAAACAACAAAAAAAGTTTTTGTATCATTCTCCATTTTGAGAGAAATGTTTGCTTGATTTGTTGTCAGCCGTTTTTCATGTTCTTCTGTCCCCTTCATGGCTCATATTGCAGTAATCTGTACTTTTGGAACAAGATGATCAGAGCTTAGTATCTGCTTTGACTGAAATAATCCTCATGGCTATGATGTGTCCTAAAGTGTCAGGTCTGAAGTCTTCTGTAGCATTTGACCTCACCTGTTGGGTAGGATATGATAAGGATATGTGCTACTTTGCATGGAGCTAAGAGCAAAGTATGCCTCTCTGTTCCCTTGCTTGGATGGAAGGAGTTTGCACAACACATTCCGCTAGAATGCAGTGTTGGTCTTGTCTTATTTCCACGCAGGCTGGTGATAGAGAAGAGAGGACATTTTGGTGGGTCTATACTCCCACCCATCTTAAATTTCACATACTTTGTCCTTGGAGTGTGAGCTACAATCAGCCAGTTTTAGGCCAGGGAAGGAACATCTGAGACCTTTTTTTCTTCCTCTATAGCCAAGAAAGGGAACTTCTCTTCTGGTAAGAGGGAACAGAAATCTGTGTGATGTCAAGATTCACAGCTCCCACTAGTAGATAGATATAGTTCATTCTCTGGAGTCATGTAACTGTTCTGCGTAAGGCTGAGGGTTTGCAGTGTTGGGGGTCATGAACAGACTGGAGGAGGTGTAGGCAAACTTTCTTCCCATTTTCTGAAGGGGGACGCCATCCTGTTGTTTTTCTGTGATAATGGTGGCACAATGGAAAACCTCAAGCTGCTGAGCAAAGCAGATAATCCACTATACTATACAGGCTGTCTATCTCTGCTTGTGCAGGGTGTTTGTTCTTTCAGTCCATAGTCTGAATGGTTGATGCCTCAAAACAAGTTGGTATTTACATGGTCCTGCAGGTTTATGTGTCACAGTTCAGGAACTGAAATGTTCCAAGCAAACAACAAAGAATCAAAAATATCGTATCCTTTCCCTGCTGTTACTTCTTGCAGAATATATAGCAGTGCCATCCAATCAGCCCAAGCATGTGTCTTCTCTTCTCTCCTGTGTATGGTGGTTTTCAGCGATGGTGTTTCTGGATAGCTCAGTACACCTCTGCCACCCTGTATTTCTTCCTTCCTCCTTATGAAACCTGTAACCTTTCCTTAGCATTCATGTCAACCAGGTCCTCCATCCTTGCAACATCCTCTTGCTGCTGCCTGGATGCAGTGCAATACCGAGCTAACTGGTGATCTGTCCAGGGGACCAGAATTCTTCTTAGGCCAAAGGTGGCAGGGAAATCGAGCTTATTTTATGCTGGCATCATTTCTGTCACTTTAGAGGAATTGTTCTGTACCTACCTCCTCACCTGTAGGATGAGATGAGGGAGTCAAGGTAAGTTTCTCGTATTGCTTTGTAGGTGGGTGTTTGTGGCATGTGGCTTTTGTACCTGGTGTCACCCTAGTAACAGCAAGTCGCTGTCTCCTGGCAACTGTCGGGGTTGCTAAGAGAAAAATTGGCAGTGTTTGAATCTGATGTCTTTGACATCATCCACTCACATTACATTGGGACAAGTTTGATGGAGACAAGAAGACCTGGTGGCCAGTCTCATCTCCTTTAGCTCAGATGTGTGTTGGTTTAATAAATAGTTAATCATGTCTCTAAGGCATGGAATAGTCCGAGAGTCAGAAAATATGATTCCTGTTAGTTGCCCTCCTTGGTCCTTTCAATATGTACAGGTAACACTTCCTGCCCTCACCTAAAAGAGCTGGAAACCAACACACAGAGGGAAGAGAAGCCCCATACTTTCGCTTGTTGGATGACCATCACTGTCTAGGTGCTAAGTGTTATCACAGGTGATTGATGCGCTGGTTCCCTAATCCACTTCACAAGTGGCTTCACTGAGAAAGAAGAAGCTTATGCCAAGCTGCCATCTCTAGCAGTGTTTGATTCTTAAGACGTTTTGCTCTGTAAATCTCCCTGTCCATAGGCCATTATGTGAAAGCCATAGCTTGAGTGAAGAGTGTGTGCAGGGGGAGGGGAAGGAACAACAGATCCAGTAAGGTATTATCCAGCTCAGTGCTGTGGAATTCAGTGGATCTATACCAGTGCAAATCTAAAGCAACACAGTGATGAATTGATAAATCCTATTTGCTTGCATCTGCCCACTCTGAGCTGGGGCTAGAGCCATTACTATCTGCTGTTGCATGCCAGAGCATGTGCAGGATGAGTTGTGCTCTCTGCAGTGCAGAGCAGACAGATGGTGAAACCCACCCATTCCAAAGCATGCCTACAGAGAGTAGGATTTTTGCACTGTTGTGGTGCTGGCAGATAACGACTGCAGCAATATTCTTACACCTCAGAGTGGTACAGTCTCAGAAGGAAAAAAGTGCTATTTTACCAGCATTCTCTTCTAGCACCTCTTTGCTCCACAGCTGCTTGTAGAGCTTTTGGCACAAACCATTGTTGGAGACTGGGTATGATACTGGCTGGACCAGCTCTGTGATTCAGTGTGAGAGCTGGACTATTGGCAAGAAACACAAACCTCAGCAACTGGTGTACTCTTAAGAGCAGAGAACCAGGGCAGAAATGTTCTTCACCCCTTCTAAACCCTCTGTATTGGCACTGTACAGGGAGAGTTTCTCTTGGCTAGGGAGGGAGAGGAATGTCTTCTCTACCTAAATGAATAAAATTTCCTTAGCTGTACAAGTGGGGCATGTGACATGACAAGGAAGTGCCCAGTAGGCACTTTTGCAAAAGCCATCAGAAATATAGGATATGTTCAGAAATGCTCAGTTTTCCACCAGTTTGCTGCAGCTGACAGTACATTTGTGACCTTGGTGACAGCATCAGCCTCACAAATGAAAAGGACATGCATCACTAAGATGAGAATTAAATTTGCAATGAATGGCTTGCATTTCATTTTCTATTACTGTCATATTTATTTGTCCCAGCTAATCCTCGTGTCCCTAGAAGGCCTGCCCTAGTGTTCCACTTCCTGCAGTAGGAAAGATGCCTATACTCACAGTAGGGGTAGCTTTCTCTCTTTTGAGAAATACTACCAGGTACCATCCCAAGCTCCTTGTTGTTTTGCTAGTGGTGAGGACTGCAACACGCTGATGTGGAGACATTTACCTCCTTAGACAATATCAACTCTGACTTTTGACTGGAGCCTGTAAAAAGAAGCATCTGTCAGTAAAAATGTTGCTCCCTGGTTAAGCAGATAGGGTTCTTGTGTCAATATGAGAAGAGGAAAAAGTAATCTGCTACATTGCACCTGCCATTTCAGAGATTTTCATGTCTCTTTTCCTTATGTAAGCATAAGAGCAGACACAAGATATGGGGGTTAAGTGTATATGAAATGGCTTCACACACCGATCTACACATCTCTTTCAGGCTAGTTTGGGTTAGAAGAGGTAGGGAATTAAAGAACAAATCAGTTTTTTATTACTATTTTATAAATTGTAGAGACTTGGCTTAATTACCAGTGCAATACTGACATCCTGGGTGAATCCAGATATGATTACTTTTTTCTTATTTTGCTTGTTCCATTTTGTTTATGTATAATGCTACTGTAGTTCACTTTTCTGAATTGTGTGATTATTATTTTATAGTCCTCTGCTTAGAAATTCCTACCTGGAGGGCCATTTGAGATGAAATTTTCCCTTAAGACCAAGGGACAGTCGCCTCTAAAGGAGCAGGCTAGAAGTCCAAGTCATCTAGAGATGTTTCCCTGAGTTGCAGAATCACACGATATGAGTCTGGGGGTAGAGGAATAACTTGGTGTCAATCTTGACTCCCTGGCTTCTGGAGCTGGGCCAAATCCACTTCCTAGAATTAAATCAGGGTGCTCAGGTTCATGATGACAGCTGAAAATGACCAGGTGATCCAGTAATCTCTCCTGTCCTCCATCAGAGATGGAGAGGAAAAGGGAGCAGAGCAACTGGGGAATTAAAAATGGAGCCTGTGACAGGTGCCACTCTCTGTGCCCAGCTATTGGAGGCTTACTTACAGAAGACAGAAAGGCGAGAGGTTGGCTCCCTTCCACCAACGGCTTGCTGACTTTGTAAGGTCACAGTGAGGCTGCCTTGATTCCCTGTCTGCTGCGCTCCCTGCTGCCCTGCCAGGACTAATGCACACTGACTGTGGAGCTGGGGAGCTGTGCTTCAGTTCAGCACTGCAGCCAAATCTAGATGACTTTGCAGATGCTGGTGTTGCGGATGATGTGACCTGAGATGAGCCATGATGCAGCTCTCAGTGCAGGACTGGAGCAGTTTACCAAGTGGAACAAGGCAATGGATTCCTCTTCTCTTCTAAATGTAGTCCCTCAGAAAAGATTTCCCTTGGAAAAGCCTTGGGATTGATGCAGCTGGCAGCAGTGTGCATGTATTTGTGTTTCAAAGTCAATTACAGTTTTCTTCTACCCTCTGTCAAAAAAAGGGACTGAGAAGACTGGGAGTCATGAGGAAAAAGTTACCTAGAGCTCTGTGGGTAGGAGAGATTTTGTAACAGCAACTCACTTTTTGTACCCCTTAACAGATCTAATTCAGAGGAACCTTAGTACAGCAAAGTCCTTTTCTTGGCAGTATCCTATACCATCTCCTCTCTGCAGAATTACATGGTTCCAGGTACGTGCAGCCAAAATGACAGGGCTTCATCTGCCTCCTTCCCTTCCACCAGCTGAGAAGCCAGTGAGTGCCTTTATAATGAAGGATTAGCTTAGATATAAGATTCTTGTGCCTTCCCCACATGTAAGTACAGTCATGCCCAAAGCATATTAAGCCATGATCACTGAATAAAGCTAGGTCAGGTGTTGAGATGTCACTCTTCTGGCTTATATGTAGCCCTGAATCCTTGAAGCCAGTCCTTTTGAGTTGATTAGCAACACTAAGGCTGTGCCACAAAAAGTAGGATTGCAAAGATTTTGAGTCCCCCTCCCATCTAACGGACGTGGTTCCTTGGGCTGGCTGGCATCCTTTGTTTCTTAGGTAATATAAAAATGAGGCCTCCAGCAACAGTCCTTCAGTACCTAAAGGTATTACAAGAAAGTAGGAGAGGGACTCTTTATCAGGGAGTATAGTGAAAGGACAAGGGGTAATATCTTTAAACTAAAAAAGGGTATATTTGGATTAGGTATTCAGAAGAAATTCTTTACTATGAGGGTGGTAAGGCACTGGAACAGGTTGCCTAGAGAAGTTGTAGATGTGCCCCATCCCTGGCAGTGTTCAAGACCAGGTTGGGTGAGGCTTTGAGCAACCTGGTCTTAGTGGAAGGTGTCCCTGCTCACGGCAGGGGGGTTGGCACTAAATTAACTCTAAGGTCCCTTCCAACCCAAACCATTCTGTGATTCTGTGATTTAACACCCTTAGCAATGCTGAGGGTGTGTTAGCTGCTGTTGGGTGAAAAAAAAAAAGAGCTGGGGAGGCAGAACAGTAGTAGCTCAGCAACATGGCTCTTTTGCATTTATGATCTTGAATGGAAGGGGAACAGGAATGAGAATGAATTCTGGCTCTTTGTGTTAAAATATGTCTGTGTCTCCCCAGCACTGACTGCACTGATGCTGTAGGACTTGGAATGCCCTTGTCCTGACAAGCAGATCTTTCAAAGCAGGTCGGGCTGGCTGAATGCCTTGCTTTGCATGCAGCAGCCATGGAGAAAAGAGCCTGAGAAAAACAGTTGCTTCTGCTGCCAACCCCGTAAAGCAGCTGGCTTCTCAGATGTCAGGCAGATCTGAAACATCAAAGGGTCTTTTCTCGAACTAGCTGACCTTTTATTACACATCTCCTTTTACTAATACCCCGTAGATTAGCTTCGCCTTGTTTCTGCTACTGTGTTCTTGACCTGTGCCAACCCCTCCACTTTGAACCTGTTCCATGTTGGCAGACAGGAGGCATTCGCAATGACTGTGCTGCAGCAAGCAGCTCCCAGTGGGTGGCAGATGTTCCTCTCTGAGTTTTCTTTTGTGTGTGTGTATGTGTGTGTCACTGGAAGTGCCTCCAAGCATGTAACCACCCCCATGCTTCTGTCTGATCCTGAGCTATAGGTGAGCATCACATCAGCAGACATTGAAGGTGTGTTTAGCCCCAGGTGAGCCAGTTGTCACTGTGAATACAAGAGTTTGCCATGCTTTCACATGTGGTAAGCTGCATCCCAGGACTAGCAAGGACAAACAGTTCCAGTGGTTATCTGTCTCCCTTGAGCAAGTCTTGCTGAAACCCAGAGGAGTGCTGGTGGAAACAGATGTGAAAGAGGTGTTTCTGGGGGAGTGTGTTGCCAGTAACTTCTGGAAGGTGGGTATGATTATGTGAAGAGCTGATGCAACGAAGGAATGACAGCACAAAAGACAGAACTCCCTTCCTTTTGAGCACCTCTTCTGTGTCCCAGGTATTTGCTCTTGCTGACCCCTTCTTGCGGTTATTGTCAAGAGGTAGCTGCACAGCTCTGCTTTGTACACAGATTGCCTCTGACTCTGTTGTCAGGGCTCTCTGCAGCTTTCTGTTTCCTGGGCCTGCTCTTCTGGTCCTAGTCTTTTTCCATCCAACACTTCCCACGTGCATTTCACTCTGTTATCAGTGATTCCCTGCTTCATGCTATAATCTGCTGGAATAACTTGCACTACCTAAACAATTCTTGAAACTTGCATAGACTTATTCTTAGGGCAGAGGATGGACATTCACAAAGAATATGAATATCACCAGACTAAAAGGAGTTCCCCTAAGAAACAAAGGGTAGACAGCTTGTGTAATGTGCTGCTGAGACCATTAACAAACCTTGGTTTCTAGGCAAAAGGAAGACTGGAAACAGCAATGAAGAAAAAGAAATGAAAGTGGTCACTGTGTGAGCCTTCTTGCCTTAGGATACTGCACCAAACAGTGAGGGTCAGCTTCATTATTTAACAGTCAAGAACCTGGAGGTCTGTTGCACTCACTAACTGTCATGTCATCCAGTCATGGAAAGTAGTAGCTTGAGGCTGTGCCTCTAAAAGAAGTGGCGGGTTCTCCATTGTCCTTTTGCAGACTTGAATATCCATTCAACTTGCAAGCCAAGTTTTTCCTTTGTGATCTGAAGTTGTTCTGCCTTCATAATCAGCCTCAGTACTTGTTTAGTACTGAGTCCAGCTACTTTCAAAAGACACTTCTGTCTAGATTACTTGGAACAGACCAACTTCAAATTGCTTGCACAGGTTATCAACTTTACCAGCAAACTAGCTTTTTTATTTGAAACTAGTACTTACCACGTGGCACTCGATTAGTATTTTCACTCCTGTTTCATCATGTTGATGCTTCCCACGTGATCTGTCCCTTTTTCAGCATGGAGATGAGAAGAACCCAGAAAGGTTGAAGTGTCAGTGGGGATACACTTGTGCTACTTGAAGGAGCACTGGGGTTGACAAAATGAATATTTCTGTTGGGCATAGCCACTATTTAAAATAGATTTTGCTTCTTTAGTCTCCTCAGTGCTTATTGATTATCATCCATGTATTAGTCTTGAAAGAGTTTGGGGCCTCTGCCATACCATTACCAGTGGATCAAGCCTCCTGGTTCATCTTCTATATTTTTTTCCATTTTCTCAAACCACATTGAGTTTTCCTGAAAATTAGGTTTTAATGCTGGAATTAATCTTAAAATAATGAGGATGAGCAATTCTATAGAGTTCCAGGAAGGATGGTCAGGCATTCTATAGCAGAAGAACCATGAACATCTTTGTTGTTAGAAAGAATACAAAATTTTCCCTCACATTTATCATCTCGGAAACAATCTGGGAGCTATCAGATGAGACACAGAAATATTAGGCAAAGCTGAACTTAAAGGAGATAGTATGAAATCAAATGTACAAAAGGTAGCTTGTTCTATAGAAGGACAGCTTTGTGTAGGCTATGAAATATTATTGAAACACAATTGGAACAATCCACTTAGGTAAAGTAATGAGAAATATGATTTATGAGGGTGAAGCCAGCTCAACATCATCTTAATGACCTACCATTAAATATATATTACTAAATTTGGTATCTCCAAGAGCATACTGTCAGTGTTCCTATCTTAGTTCAATGATTTCCACTTACTTTCAAATGTTGGATAGCCATAGAAAAGGAGTACAAGTGCTGTTTTGGGCAGAGATTACTCTTCTGGCCACAGACAAAGGTATACAATTTACAGAAACCTCACCTTTTCACACCATCATTGTTTTGGCTGCCTTGAGCAAAGTGACTGGTGTTTTGAACTAATACACCATATATAGGCAATGGCAGACAAAGAGCCAGAGTATGTTTGCTCCTGTTTTCCCCTGCTGCACGGAGAATTAACCTCTGATAGGAGCACGTGTGATTGTAGTATCTTAAACAATCACATAGAACAGTATCTCCGGGGACAAAAACACAGCCAAGTATAAGCACAGATGTATTTAGATTTTCTTCCATGCAGGCCTCCTGTAACAAGGAAGGGAAATAGGTAGATGAAGCACAAGATATACAATGCTAAGTTACTCTGAGATAAGCCTTCCAACGTCTATTAACATAAATCAGAGTATAAGGTGTGACACGAATAATTCTTGAACATACACCCTCACACATACAAAGTGGTAAACATACATAGAGAGTTCTGAAAGCTTAAACTGTTTTCCCTGATGCTGAGACTATCTGTCCCTGAAGACAATTCCTGCCCAAGTGGCAGCTGGTGGCCGTTCTGGGTTTATGACCACTGTTGGTTCAGCATCTGACATCTTGCCCTGTTTTGTTCCTGCAGGACTGAGGCAGAAGTTCAAGTTGGCTATTCTCAGCAGAGCTCATTCTAGGGACTGGAGGCTGGGGGGGGGGGGGGGGGGGGGGGGGGGGGGGCGGGTAGGCGAATCTCTTGCATATGATGTAACTTTGGTATATCGCGCTTTTATCTGCTCTTGAAAACTGCAATGTGTCCTGTGCCTCAACTTCTACATAGAGATAGCCCTTTGTTGTGCTTCTAAAGTTTTACTCAGGATATTGCCCCCAAACCCACAAAGTTCTTCCGTGCTGTTTTGATGGGAATCATGAGAACATAGAATGGATATTTTGCTTGTAACAGTAGTTTATAATTTCTGTCCTTCTCATGAACAACAGCCAGCAAGAGGAACGAGCAAGTGGTTTATTGGCAATGAAACTTGTTTCTCTGTATTTTGACCACTCAAAATCCTCTGGGTGTTGCAGCACTCTGCATACAAGAATCACATTAAGTTCAGGGGATTTAAGTTGCAGGGTAATGAATAACACAGCATCCTAGAAAGCACCCCTGAACCTGCAAAAAGGACCTGTTTCATTGCAAAGTCAACTGATGTTTTTAAGAATGGTATAGTCACATGAAGAGAGACCAGAGTAAGACTACCAAGTCAGTATACATCAGTTGGAGGACTGAAGCTCATTTGAAAACAGATAGCAGAACAAGGGCGAACCAGAGTTCATCTGAAGTACAGGACACCATGCCTGGAATTAACTGTGTTTTATACAGAGTAGTGGAATGGATGGGCAGTCAGAAAGACCTTATAGAAACAGAGTGGGCAGAAGGTAATGCATTGATCTCTAAAACAGGGTAATATGTTATTAGTCTCTAGGGGCAAATTGTTATACAGGCTGAGTTACTAGGTTGGGTCCTAGTGAGATCTATGGGAAAGAGAACCACTGCTTTCTACCACAGAACTGGCTTTTGACTTCTGCACCACAAATATCACATCAGCATCCTAATGTGCTCCATTAGAAGGCAGAGTTTCCTTGATAAAAAGATGCAATAGTGATGGGATTAGCATGACACTACAGAGGGATGTGTAGGTGGAGTAAGTACTGTTGGTATCTCTGGAGCCTCAACCACTTGCTGTTTGTCATTGGCAGAGGGTATGGGGAATAGGCTCACTCCATTTACATTCTCTCTTCATGCACAGCTCCTCATCATGGTCTCCTCTACACAGAGAATTGAACAACTTGGTCTGTGCCATCATATTCTGTGACCGCTGAGTGGGGCACAGTTTGTCTCTCAGTGTTCTGCAGTTTGCAAACATGAAGCAAACTAAACTAAAATGCATAGTTTTGGGGTCATATTTTCTGATCGTGCAAATCAGCACAGCCTCAATGAATTTGGTTAGCAGTGCTGACCCTGGAGTTATAAATGTTGACAAGTCTTTTGCTGTGCATACTGTGGCAGTGTGCAGAAGACACAAAAAGAGCAAGTGTTTTTTTTGCCTTTTTTTTTTTTCATAGACAGAATTTGAAGAAATGCTACAGTAGTGGTCAGTCTTTGGTTCAAACTTCCAGAACATGATTCTAAACATCAGCCACAATGAACACTCCACTACTCCACTTGCCTGAAGTCTCAGAGCAATCATCACTGAATGCACTAGACTGTCATGTTCAAAGTACTATTTTTGCACTAAAATCCCCTTGAATTAGATTAACAAATAACAAATAAGCTTCTCCAAGTTCTCATGAGAATCCTGCAAGATATACTAGCGTAGGAACATATGAGGACTCTCATTTTTTCACAGCCGAAGTCCTGTCACCTTCTATGCATAGTGAGTTGCAACAGAATGGTCCATATGGAATCACAAAAGGAATGTTTCCTGTGTATTTAATGTGGCAACAGCACACAGGATTCCTTCTTAATACAAACATATGAATATCCTTTGCAAGTGAATGGAAGTGCTAGAAAATCTCGATGTCCAGACTTCTGACTGTTTTATTTATTTATTTATTTTCAGTGTGACCTAATTATAGGATGCAAGTGCAGCAAATCTCTTTCCAGTCACTGACAGTCTGAAACCCCAGAAGTCTGGATGTGTTTTACAGTCATTTCCCCTAAGAAAATGAGCAGCACAATCAGGATCAAAGGACAAAATAACAGCAGCTTTCACAGTAGCAACCAGTCTTTACTTTCTGGATCCTCTTGTCTAGCTCACTAGTAGATTTAGGCAAATTCAGTTTCAAACAGAGAAATCTTCTAGGCCAACTGAGTACCTGAGTATCCCAGAATGGCAAAAGGTCTGCAAGGAAGAAAGTAGTTATTTCTACCCCACATTCCCACCCAAATATTCCAATAAAATCTGAAACAGGAAATAAAATACCAGCCTTCTTTCTACCTTTACTTTTACAGCATCTTTACCTGAATTTAATAGTTGATGACAATAGTAAATCTCAACATGAAGGATGGCACAACAGCAGCTGTGGACTAGATACTCAGGTCTGTATTTTAGGAGAAAAGTTCCAAAAGGGTTAAACAAGCCTCTGTTATTCCTTTCCCTAGTTCCTTGTCTCAGCAATACACATAAATGCAGCATGCTTTCCTTCCTTGTGTGATTTTTGCTGTCATTGTTTCCCATCTTAGTCTGGATAGCAGGGGGAAAATGGAACAAAAGTCCCAAAGGACACAGCTGTCCATTGAGGCTGTGAGTAGCAGATGTCAAGTGAAGTGGATGCCAGAGCAGTAAGCACCAAGAAATTAAGGAAGTGCAGTTCGAGAGTGAGGTGTGTTATCGGCACTACGGAGGCTACTTACCCAGCACTTGCCTGTTTTGAACCTGGCTCAAGTTAAATATGCAAGCCTGTGGATGCTCACGAGTTCTACATCTAACTGTTGGTTTTGAAAGCCCTGTAGGAACTTGCTTTTCCTCCGTTTGTGCCCTCCTCAATAGCTATACCACTTCCAAGTGTGTGTGCTGAAGGGAAAGCTGGTTGAAGCAGAAACTCTGTCAACAACTCTCAAGAGAATTGTTCCTTATAACCATAAGTCAAGAAATTGAAATGAGGGGAAAAAAGTGAAACCTATCAATTTTTTTCATGTTTACATATATTTTACTGTATGGAATCCTGTCACTAAATAAAACTACCTGTGTCTGTGTATGTGCATAGTAAGAGTGAGTGTATTTGCATATGTCTGTCTGTTTTTCCCACCAGTCTTAGGAAGTCATATTTCTCTTGTCAGGCAGGTGAGTGATCATACTTTGCACTATAATTATCAGTGTCATAGAAAAACATGCATTGGACAGATATTTTATCAACACCGATAATGGTACTTGACTGCTGAAAGACGATGATTTGCATAACTTTTGATGAGATGGATTCTTTTAATATAGAAGGCAGGGTCTACTTCTGAATTTAAAGCACTATTTTATTTCACCAACATTTTGCTAAACTAGGGCTATAAGCATTTTGTGGTTTCTTAGCTTGCAGCATAGTCACTAGCAGCGTTCTGCATGGCTCCATTTTAGGGCCTGTTCTCTTCAATATTTTCATAAATGACTTGGATGCCGGACTTGAAGGTATACGAAGTAACTTTGCAGATGACACTGAATTAGGAGGAACTATTGACTCCATTGAGGGTAGAGAGGCCTTGCAGAGAGACCTTGACAAATTAGAGAGCTGGGCAATCAACAACAGCATGAAGAGCAAGTGCCAGATTCTGCATCTGGAGTGGGGCAACCCTGGCTATACTTACAGACGGGGGTGGGAAGCTGCAGAGCAGGCTTGCAGAAAGGGATCTAAGGCCTCTGGTCAACAACAAGTTGAATATGAGTCAACAGCATGCCTTGACATCAAAAGGGCTAACTGTACCCTGGGGTCCATCAGGCACAGCATTGCTAGCCGGTCAAGGGAAGTGATTGTCTTGCTCTGCTCTGCACTGCTGTGGCCACACCTCATGTACTGTGCAAAATCTGGGCTGCCACAATACAAGAAGGGCATAAAACTATTAGAGAGTTTCCAAAGGAAGGCTACAAAGATGATGTAGTCCCTAGATGGCAAGACATATGAGAAGCAGCTTGAGGTCACTTTGTTCACCCTGGAGAAGAGGAGACTGAGGGGAAACCTCATGGTGGCCTGCAGCTTCCTCATAAGGGGAGTGGAGGGGCAGGCACTGAGCTCTGTTCTCTGGGGACCAGTGATAGAACCCAAGGGAATGGCATGCAGCTGCATTAGGGCACATTCAAATTGGATGTTAAGACAAGGTTTTTGAGTGAGGGGGTGGTTGGGCACTGGAACAGGCTCCTGAGGGTCTTGGTCATGGCACCAAGCTTGCTGGAGTTCAAGAAGTGTTGGGACAACATACTCAGACATATGGTCTGATTGTTGTGTGGTCCTGTGTGGAGCCAGGAGTTTGACAAGATGATCCTTGTGGGTCCCTTCCAACTCAGGATATTCTATTATTCCATGATATAAGCACTGGCTAAGATTATGCTCCAGAACATGGGTAGTTCCTGCCTAACCCAGTCTGCATTTTCATCTACAGACTTTCTGTCTTGCTTGGTGACGTGTGGTTTTTCACTGCAGTCAAGGTCTGAAAATCTCCAAGGATGGTGATTCCACCATAAGTATGTCTGAGCTGTTCCAGTGTGGCACCACTCTCATGGTGATTTTCTTATCCTTATATCTAGTTGGCATAACCTCTGCTGCAACTTCTGACCAATCAACATGGATTAAGCAGAATATTTTGGCCAGGTTTTGGTGAGTCTGAAATGTCTTCATGGCTTTACTGGAATCATTTCATTTTGCAAAGCCTGAAATACTTTATTTGTATTTGGATCTTTTTTAAGTCATTCAGAGAACTGACATTAAAGACTCATTTTGCTATACAGTCAATCGGGAATGAAGGGATGTCTCCACACTAGAAATTTTTAAGCTAGTAGTCTTCAGCTAGACAGCATGAATACCTTTGCTTCTAAAGAGGGAGGACAGGAACAGAGAAGTAGGCACTCGTAAATCTTTCAGTGGAGTGTTGAGCTTGCATTTCTAAAGGGTATTGGTGCAAACGTCCTTATTCTGTGGGAAGACAAGGGATTTCCAGAAGTGCCAAGGAAAGCTCATTGCAGAGTTGGTGAAAACGAGATATGGTTTTGCAGGTTTCATCCCCAGACCTGGTCACTTGACTGTTATCACCCACTTTTGCTTTGATGACTCCTCATGTTTTCACTGTGCAGTGCAGGGGGGGGAACAATTTTCAATAGAGTTCCACTGAGGTGTTCTGTCTCCATTTCCAGGAGACTTAGTTTTGGTTTTTATTAATTCCAGGACTTGAGTGATTGTTTAAAATACAACAGTTTAGCACCACTGTCCTGTGAAGCATAGGGGCACAAGATAAAGGTCTGACATGAGCCTCAGCTGGTATCCACTGACATCAGAGTAACTACACCTGCTAACAGCAGCTGAGTGAACTAGTCTCTTGTGTGCAAAGCTAAAAGGTTTATTTAAAGGGTGGCCTCTGCCAGGCTGAAGGACTTGTTTTAGCGTGAGAGGATGAGTGGTTCTGTACTTCCCACATATTTTTTGCAACATTTACATCAGCTTACTGATGAGGTCTTGAGACAGGGAGAAAGCAAGCCTGATTATTCTAGGGGTGCATATAGTCTTTAGGAACCCTAAAAAGGGAATACTGGCTTCCTATGGCAAGAATTTCCTGGAGTTGGAAGCTGATCAACTTCCCAGGGACATCCAGTCCTCTGGCTCTTCTGCATTGTCAGAAAAAATAAATACTCAGTGGTGCCAGGAACATGGAGATTTAGATGGTCTCTGTTCTCCAGAGTCACTGCACCAAATCTATAGCTGGGAAAAGGCAGCATAATTCTGCTTTGCTGTCTTGTCCTATTTGAAGCTTCAGCTCTGAGGATTTGTTTATCAGCTCTTCAATATGCTGTATTTCAATATGAAAATTCAGCATGTTACTATGCTAACTAAAGCTGACACTTTATTTTATAAGATATCTCCTTTCTGTGTGTGGGAAGATGGGTTTTGCTCATGCACTGAAGCGCACAATAAGGCTGTTATTGAACATTCCCATGCTGTTGTGAATTAGAAGCAGCACAGTTTAAAATCAGTAAAGCTACACCAGCTTAAAACCAGACAGCTTTCAAAGACTTTACAGGGGCATTTTGTACAGATTGTCTCAAGTGAGTATTGAGGGTCATCTTTTCTCTAGAGATACATCAGTTTATATCTGCTGAGAACCTGACTTTGAATGTGTATTCTACCAAGTGTGTCAGATTTGCTATGCTGTTTTGCACTAAATGCCAAAGGCTTGTTTGGTGCCTGGAGCAATGCATAATAACAGGACTTGGATATGCCAGTGACCAAGCAGAACAGCTCACTTTCTGGGGAAGGAATTTTAGGAAAGTCATTCATGGGGAGGAGGAGGAATTTTTGGATCACTTCAGAGGCGAGGAGGGAAAGGGAAAAGAAAGGAAGAACAGCTCACGAAGCTCCCCAGTATAGGAGCTGTGCAAGAACTAGTGCAGAGGAGGATGTGAGTCACCTTCAGACTTCGGCTTGGGTAGCAAGGGAGGTACTTCCATCTCCAAAGCTCTCCCTCCTTTTGCTCCCTCACTTGATTTTCTCCTCTCAGACTCTGTGGTGACCTTTGATTCTCAGTTCAAAGAGGGTAGCAGTGCTACACAAGTAGGAAGAGCAGAGCAGGGAAGTGCAGCACCTGCTACACAGATCTCAAAGGCTACCTAAAACATAGCCTTTTCACTGTGAATTTGGTCAGCTCTTAGAGGAATGGTCTAGGGGCTGTGGGTAAGTCTGACTCTCCTATCTTTTACATGGTTCACAGTACACATATGTAAGTGGGGGAGGAAGCACTAACAAATCAAAGCTTCTCCATTTCTTTACACTAGACTTTGCTTGCTTTGCGTTATGCTCCACACAGAGATATTACTGCAGAGCCCTAAGCAGAGAGCCTCAAAAACACATGCTCTCAGTACTGCTGTCAATAAAGAGACTAGAGGACATCTAAGGGACACCTTGCCTGAACTGAACTATCTAATACCTAGACTTAAACGTTGTGTTTGTTCTCTAAGCTTTCTTAGTAAAAAAAGCTAGGTACTGCTATCAGGTGATTCATGCCACCCTGTGATAGATCTAACAGTTTGTGGTACAGTGACACATCTTCTAATGATGCTGGTATGTCTCCGCTGGCTGTGGATTTGCAGAAGACATCTAACTTCCAGGTAGGTAAATTTAAGTGAGATAAATGTTATCTCAGGAAGCAATTTCTGCTGCCATTTCTCACCTCCCTCTGCAAATGCTTCCAGTGAAACATGTGCAGTGACTTTAAAGAAACGTGCTCTTCAGTATGAAGCAGGACCTCTGAAATTAATATCATGAAATGTTACTGGCTCTACCCATGTATCTATAGCCAGCTTGTAAGGGACTCAGAGCACCAGGGGTAGTTGTTAGACCTGCAGTGGCAGCCTGGAGGATGTCAGTACTAAAAAAACACTGGTTTGAGGACTCAGTTTGTTTATTTATACCCAAGGAAAAAAAGTCCCTAGAACAAAACAGAGTTATCAAACAGTAAAATCAACATAGGCAAGCAAACAAATGAAAAACATAAGCAATCTCCAACAAAAAACAATAGAAACTGAAATGTTGTTTTGAAAATACCTCTCTCATGATTATTTCACAAGAAAAAGACTTTGCTCCAACAGCATTAGTATAGCCTTCATGTATAGGAAAGGTACATATTTCACAGTACCAATAACAGGTAAGATGTCAGGCTGTATCTTCAACTCAAATGCACAAGGATACAGTGTGTGAAGATTTATTCCTAAACTTGTGCTTATTCCTAACTGGAAACTAGCTGGCTGGGTGTCTGCCCAGTAGATCTCAATCTGAGTAACATTACATAAGGGATCGGTCCATGAGTTCTAAAGAGAGCTGAGGAAAGTTGTTCATGTGCATAGATTATACCTGATTTAGTTATTGAGTGTTCTCTCTTACGGCCTTATTAAGCTACCAAATAGTTGCTTATTATGTTATAAGAAACTTGTTATGTCATTAGCAGAGTTGTTTTAGGAAGTTGAAATTAAATGTGCAGAATCTTCCTTAAAAATATTATGCAGATTTTTACTTAAGGTACTCTTGTGCCACTGACAGATAATATGCTTTTTGCCAAATATGCAGAACGTTACAGGCCTCTAGTGGTAGAAATTTTATATATATATATATATATATATATCTGTAACTTCTCCTGATGGTTCTTTTTTCAGTCTCAACAAAATGCATAATGCTTTGTGTTTAAAGATTTGGCTTGCTAGTTTGCTCACTTGAAGGAAATGAAAATTCTGCAGAGGCCAGAAATATTAGCGACAATTTCTGTTAGCCTGAAAACCACAAAGAAAAAATAAACTAGGTCAAAAAAGAGGCAAGTACATGGTGTATAACCCTGCTCCTGCTCAAAGTCAAAGGCTATTTTCAGTAGCCAGAAGAGGTACAATTCAAGCCCTCTCAGTGGTCCTGGCAGGTTACAACCATGCCACAACATATATACCGAGGCTCAAGACCACTGCTTTTTCTGCTTGGTGTGCGCATGCACAGGGCCCTACCAGTACATCTCAAAGACTGGACATTTTCTGACTGGTATCATCCCCCTGACAACATCTTAGTTGTTAATTGTCCAGTGCCATCCTCTCTGCAGTTTCTGTAAAGGAGCATGTCCTCCAGCCAGGCTTATTAGGTAGCATTTAACATTTTATTTGCCCAGCACAAATTTATTTTGATATTTTGTTGACTACACAATGGCTAATCTACTTCCAGAGAGGGATTTTCTTGTTTGAGAATGACAAATTTTCAGTAATACTAAGAATAAAATTCTTAAAAATAGCTTCATTTCTGAGATGAACAGTATGTGAACTTACACTTCCTGAGGCTGGACTTTGTACCATTTCCATTACCTTATTTCTTCTGTAGCATGTTGAGAAGAGTTGAGAATTACAGGTGGAGAACAGGAGTGAAGATCTGGAGGATGTGCAGGTGATGATTCCTGAACTTTGGATAATACTTACTGGAAAGTGATAATGAAACCCAAAGACTGGGGATGTGGGGAAAATTATGTCTGCTTGGGATAACAGGGGCAGGAATACCTGCATATATTAAACATTGCCACTAGCAAGACCAGTGCATGTTAATCAGTGTCTTTAAGTAGAGGGATCTCAAAATGTTAGTGAGCTAGCAGGGCTCACAGGCACTTTGTAACGAAGTTACCCCTGTTTTATAGGAATGAGACCAGTGAAAGAGTAAAGATAAATACAGCTCAGCTCACAGAGAAATAACTGACAGCTGTGAGCTTCAGTGGACTGGACTGAAGTGGTACAACCAGGATTTAGGCTCTCTAAATGGTAGCGCGTGCATTATTCCCATCATGTTACTGCATTTTTAAAGGAGCTAATGGTTTATTAAAAATTGTTGATAGGAGTGCTGTAAACAAAATAAATGGGGAGTGTCAGAAGGGATTTAAGTTAGTTAAATTAGTCCACTCTTTTTTCCACTTTTGTCCCTTATTGGGCAATAGGATTCATCACTGATCATAATGAAAAAATAGACAAATTGGCTTCAGAAGAGAACAATTGAAATGCTATACATTTGTCGAACAAAGATCTGGGGATGAAAAATTAAGCAGATTGTAAGAGGTTGTTCTGGGAGATAGGTGACTGAGGCAACGTGTAAGCAGTCAACATCAAAATCTCTGGAAAAAGTGATGGCAGAAGAGAGTAAAATTCTGTAGACATTTAAGTAAAAGTATAATATTTGGAAATCACTATATTACAATAAGATACATCCTCTTGTGCTTAAATTTCTTTAGATCCTCTTACCTCTGTTTACCAGGTGGTGGAGGAAACACCTACATTACTGAAGGTTGTCACATAAAGTAAAAAAGAACCTGCTCATCCTTTCATACACTAGTTTATTGCTTTCTTTCAGCTTTTCTTGTTACAGTCCTCTGTCCTGTTCAGATGATGTGAATTTTACCATTTTAGTACAGCTAGCACCAACATTTCTCAAACATTTCCAGTCATGCATAAACCACCAGTGAACTTCTAGTGATCTGCAGCCATTAGTTTGGAAACAATTGCTCTTTGTGTCAACTGTATTCACACACCTGTTAGTAGCAATGTTTGAAGACAAGCTCAATGATGTCAGTTGCTGATCAGTGAGGTGAAATCCAGTGACCTGCTGGAAATCACATCCATTTCAGGAAGTTCTGTGGAAAAGAAAAATGTCCTACTATACTATTAAGTAGTGCCCAGTTATGATACAAAACTTCTTTCATTTAACACAGTAGTAGTCCTGTTGTAGGGCATCTTGCCATTACTGCTAAGCTAACTCATGACAACTTCTTAAACAGGTTGGTTTAGCAGAAGATGCAGTTGCTTTATGTTCCCAAGTACGGAAGAAAAGACTACGATGTCTGAGGCATGAATAAAGGCTTATGTCTACATAGCAAAAAAAAAAATATTCAGCTAATAAAATAACTGGCATCAGTCTCTAGTCCACTGGTATCCATGGCTGACTTCCAGTAGCTCACAGAAAATGATTGTTACCCTGAGATCTACATAATATCTCTGGTAGTCCATTTAACTGATGTGCTAGGAACACAACGGAAGTGATTCGCTGATACTTTCCAGGAGCAGGTTATTCTATTGATTTAGGAACAGAACTGATCTGTCCTCTTCATGAAAAAACACCATGTCTCATGGAGGTGGAAACCTTCTTTCTTCCATTCCAGGGCTGAATGTATTCTCTTGCTGTATTGCTAGCTTCCCAGAATATGACTGCAAGTGCTCAGATGTCAAATTAAGCCCTTAACTCATCACCTTTGACTGTATTGGCTGTTGTTTTCCTAAGTTGTTACTCCTGAGGAACAGGACTGGGGAGAAGAGGCTGCAAAATGCCCAAGAGAATCTGTTTGCTAATGGGGTGGGAGGAACCTAATGATAAATTATGTGGATGGCTATTACAGTACTGGTCAGAAGTTCACTGCACAAACCAGACTACTTAGGCTGGCAACATGTTTTCACTTACTGAAGTCCTAAATGCATACTTTTTGCAGGGAGCAGAAGGAAACCGTTAGATCTGTGTTTCTGTGTTACCCATTTGGTACAAAGACGGAACCAGCAACCTGAGGTTCAGCATATTATTCTCATTTAAGTGCACAGACAAACCACAGTGAAGGAACTAGAAATAAAGAGCCCTAGGGCACTCCTACTTCTAGACTACTTCAAGCAACTCATAAAACTTCTCTGCCTCTGTTTCTGTTCTACTTTGTCAAGATATCCTCATATCTTTAGAGGTATCCCCACCTCACGTGAGCCTGCAAACCATGTGAACATTTCTTGAAAAACAACTAAATAAATAAGATTTTCCCTTGACTCTGTCCTCTTTCCTTATATCGTTAGTTTTGACATTCCTAGCCATACAGTCTTTTTATCATATTTTAATTGTCTAATATCATATCCCATTTAATTATCTAAATCTCTTCATAACTAAAAATCATTTGAAAGGCTTCCTTGGTATGTTGGACATGAGGGGAACAAGTTGTACGCTATCCATTATGTTAGCAAACAAATGAGATTGAGGTATGTGATCTGCGTACTCATAAATAGTCCTTCTTTCCAATGTCAGTGTCTGCTTTGCATTACGTTGTATCTCCTATGGCAGAGAATAGTGTTTTCTTCTCTAGATGGTAGTGTGTTGACTTCCAATGAGGAGTATATGCTATTACTAAGAATGTTTTTTTCTATGCTGATATATAGAAAATTGTGTTCCAAAGCACTGGAGGGCAACAAAGACAAAACTGCAAGCCCAGGAGCAAGTGCGATCCTGAATGGATCAGTTCCAAGCTTCTTACAATTTTTAAAGTGGGAAGGAATGCTGAAGTATGCTGCAGTCTGAAGTATACTGAGCTACTAAAGCAGGATTGCTAATCCACATGATCACTTAATATTTGGCCTATAGCCTGTAAAGACATTAGGACCTCTGATTATAGTCTAGGATAACTTTCTCTAGTACATCATGCTGTTGCAGGGGAATGGAAAACCATAGATTTCCCATTGCTGCAGGTGAACTGCAGTAGGAGGAGAGAAAATTCCTGCATGTTACTCTGGCTAATTTATTTATTTATCCACCTTTATGAGGACTCTACTAGCCAGCAGCAACAGTGATATTAGTGATGCTTCATATGAACACATTACCTTTTATCTGAAGATCTCCAAGCCTATGTAAACAGCAATTAAACTGCATAACACCCCAAGGAGTTAAAAAGGGTTCACGTCACTCACTTCTACGATGCAGTTCTGCAGCTGTTTGACTGCGTATGGCCTTGCTAGTTATGGACTGATTCACAGCTAACTGAAGGAGTCT
The DNA here is from genome assembly GCF_964034855.1 of Anser brachyrhynchus. Taxonomy (NCBI): domain Eukaryota; kingdom Metazoa; phylum Chordata; class Aves; order Anseriformes; family Anatidae; genus Anser; species Anser brachyrhynchus. The sequence goes on from NC_137694.1 coordinate 106,575,202, forward strand.
GCCATAACTGAAGTCAGTTCTTTTTTTTCTTTTTTTTTTTTCTTTTTTCCTTCTGTAAATGGAGGCCTATATAGGAAATAGAAAAGCGTTTTCCCTATTGCTCATCTACGCAACCTTCATTACTGTGATAGCAGTATACAAATCCCAGACAAAGTCCCCCTGCAGTAAGCAAGTACCCACTGTTAGTCTGAAGAAAGGTGTTTTGCCCCAGTAAGAATTTCATGTCACCGTACTTTTTGTTATGAGCTATAGTAATTCAAGGCAAAGCTTTCTATTTCCATAGGCCATGCATAGATTCAGATTAAGGAAGGGTCATAACAAAACCAAATCTTTTTTTTATTGTAAATGCAAAGCAATTTCAGGAAGGTGTTTGCCGTTTTCCAAACTGTAATTGCATCTGAAGAACAGAGATTGGAACATAATGTATTACCTATTGGCTACATGATCCACTATTAAAAGATGGAAAGTTGAATTGTTCAATTTCTGGTTCCTATAAATATGTGCTCTATTTGGTTTCCAGATCATTGGGTGCTGACGTACCACATCACTGGAGGAGGAAAGAGGATTTTGCATCCTCAATTTGTATTGCTATTATAAGTACTTTTGTAGTCACTCTAGAGGGAATTGGAACCTGAAGAGCTTGCAATCTGCATGTTATATAGGATTAAGTGCTCTGCAGACATGGGCAGAATAAAGGTAGGGGTAGGCAAAATGGGAATAAAGTGGGGAAAAGTGGTTAGAGTTAGGGAGACATCCTGGTTTGTCTGTTAACTTTTGAGTACCACATCAGTGATTTGCAGGCATTATTAGAATGAAAGATTTTAAGGTAAAAAGGAGTGAAACAGTAGCCATACATACTTTGATAGGGAGGTTTCTCCAGGTGTAGGGTTGAGGCAGAAGGGTATGAAAGCATAGTGGCATCACAGAGATATTTAAGTAAGACTAATCTGAAGTAGACATCTTTGCAGAGGGAAGGTGAGATTAGTGTCTTCCAGGTGAACAAGAAGCGAGAGCTGTGTCTTTAAACTGTTAGAATCCCCATAAGGTTGACAGATTTTGGTGTGTTATTTCAGATTTTGAACTCAGAATACACGTTTTGCTTCTTCATTGCAGCATTCTGATTACAAGAGCATCTTCTTTCCTGTAGTGTGGACCTCAGTCATTGGCCTGCACAAAATCTATGAACCAGTTACATCCCACTTTAGCCTCTGGAGCAGCCTGTAGTATGACTGGCATGTTTGATCAGCTTGGTGTGGATAGTGGAAGAATAGGTAGGTAGGGTACAGGTAGAGAAAATTACACTTCTTCTCCAGTCACAATGGATGCTTACTGGCAAATATTTTCCCTTCGATAAGAACAGCAGGTCAGAATTCATTCTCAGTTCAGTGCTGTTGATGATTATGGTTGGGAGTGAAATGCAAGAGGAAAACTTAAAAAACCTGAAGCACTCAAGTCCTACAAGGAGAGGTTTGTAACATTTTTGTATTCCCTTGACTTTGGGTGGACAAAAAAGAGACAGTGGCAATCATTGCAGACCAGACAGGTATTGCACTGTAGTCTTATTATGAGGATACTGCACTAGCTGCAGCAGCAATTCAATGTATGTTCTGCCTGTGTGGCTCATGCATATTGTAAACATTGAGGTCTGATTTTGGATACAAGTACCAAGTGCTGTCTGTATCAGAGGCTTTGAACAAGCTAGTTCATTCTGTGTGCTTTGTAGAGCTCTAGGACTAGAGCAATATTCCTGGCATCCCTTGGGCTGGGATTCCTCCTTCTACCTTTCTTGCACTGATTCTGATCTCATCATCAGTGACCCTTTCTGTAGTAAATGGAGAGCGAGAAGCAAGTCTAGATGGCAAGTCCTTTCTGTAACTGGCTTCTGAGTTATTGTAGGCAAGCTGGTTCCAAGAGGATCCTATTATTCTGTGCAACTATTCATGGATTCTGGAGTCACCAGTTCAGAACTGAGCATATAAAGCTAGGTGAGGTAACCCCCATCCTAATGTCTAGATGAAAGCTCATCAGTTCCAATCTTTCTTTCTTTTGGCTTCTCACTTCAGGCCAAGATTTCAGCATGAAAAACTTGTTTTCTCTCACCATCCCTAAAGGCTGCAGTTTTGTGTGTAAGATACCCTTATTCCCAATTGATTAAGATATTCTTCGGCTTGTTTCTGGGAGGGTTTTGAATGATTAGAATCAGCATTAAGTCACTTCTTACCAGTCATGGCCCAGGTTTCACACAATACAAATTCAACTCATGATGACCATTAAGTAAATTTTGAGATGAAACTCAAAGGTTTCTGAGTTCTCTAGGCCTCTATATCGTTCAGGAATGCACTCTTGAAGACAGGGATATTTCAGGCTCCTACCACCAAAGTTGATGCTTTGTAATAAAAACATGTAATGAGAAGCTCTTTCTTTAAAGAATTGGTCAAGTAAGTAGGCAATAACATACTGACGAAAGGTGGGAATAGAAATAAAGAGGACTCAATCAGAAACCTATGCATAGGTATCTAATGCCACTGGAGATGCCTTAGGGAACCTCTGATATCCATGGGGAACTTAATAGATATGGCACAAATCCTGAAGGAATCCTTTGCCTACTGGTGAGCAGGAGGTCAGGTGAGGTACCTTGGGGTATCCTGAATGCTAATAGGTGCCTCTGTGTGGGCAGCCAAATTGGTTCTTAGAGCTTCTTTAGGTGTAATAGGAGCTAATACTGAAGTAGATACTTATATGTTGATACCTAAATTTAGTTATCTTTATCTGTAATTTTATTGCCCGATGTCACAAATATAAACGATGGGTGAGCAATTGGCTGACGGGCAGGGCTCAAAGGGTTGTGGTAAATGGGGCCACATCTGGCTGGCGGATGGTCACTAGTGGGGTCCCTCAAGGCTCCATTTTAGGGCCGGTCCTCTTCAATGTTTTTATAAATGATTTGGATGTAGGACTAGAAGGTGTCTTGAGTAAATTTGCCAACGACACCAAACTTGGAGGAGTTGTGGACTTGGATGAGGGTGGAAAGGCCTTGCAGAGAGATCTGGACAGATTGGAGAGCTGGGCGATCACCAACCCCATGAAGTTTAACAAAAGCAAGTGCCAGGTCCTGCACCTGGGACGGGGCAACCCTGGCTATACGTACAGACTGGGTGATGAGACGCTGGAGAGCAGTCCCACAGAGAGGGATCTGGGGTTTGTGCTTGACAGCAAGTTCAATACAAGCCAGCAGTGTGCCCTGGCAGCCAGGAGGGCCAACCGTATCCTGGGATGCATCAAGCATGCCATTGCTAGTCAGTCGAGGGAAGTGATTGTCCCGTTCTACTCTGCGCTGGTGCGGCTTCACCTCAAGTACTGTGTGCAGTTCTGGGCACCACAGTACAAAAAGGACATGAAACTGTTGGAGAATGTCCAGAGGAGGGCGACGAAGATGGTGAAGGCCCTAGAGGGGAAGACATATGAGGAGCAGCTGAGGTCACTGGGCCTGTGCAGCCTGGAGAAGAGGAGGCTGAGGGGGGACCTCATCACGGTCTACAACTTCCTCGCGAGGGGGAGTGGAGAGGCAGGTGACCTATTCTCTGTAAACACCAGTGACGGGACCCGTGGGAACAGTGTTAAGCTGAGGCAGGGGAAGTTTAGGCTGGACATCAGGAAGAGGTTCTTCACCGAGAGGATGGTTGCACACTGGAACAGGCTCCCCAGTGAAGTAGTCACTGCACCAAGCCTGTCTGAATTTAAGAAGAGATTGGACTGTGCACTTAGTCACATGGTCTAAACTTTTGGGCAGACCTGTGCGGTGCCAGGAGTTGGACTTGATGATCCTTATGGGTCCCTTCCAACTCAGGATATTCTATGATTCTATGATAATAGCCTTAGAGTCAGAAACAGAACACAGTTCTTGCACCCAAACTGGCAGAACATGGCTGGTATAGACTTATTGCCTCTACTTGTAGGTCACCTTCACCACACTCCTGTGAGATAGGCAAGTTTTCCCTCTGGTTTACAGTTTAGGAACTGAGGCAAAGAGAGGCTGATGAGCTTTTCTGAGTCCACAGAGTATACTTCATATATCATATGCAGAAGAAAGACACTGAAATATCTGTGCTCCAAAAAAATAAAATTATGGTTTTTTAAGACTATGCTGTAATCTTCCAGTCCTAAGCACAGAGACAGGCTTCTCAGCACTTAATGTCAAAACCTTTTTTTCCTGTTACCTTCCTGTAAACCTTCCAAGGTCTGTGCAATTAGCTGCATGGCATAGAAGTGAGGCAATACAGGAACAGAATTCCTGTGCCAGAAGGAGCTTCTTCCTTCAAGAGTTTCAATGTACTTATGGGCTTCTGTTTGTTCTAAATAGGCAAGAGTTTTGATTTTTTCATGCACAGTGGCTTTGTGGACTTTACCCAAATACACTGAAAAGTTTGGTACATTTAGAACCACTCAAGGAACCCACAGTGAAAAGTATAGCAGGCAACAATTGTCATGAAAATAAACTCTTAAAATGAAGTATTTTCCATCTTCCCCATCCCTGGAAGTGTTCAAGGCCAGGATGGATGTGGCTTTGAGCAACCTGGTCTAATGGCACATGTCCCTGCCTGTGGCAAGGGGGTTGGAACTGATTGTTAGGGTCCCTTCCAACCCAAACAATTCTATGATTGTATGATTCAGTGTTTTTCAGAGTCTTGCAATGATGTTTGATATCACCTTAAATCACCTCTAAAATGTTCTTCAAAATAAACTTCATAATACAGAAATATATTTAGCTATATTTCTCCAGAAACGTACATGAGCTGGTAGTTGCATATAAACATAACAAACTGAGTCATTCAATTAGTATTCTGTAGGAAATTCTATTACTGTAAAAAACATCTATTATTATGTTACACATTCTTGCAAGAGTACTCATAAAAACAGCTGTTACTTATTTCTGTCATTAGCAATTGAATGCTGATGTGATATTAAAAAGTGTAAGGTAGGGTGGGATTACATGAACATCCCTTGACAAATCTGCTCATGAAGATGCTATTTCAGAAGTTCAGAGCTTTGTTTGGAGGACATTCTTGCCAAGTAACAAGGTAATACTTCATCTGCTGGTAGCATTAACAGTACGATCTTGTCCTTCTTGAACTTCTCATACTTTTGATTTTTGATTATTTACACACACCATAGGAGGCATATTATCCCATAAGTAGCTCTAGATCTTGTTTAGCAAGAGTGCAGATGTAGACATAAGCTGAATTAGAGACTTGATTTTTGGGGGGACTTTCTTTCTGTGCTGGTGCATATGCACCTTTTGCATTTATACCTTATCGAAGCCTCTCTTCTTCTCCTGTACCTTTCATGTCAGATGCAGCTGGTCAGGAAAGTACGTTATGTATGTTGCAAACTAGTGCTGTAAGTCCTCCTTTAGACTTCACCTCTGGTCAGGTGTCCTGAAGCATAAGTTTCATACATAAGTTACAAGTGATTTTAGATATATGTATATCAATAACACATTCATGAAACAGTCAAGAGGTTGGGTTCAGTTAAATTGCATATGAAGTGAATTTGTTGGCATTCAAGTCTTCCAAGGCATATGCAAGTTTCAGGAGGTATCTGACCTCCTCAGATCTTTAAATGTGTACTGGTAGTTAAGGTTTTGGTGCCTTAGCTGGTCAGATATTCTTTGAACCAGCTTGAAACTCCTTCTGCTATTATTTGGTGTTTTGTTGACTTCAGTAGGCTGGTGATATCACTTGAAAGTGTGTTCCACTGCAGAAAAGATCTTGTCTTTCACTGTTTTCACTATCACCCCATGCCTCCCTGCAATTTAGAGCTGATAAAGAAAGTCAGATTGCTTGTTTGGTAAACTTACCTCAGCTTTTTTTTTTTTTTTTTTTAGATTTGTTATTGCTTATTAAAATTCCTTGAACATGGCTTATACCTTTGTAACATTGGGAAAATGAAAATAAACTGGATATCAGGTCTGAGACTTTGAGACTTTCCCAACTTATACAACTTGGTTTTGATTCAGTGGATGACTGAAATAATGTAATGATTGTTTAAAGACTGGAAAAAGTAAAAAAAAAAAAAAAAAAAAAAAAAAAAGTCTTAAATTTGGTGTAATAACTTGGTTAATAGCAAGAAACAGTTCTCATTTTTTTCAAGCAATTTTATCTATATTAAAAGAAACTTTTTAGGTAGGTAAGTAATTTTGGTCTTATTTTACAAGAGAGTTAGCTAAATGCTCAGAACTACAAGGAGCATGGCTAAAAGACGTGAAGTTAGAACCCATTATGTTTTGAAATCTAGATGAGCACAAAAGCACATCTGTTTCTTATGAGGTGTGGGTCGGTAAAGCAAAGCACACAGGCCTGTCAGATCTGATAAGCCTCCACTATGGTGTAAAGAGCATCAGTACGATGTAGCCTGGATATCCAGATCAAACTGATCCACTTCTCCCTATTTTTCTCAAGTATTGAAACAGGTCTGTTTTGTTAATGTGTTCTTTTAACAGTTTTGTTCAGAACAATCAGAAGACCAAACAACAAACACTGTATTGGCTAGAAGCACTCAGAACTATTTTACTGATGGTATTAATATTGATAACTAATTTGTGGCAAACACCCATGTAATGTGCAAGAAATTTGTAGGTTTTAAAATAGGTAGAATATGCAATCTTTTAAATCTCAGATTGACTTGCCTGAACTGACTGTCATATATTGTACTTAACTGAATTGCTTTTACTATGCCATCAATATATATTCCTACAACACCCTTTCTTCTTGACCAGTCGCTGAATGAAAAACCCAATTCACTTTGGCATTCAGAGCTCCCTTAATATTTCTGCAGTGAAAAAGCTATGTTTTTTTCTGTTTCATGAAACTGAAAGCCACAAGGCTATGTTCCCCATGGACTTGCTCTCACAGTTGTACTGAAATCCATCAAAGGACACCCATCATAGGAGTGTACAAAGTACCATGTTATTGATGCAATCTATCCATCTGCCAGTCATGCTAATGACCATCTGCAATAGTACCATTGGGAATACTTCAGGAACAGGGCAAGTTTGAAAAAATGAAATACACTTCATGGCAGTTTTTGGAAAAACTCATTTCAGCTTACATCAATAATAACATACTTTGCCTCAAATGAAATGCACTTGTGAAAATTCACTTAGATGATGTTTTTCTCCAGTGTAGAAAGGTTTGATGGAAAATTTTGTGTCTGTATTTCTGAGTCTTATACTACCATATAAATATCTCCTCAGCAAACATTACTTAAAATTACTAGAAAACAGTAATAAAATATTCTCATCTATACATAATAACAGATGGAAAAGGCTTGTCTAATTTACTGATTCACACAGATAAATCACCCAAGCCTTTTAAGAATTTGGGCACCAAAACTTTAGAAATGAATTTTATTGGCTAATGTGAAATTAAAAACTCTGAGAAAGGACCTTTATAGGAAATTCTGAAAAACAAAAAAGCAAACAATCAAACAAAAACAAACAAACAAACAGCAGTATGTAAAGTAGACTGTTGTGTCCTTGAACCTGAATCAATGACAACTTGGATCAAAAATAAATAAATAAACAAACCATGATACCAAAGGTTAGTCCAACTTTCTCCTAAGCTGGGTTGCCCTTCTGATACCCCCAACCTCAAAGCCCACATCCTAAATCACCTTTTCTAAAGGTGATTAATTTCCCTTATAATTTCCATAAGTCATGGAAGCATATTAGTTGTCCAACAGCATTAACAGAGTGATGTGTTTGGACCAAAACCTCCTATCACATGATATTTCTAATTATCCCATTGTCAAAAGCTAATCTTTGGTGTTTTGCCTTTCAGAAGTGCTTATGACATATCTGGTTACTGACACAATGCAGTGGAACAATATACGATGCTACTATCATTTTTTTCAGAGTTCTGCTAATAAACCATGTCCACTGGAAAAATAACAGGGAATGTATGCACCCCAGATGCAGGTACACCTCAGATGACCAAGCAGAATCACAGAGCATGGCATTGCACTGCTTAGTCGTGGGATAGAGTCTGAGTGCTGTCTCAGCATTGGTATTTCCACAGAGGACTGAATCACATACATCACAATTACTGATTTAAGCCAGAGCTATCTTAAGGCTCTCTGTATTGTTCCTTGGTATGGCTGCTGAAGATCACAGAGAGGAAAACTTGGTATCACTGACAAACTCAAGAATTTTTCATGTTTGTTTAAAATCAGCAAATGTGACTACCCAGAGCTAGAAGTTGGATATGAGGGGATGATTCCCCCTGAATTTGCTCTCCTTTCCTTGAGTGAATGAATGAATGAGTGAGTGGGTGTGTGTTCCTATCATTCCCTGCTTTCTCATTTTGTGGTTTTGACTTAATTTGAGCACACAAAAGGCAAACTAATGGCTACCTGTGATGGGCTGAAGCAATGCTCCAAACAGACTGTTTTCCAGGGTATTGTCTAGGCATGATTCCTCATTTTCTACTGTTTGAAAAGCTGTCACGTCATGTCCTGAAGAAATCTGCAGAAGAAATGCTGGTCTGGCTCCCACGTGAAGATTTGGCCAGGCTCCCAAGTGTGAGACTAAAGGTCAGTGGTTTACTCCTGTGGAGTCCCAGTCCTGTTCAGCATTCATTTTCCTTCTCTTTCCAGTTCCCTAATCTGATAAATCATGTGGGGAGAGGGAGGGGGAGGAGTATGTGATGTAACCTCATCTCCTGCAAAGTTACGAAACTGCCTTCAGCAACAACACGGTGTCTGCATCTCGTGGTGATTTTACGGTGGGTACTCGCGGGGGATGCTGTGTTGTACTTAAAAGGCATGAAGATCAGCCACATCTGTGTGAAACCCACCAGACAGACCACTTACTCACTTCATTTCTTCAGAGGAAAGCTGGGCATGATGTCTGCTTAATGGCACACACTCTTGCAGCTTCTTGTTTAGCTGTCTGCTGCGTGTACCCAGAGTGACAGGAAAACTGGTGGTATGCTCGGGACACCCTGAAGAAAGGCAGACTTGAAGCCAGCTGCACTGGTGGGGTAAGTCTGTTCTTCCTTCACAGTTTTTTTCTTTCACTCATTTCTTTCATGAGGCGTAAACTCTACGGTTTGAGGGAAGGAAAAGATGTGGAGTGGAGTGACCTGGAATGTGTAAGAAATGTCCAAGGGCATGTAGCCATATGAAATCCCTGCTGGATTGACTCTGAGCCAGCTGATAATCACTAACTAATCTCTCTGCTGGCAGGTTCTGCCCAGATCACAAGGGTGTGTGCCTCTGTGCCAGGATGCGTACAAGATTCACTTGTACTGCAGGTCTCAGAGCCTATGTCAGAGAAGCAAACCAAAGAGGGTTTTGACTGCAGTGGTTGACTGCAGAAGAGAAATATGTGCAAGTATGCTTATATCACCATAATGGTGCTGTGTTTGCTGATGCATGTCAGGCCGTGAGGTCTGCAGATGGGGAGGTGTAGGTAAAGGCTCATTTTGTTGAGTTTCACCAGAGTAAATCCGTGTACAATTGGGATATAGTCAGGCATGTTAGTTTAAATTTTTTTTTTGTACATAAGTACAGCTGGTAAATAGTGCGCTCTATGCATCTGTAGTTCCAACAGAACTGTGTGGTCTGGGTATTAGGAAAACGTTTGTACTCATAAGGCCCCTTAGAAACGTATTTATACTAGTATAAGAGGTCTTATATTAGGCCACAGTTTTTCCTGCCATGTAATATACAAGCTACTGTTCTTGCAGCAGGGACTCAGTGGGCACAGGAGAGGAGACAGTTCCAAAGGCAGTGTGGTATTCTTAGACTCAGCAATCTATGAGAAGTCAAAGCAGAAAATGTGTTTTTCTCAGTACCAGGAGGAGATGAATCTGGGAAGAAGATGTCCTTGTATATTTTCTAATGAAACAAAACTACAGCAGATAACACAGGCTGTTGAAAATCACTGCAATAAAGTGTTTTCTAGGTGAACTTTGGCACTTCTGAATACAATTGAAAAGGTCTCCCTAGTAAAGGAAAATAGGGAACAGAAGAAACAACATTTTATATATGAGTATTATACTTCATAATAATATACTATATTGTATATATACCAGATAAAGCAAAAACAAACAAACAAAAAAAAACCCATAAAAATCCACACAATTTATAAACTGTTCCTCAGAAATCTAAATAACCAACATAGCTCAGTCAGCATCTCTAGAGTTGCAAGAGTGATGAATTAGTCCTAAATTGCATGTTAGCATGCAATCTCCATGAAAGCCTCTGAAAGAATTCAATTTTGACACCTGGTCTGTGCCCTAGTGTGAATGTTGTGCCTACACTGCTTTTTCTGTTGTGCCTACCATGATCACATGGTAGACAGAGCTCCTTATATTTTGAATACAGATAGTCAAGGTATTTTTTGCTGGTGAAACATCAACAAACCAGTGAAATCTGGACTTACAGAAGGTAAACAAATAGCTAAACATTACAAGAGGATTCTTCTCCTTCCTTCTTAAAATATGGTTCTAATCCTGGTCCAAAGTTACAGTTCCTAGAGAGAGCAAATGATTTTGTTTTTAATGGCTGGAGTCCTGAGCCTTTGTCTAAGGTGTCTCCTGTTTTAGAACTTGGTCAAGGCTAGGATAAATGGGGCTGATATGATCCTGAGGATGCTTATTTTGATTTCTTTCCAGAACTTGTGATGGCTTCAACTTGGCAGAAAACTCAAGAATTCTACAACTGGATCCTTGAAAGTGGAGGTATGTAGAGATGCTCTCTTAAACAGAAATTTCCACATGAACAGCATGATCACAAAGAACAAACCTAGCAGTGTGATCCTCCTATGAGCCTACATTTTTTTCACTAGCAGATTTTCACTTTTCCTTCCTCATCATCCTGAACTTCCTTTAAGTCTTCAAATCACAGAATCACAGAGTCGTCTAGGTTGGAAGAGACCTCCAAGATCATCTAGTCCAACCTCTGTCCTAACACTAACAAGTCCACCACTAAACCATATCACTAAGGGCTACATCTAAACGTCTTTTAAAGACCTCCAGGGATGGCGACTCAACCACCTCCCTGGGCAGCCCATTCCAATGCCTAACAACCCTTTCAGTAAAGAAGTTCTTCCTAACATCCAACCTAAACCTCCCCTGGTGCAACTTTCGCCCATTCCCCCTCGTCCTGTCACCAGGCATGTGGGAGAATAGACTAACCCCCACCTCTCTACAGCCTCCTTTAAGGTACCTATAGAGAGCGATGAGGTCTCCCCTGAGCCTCCTCTTCTCCAGGCTAAACAATCCCAGCTCCCTCAGCCGCTCCTCGTAAGACTTGTTCTCCAGAGCCCTCACCAGCTTCGTTGTCCTTCTCTGGACTCTCTCGAGCACCTCCATGTCCTTCTTGTAGTGAGGGGCCCAAAACTGAACACAGTACTCGAGGTGCGGCCTCACCAGAGCCGAGTACAGGGGCACAATCACCTCCCTAGACCTGCTGGCCACACTGCTTCTTATACAGGCCAGGATGCTGTTGGCCTTCTTGGCCACCTGAGCACACTGCTGGCTCATATTCAGCTGCCTATCAACCAGTATTCCCAGGTCGTTCTCTGCCAGGCAGCTTTCCAACCACTCATCTCCCAGCCTGTAGCTCTGCTTGGGGTTGTTATGCCCCAGGTGCAGGACCTGGCACTTGGCCTTGTTGAACTTCATGCAGTTGGCCTCAGCCCATCGATCCAGCCTATCCAGATCCTCCTGCAGAGCCTTCCTACCCTCGAGCAGATCGGCACATGCACCTAACTTGGTGTCATATGCAAACTTACTGAGGGTGCACTCGATCCCCTCATCCAGGTCATCGATAAAGATATTGAAGAGGACTGGCCCCAGCACTGAGCCCTGGGGGACTCCACTAGTAACCGGCCTCCAACTGGATTTGGCTCCATTCACCACAACTCTTTGGGCCCGGCCATCCAGCCAGTTTTTAACCCAACAAAGCGTACGCCAGTCCAAGCCACGAGCAGCCAGTTTCTTGAGGAGAATGTTGTGGGGAACGGTGTCAAAAGCCTTACTGAAGTCAAGGTAGATCACATCTACAGCCTTTCCCTCATCCACCAAGCGCGTCACTTGGTCATAGAAGGAGATCAGTTTCGTCAAGCAGGACCTACCTTTCATAAACCAATGCTGACTGGGCCTGATCGCCTGGTTGCCCTGCAAGTGCCGCGTGATGACACTCAAGATAATCTGCTCCATGAGCTTCCCTGGCACTGAGGTCAAACTAACAGGCCTATAGTTCCCTGGGTCTACCCTCCGACCCTTCTTGTAGATGGGCGTCACGTTTGCTAGCCGCCAGTCGACTGGGACCTCCCCTGATAGCCAGGACTGCCGATAAATGATGGAAGGCGTCTTGGCCAGCTCCTCCGCCAGTTCTTTCAGTACCCTCGGGTGGATCCCATCCGGCCCCATTGACTTGCGTACATCCAAGTGCTGTAGCAGGTTGCCAACCATTTCCTCATGGATAGCGAGGGCCACATCCTGCTCCCCATCCCCTTCCACCAGCTCAGGGTACCGGGTATCCAGAGAACAACCGGTCTTGCCGCTAAAGACTGAGGCAAAGAAGGCATTGAGCACCTCAGCGTTTTCCTCATCCCTTGTAACTAAGTTTCCCCCCGCATCCAGTAAAGGATGGAGATTCTCCTTAGTCCTCCTTTTTGTGTTGATGTATTTGTAAAAACGTTTTTTATTATCTTTAACGGCAGTAGCCAGATTGAGCTCCAGATGAGCTTTGGCCTTTCTAATTTTGTCCCTGCACAGCCTCGCAACATCCTTATAGTCCTCTTTAGTAGCCCGCCCTCTTTTCCAAAGGTTATAAACCCTCCTTTTTCTCCTAAGCTCGAGCCACAACTCTCTGCTCAGCCAGGCCGGTCTAGTTCTGCGTCGGCTCGTCTTTGGGCGTGTGGGGACAGACCGCTCCTGAGCCGTTAAGATTTCCTTCTTGAGGAGTGCCCAGCCTTCCTGGACTCCTCTGCCCTTCAGAGCCTCCTCCCAAGGGACTCTGCCAACCAGTGTCCTGAACAGCTCAAAGTCAGCCCTCCGGAAGTCCAAGACAGCGGTTTTACTGGTCCCCTTCCTGACTTCACCAAGAATAGAGAACTGAACCATTTTGTGGTCACCCTGCCCAAGACAGCTCTCGACCACCACATCTCCCACCAGTCCGTAACTGTTTGTGAACAGAAGGTCTAGCGGGGCACCTCCCCTGGTAGGCTCTCTAACCAGCTGCATCAGGAAGCTATCTTCCACACTCTCCAGAAACCTCTTAGACTGCTTTCTCTGGGCTGTGTTGTGCTTCCAGGATATGTCTGGGAAGTTGAAGTCCCCCACGAGAACAAGCACGGACGATTTTGCAACTTCTGCCAGCTGCCTGTAGAACTCCTCATCCGTCTCCTCATCCTGGTTCGGCGGTCTATAACAGACCCCCACCAGGATGCTTGCCTTGTTGGCCTTCCCTCTGATCCTAACCCATAGGGACTCAACCTTATCAGTCCCAGCCTCAAGTTCCTCAACATCAAAACACTCTCTAATATAGAGAGCCACACCACCACCCCTTCTGTGCTGCCTGTCCCTTCTGAAGAGCCTGTAGCCAGACATTGCAGCACTCCAGTCATGAGAGTGGTCCTACCACGTTTCCGTGATGGCAACCAAGTCATAGCCTTCCCGCTGCACGATGGCTTCCAGCTCCTCTTGTTTGTTACCCATATGTCACCCCAAATATGTCTCAGGGACACTCCAGTTGTATCACAGTAAGGATGATGGGGGATTTTCCCACAGTGGGGAATTCCCAACAACTTTCTGTTCAACTTACAATGGGCTCTGACAGGATGGCAAGAAAGATGTGCTCAGGATTATATTTTAAGTCTGGAATATTATAGATTTATTTATTTATTTTTTATGCATGTGTTGTGGGAAAACTTAGTAAATCAAAGAGTTGATACTCTGAGATTTAAACTCCTTGTGATGCCAGTTCAAATCAAACCAGTAATCAAGACACTGACAGAAAACACTGCTCAGTGTTTGAGATTTTTCACTTTGCAGTTAGGAGACCTCAGGTCTTCAATAGCTATAAATTCAGTTTGATGAAGCTCTATGAGATCTCCAAGGTTAAATGTCACAAGTTGGCATGCAGCTGCTGTGGCAAGTTTATGTGGTAGTTCTGATAAGGGAAGGACATGGGACATAGAATGTTGGTTGTAAATGTTTCAGAACTTGAATTTCAGAAGAGTTTGAATGGGAATTCAGGACTTCTGACAGACTGTTAATTCCAGAAGTGGAATATCAAAGAGCTCTTCACAAGAGCTCTTGACAAAGCCTGTAAATTACATAAAACAGGAATAGTAAAAAAATTGGAGGTCTAAAAGGAATGGAGATTAGCAGAGTGCTGTGGACAGGAATGTCATTTTAGAAAAATACCCTGGAGCTCATGGCATCATGAGTGAGCCAATGACTAAAATTCAGAAGAGGACTTCAGCAAGCATCCCCTATGAGAGGCCTTTGGGACTGGCAGGTCAAGAAGCAAAGGGAGATGATGAGGGAGTTTAGTAGAGCGGTGACCACTTTGGGAATAGGAGAGGAATGCATGGATGAGAACAACAGTGTTTTTGCCTCCTGCATTTCTGTGGGTCAGGGATGAGGCAGGATTAGGAGGAGGAAGAGTGACAGAAAATCTGTTGAGCTTTCTTTTCATGAAGAACTGAAGAGCAACTTTAGCACAGGGAAGAGTTTTGTCTCTTTGCAGAAAAATGTGCTTTTAAGAGAGTCTACCATATGAGTAGATATAAAAATAAGGGGGTGGAGAATTTCACATGTCCTGAACATTGTTTGTCATGAAGGAAATAACATTAGTGATGGAAACAATCTATTATTTAGCTGTAAAGTTTTATGCTCTTGAAGATCCAGGAACTCTTTGGTTTGTTTTTTGCATCTCTGATGCAGACATCTCAAGCTACTTCTTCCAGCGTGTGGGACAGTGTTGCAGCCAGTGGTGGGGAGTCCAGCTCATGACAGGAAAGATCTGTTCCCTACTGTGCCACAGGAGGTTGGTGCTCAGCAAAACAGTCCTAAGGGCACTACAGCCCTAATCCTAATGCAGTGCTAAAGCTGTTTAGCAGTCTGTCACGTGGAGCCCCAGGGTTTTCTGTCTTTGAGTGTGTCACAGAGAGCAGGATGAAGGGAAGTAATTAAATATATCTGCCACACAATGTGCAAGATGAGCAAATTTGACTGTGTGTTTTGCTTTTCAGATCCAAGGACAGACCCATGGCCTCTGGTCTACTCTCCACTGCCAGTTATGCTCCTTTTTGCCTTCTACCTCCTTGTCGTGGCACTGGGGCCCTTCTACATGCGTAACCAGAAACCGCTGAAGCTGCGAGGTCTTCTGGTTGCCTACAATCTATCCATGATGATGTTATCAAGTTACATGTTTTATGAGGTGAGGAGACAGGATTGCCCCCTTCTGGATAAGAATCTGGGAACTGTTTGAAAGCCAGAAACATTTTAACAGCTTTTGATGGTGGACTCTAACGAAGGGAGTGGGTGCTGATTTGGATGTCTACATTTTGCCACAAGAGGGACAATACTGCCCTATTGAAAGGGATGAAATATTTCCAAAGTATACCTTATTTCCTACCATTTTTGAGTCTTCCTCTCATTCGTAAAATTAATGTTGAAATATTCCTGAATGAACAAGTTAAAAATTGATATTTCCTACAATGTATGGAGGATGTGTGACACTTTTTGTCATACCTGGCTGGTGAGGGACCCACCCTAGGAGAACTGCTTTTTCAGACTTGTACCATCTTCTCCAGGACTGCCAAGCACACTATAGCTTCCTGCTGTCAAGAGTATTGATGACACTGTTTTCTTCTTCTCAATGTCCAAACCTTTCTACAAGTTAACATATGCCACTGAAAACTCTTCAAGATAGTACTGCTGAATTGTTTTGAAAAACTTTTTGATATCAACAAATTTGCCCTTTCAATTTATGATGTAATTCTTACTGGTGATCTGTGCTTGGTTCACAGCACAGATGTGTGACACAGGTTGTTCGGTTGCACTGGTATAATTAGTATAGTTCTTGGTTTTCCAATTAATAGGCAAAATGAAAACAGCCAAAACAAAATACTACAAAGTCTTTGCAAATGAGAACACAGAGAGATTCTTGCAGAGAGATTCTGAAGCCTAGAATTCACTATTCACTATTCCTGCTAAAGCATTTTTGAGCACTCCCATTGTTACATAAAGAGTTACAAATATGCACAGACCAAATTTTCTTTTTCAAATTCCAACAAGGATGTGAAGTACTTTGTTTTAGGTTTTTACTATTTGTTCAGCTATATAAATTACATTGATCTTCTATCAGTGAACACTAAATAGAGATCCTGTGACTTTTAGCATTAATACTTGCATCTTTTTGGAACAGATGGTGTTGAACATAAAATGGATCTCATTGCTTTTCTTTTGTTTCAGTTTCTGGTAACTTCAGTCTTGGATGACTACAGCTACCTGTGCCAGCCAGTGGATTATAGCCGAAGTGAGCTAGGAATGAGGGTATACTTTTATAAAAAGCTTGCCTTAGTCCCTGTTCCTCCTGTGGGTATGCAGATTATTTGCCTGGTAAACAGCAGTTGTCATCCCTAAGAACTTCTTCAACAGTTACATTTTGCTTTAGTTCTCAACAAATTAATCATCTCAGTTAATATAGCCATCTAAGTTCTGTCTTTGATCACTGCAGTGAATGTGTTCCTACCATCTGAAAGGTAGACATCTAGTATAGCTATTGTAAATTACATCTGAAAAATATGACTCTTTCCATTGATTATGTAAGGATTCTGGGTGATCACTGCCAACTAGAAAAACAGTTTTTATATACCAAAATTTCCATGGCACAAATCTTACTCTAAATTTCTTTTAGCTGGAGGATTTGACTAAAAAAATTCCTTGTCTGCCTATCACAGGGGGATTTCGGTCCCACCAACTTCAGCTTTCCAAAATGCTGATTGAGTTTCTTCTGTCTGAATGTAAAGGTATTGTTTTTCTTCTGGATACTAACAGGTTTTGAACACATCTAAGCATGGATATCAGCTTTCCAGTTTTTCAAATACTTGCCATCATGCTGGAAACGTTTTCAGGGCAGCACACCCTTGTCAAAGACCAAGGAACTTAGTAAACACTCATCTATACTGCTAAAGCAACCTGGAATGCTTTTCCTGCAGATCAACAATCCTTCCCGAGCTCCCAACCTGAAAAAAAAACAACTACCATTAAAAAGAAAAAACAAAAACAAACAACAAAAAAAACCAGCTTTACTCCTTTGCTGTCCATCCCAGGTTGGCAGTGTTCACACACTTCATAGTTAAAAGTCTCAGGCAGTAAGACTGGGCGTTTTGCTTTGAGGTCTAACAGCGTTTCCTTGTGATGCCCGGCAGATGGCAAGAGTGTGTTGGTGGTTCTTCTTCTCCAAAGTCATCGAGCTGCTTGATACGGTAAGGAAAGCTCGACTCGGCTCCGTAGCAGAACTGGCGCTGTAAACAAATTGCTCCCTTGTCAGAAAGGGGCAGAGTGCCATAAGCTAATGTCCTTGGTTGATCCTGTATTGATTCAGTTGGTGCTTTTTAGTAAATGCTGTTTTCGTGTGTCTTGTTCTGCCTGCTAGTGGGAATAAGTCTGATACTGTTAAAGGAGAGGGTGCAGCTTCAGTGTGCTGGTTTATGACAGCATTTTGTATGCAAGAGCCCAGCAATGCCACAGGATATAATGCTGCTAGTTTTCCTCAAAAACCTCTTTCCAGAAGAAAAGAATCCTTCCTGTGCAGTTTGCCCATCTCTGTCTCAGTGGCTGCACACTTTTCCACTCCCCAGCACTCTTTCTGTGGGCGGATGTTCCCTTCTGACCACAGTGCTGGTGAGAAGCTTTAAGAATGGCTATTAACAGATGGTCCCCCAAAATCTTAGCTACCAGTTCATTAAGGCTGCTGGAGTATCTGCTGCCAGACAGAACATGCCATTGGCCATTTGGCTGAATAACAGTGGTTAGCTGGGCAGGAAAGAAACTACACACATACAAGTGCGCGTTCTGGTTATCTGACACAGATTGTTCTACACCTGAGAGTTAAAGGTTTGTGTCCCATGTAAAATTGAAAGTTCACCTGAAGACAGTACTATTTTATAGCTCATCTGTCAGGTGTTCTCCTATATAATAAATAGTTGACTGAACTAACAAGGGAATCATATCTCTCTGATAGGTCAGCAGGAGTAAACTGTATCCTGACCTAAGACTTCGCAGTCTAGTGCTCTTTGTGAGACAAATTGACAACACACTGTCTGAAAAGTGAGTCAGCACGTGGAGCCCTCCTAGGCTTCTTGCCAGTGAGTTCACCAATCCTCTCTCTGCTTTCATCAGCAAGAAAAGCAGCTTTTTGTCAGTCCTGGGTCCCTGAGAAGCAGATTCACTTTTTGATAGTGTGTGTGTGCGCAGAAGTACAGTGACATGACACATATTCATATGTGAAAATCATTCTCTTTACTAATGCAAATTCCAGGGGGTTTGGACATTCATCACAGCACTGTAGATCATTCTCTGGTACCAGTAAGCATCTAACCTTTGTCCTGAAAAGGATCAGACCAAAGCAGCTGCAAATTATATGGAAGCTCAGTCAGAGACTCAGATGAGTCCTCTTTGAACCTTGGGACCTGAATCCAAAGGTAAAAATAGTTGGGACTCAGTGGAAGAAATTGTACCCTTCAGTTTCTCTTCATTACAGATAATATAGGATTTATTGCATGTTTTGAATTTCACCAGTTTCTATCAAGAGCAGAGGAAATGGATTTTGGAAGATTTAGAATCATTATTCACTACTATTATCACTTTTTAGCATAAAATCTTCTGTCTAAACACATCAACTCAAGATTTTCCTTTGGCTTCTTTCAGGTTTTCATTATTCTGCGCAAGAAACAAGAACAGGTGACTTTTCTGCATGTGTATCATCACGGCACTATGCTGTTCAACTGGTGGTCAGGAGTGAAATACGTGCCTGGAGGACAAGGTAAGCATATCTGGATACCTTGTGTTTTAATTTTCTTGTGGAGATAGCATAAACAATGCAGATGGGCTGACTGGTAGGTAGGAAGCTCACTTATTTCCAAAGGTGTGAAAAACCTGTGCATTTCAGTTGGTACCATCTGCTCAGCTCTTTGGGCTATTTACACTGCTATATTAACTGCCTCTTCCAGTAAAGAATGTGCCAGTCATTCCCTGTCCACACAGAAACGATATCATCCTATACAAGGCCTATTTATATCTCCATCTAGACCAGTGCTCTCCATTCAGCTGGGCCTAATGCAGCGGTACAGGTTCTGTCTCTATTTCCTGCTCTGACTGTACCCAGTTCTCCCTCACTTCCTTTCTGGTCTGTATTCAGACTGCTTTCTTTTACCAATATAGGTGGGCTCTACACAAGAAGCTAGAGTAAACTCTTTGGGGGGAGCCATTTTGACTACATGTCCTTGACACGTGAATGGTATGAAATGCCTGGGTCAGAAGATCAATTACCTCTGCCTTTGAGGCACTTCTCTGTCCCAGAACACTAGATATGAGATGGAAACGTTGAAAGGAGCAGGGAGAATATGAAATACATCCTAGGCAGAATCTTGATTGAAAGTTCACACATACAGGTAGTATTTTGAAAGCATCATCACAGTAGCTGTGAGCTCACCAAAGGGTTAATTTTGAATGGTTCACATGCCTTGTTCACACTGACTTCTTTACTCCTCAGCTTTCTTTATTGGGATGCTAAACTCCTTTGTACACATCTTCATGTATGGCTATTATGTCCTGGCCAGCCTGGGACCACAGATGCACTGTTACCTGTGGTGGAAGCGTTACCTAACCATCATGCAGCTGGTAATTAATTCATGTGTTTATCTCTACATTTCCATGTCTTGGGTGTGAAGGCACCTTCTGTCTGTCTCTGTTCTTTCACTAGCACAGGTCTTTGTGTTTGCTGTTTATGGAAATCACCATGTCCTTAGGTTTCCTAATGTATCACTAATAGAGGTGAACTGGATGATTACCTGCTCTGAATGGTACTCTCAGGAAATTACTAAGAAGCCTTCAGTGACTGCATTAGCTTCCAACACTTATCCCTCTTCTGCTTTATGTAGCAACCCTTTCACCCTCTGGAATCCTGAAAACAGCTTGATCTTGAGAGGTGTGGGGCAGTTACTTGTGAAAGCTTTGGATTGTCAGGAGGGCAGGAGATTGGGCAGCTTCCTTTGAATTTCTTCAGAAGGGAAGAGTATATATAACTGCAGACAAACAGAGGGGAGTTAAAGAAAAATGTGAGTTTCACTTGCTCTGTAGATAGGCCCTTTGGATTTTCTCTTTCTCATCTCTGAAGAGGTGACATATTCGTACAACCCTTTGTTTTTTTCAAAGATACAGAATAAAAGCCATGTTCCAGACAAGGACAATGGTTGTAGTTAAGCATGTGGGAGAGCTAATTCCATATAAAGAGAGGTTATGGAAACAAAAGGTATTCAGTTGCCAAAAAGAGAAGGAAGAGATAAGGTAAATGTAAAATAGTGTTGGGTAGATGGCTGGTCCAGAATTCTTATTTATCCTGAATGGCAAAAGCAGAACAAGAAAATGTTGTATGAAATTAAAAGATATTTGTGATGCAAAAGACAGGAAATCAGCTTTCATTTAATATATGTTCAGTAGGTAGAACTCATTGCATCATAAGTGACTTGGTAGAATATAAAGAAAAAAAGGATTCATGTCAAAATGGATAAAAGTAACATCTGTACCACCTCTCTCTAAGCTAAAATAACAATCAAAACCATTATGGGTATAATAATCTGATTACCAATAGGGAAGAGATGGATTCTCCCACCATTAGTTTCCATATTCCAAGATAACTGTTACCAGTTTGCGGCAGTAAAGTGACACAAAGGCAGTGGTGTTCTCCTAGGGGGGAGAGGCTGGATTTCAAATCTGCTCCTTGCAGCAGTGTGTAAGACTCAATGTTTAGTGGACATGTTGTGTTCCCTTTTAAGTTGTGGAGAACACTGCTGGACTTGAAAAGCAAGTTTTCAGGGATGTCAGGAGAAACAAGCAGGTATTACTCAGGGTTGAGAATGCTATGAGTATGTAGTATGTTGTGATATTCTTTACGATGAATTAAATATTCAGTTGGGGTATGTAGGATCCCTAATCTGTCTGCTTCTTTTTTCCCCCTCTTCCAGTGCCAGTTTGTGGCCATTGCTGTTCATTCTTCCTACAACCTCTTCACAGAATGCCCGTTCCCTGATGGTTTCAACATTGCAGTCTTCCTTTACATTCTCAGCCTCATTGCTCTCTTCCTACGCTACTACTATTGGACGTACACTAGGGGAAAGAAGAAGCTAACTTAAAGAAAACCAAAGAGGAGAGTGAGCATATTTGCAAATTCTCTGCTGCTTCTGTCATGACTGCATGAAGAAAATTGTATTTGGGGGGAGTATGTGAGGCTCTTGTGTGCAAACCCTTGGTTGCCTTCAAATATTTCGAGTTAGGAAGAGAAAAGGAACAACATAAACTCAAGAGTTAAGATATTAATGAGCTCACTTACTTGAAGCTGGTACAAAGCCAAGCCACACAGTCATCAATACAGAAGTCTTTGTGAAATTAGCACCAGAAGAGCTCCACTTTCCTTTCCATCTGTCAGCATGGTTTGCAAAGTCTATCATTCAACCATGACTCCTTGACTCATTTCTGTAGAGTTTCTTTCCATTCATAAGACCATCTCAGCTTACCATTGTAGATCAGGCAGGCTCAGGTGCCTCCAGCCTCAAAGCAGTGTCCATGTGACAGCAGCAGCCAGGAATTACTGTAATTGTGGGATGCACTCACCTGTACACTTCACCCCAGCCTTTCCTAGTGAGGAAACTTCCAGTAGGGCTGGGATGAATTACAGCTATATGGCCCTTATGGTTTCACTTTATGTTAGTGTAACCATGAAGGAAACCGGATATTACTTTGTCCAACCAAACAGCTGCCTCTGTTCTTTCACTGTTCTGAAGCTAAAGATGGCATTATTGTCTCTAATCTGTCACACAAGCCTTTCCATCCTGACTAGGAAACTAATGTAGTAAGAATCATAATGTACCACTTTCTGGAATGCTTATTTGCCTTTTGTTGCTTTCATATCAATAGAGAAGTTTTCATGCATGAGGACTATTTGGTATTGCTTGCTATAGATGCCATATTTTTGAATAAGAAGAATAAACTGAGGCTCTCCATTCATAACTTTTTTCTCCTATTTGTTATTACTATTATTATTTCAAACTTTTGTCTCTTATCAAATATGAAAAGTTTTCCACCACCTTAAGCATTAACTTTCACTACCAAATTGTATGAGTATTAATACAAAATTTATGAAGTCAACTCACTGGCTAGTGCAAAGCTGCATAGCTCCAGTGACTTTATTGATTCACTTGTTGGCTGCTTTTTTGCTCCTAAATCAATTAGAACTAGAGTTTGGCACTTCCATTCATCTATAGACAGTTAAGTAATTTTAAAAATTTGGTCTTGAAAATCTAAAATTCAGTTTTTAAACTATAAAGTTGTATTTATTTATTCCATTCTACTTTTTTGATTAAAAATAGTGATTTAAAAATAGTGTTTTTTTTTTTCCACAGTTGAAATGCAAAGTTCTTAAAGCCAAATTCACATCAAATATAAAAAGGTCTATCTTTTATGGAAAAGTCCAGGGGGGTAATCTACTGCTTACATGGGTGCATACAAAAAAAAACCCTCACATTTTACATTGATTTGGAACTTACTGGCTATCCAAAATAAATGCTACTTGTTCATCACTGATATGTGTGTGCATATGCCAGACTTTTCCCTTAGCTGCTACATTCACATTTATAATATAAATTAGTATTCTTCCATTCCTTGTCCTCCTTCTTCACACACAATGATTCTATGGTATTACCACAATGATACATTATAAATGTAATTCCATTGATTTGAGTATTCTGATTTTCATTGGTGAATATGAAAAGCAAATCAGGCCTTATTTCAATCTGTGTGTTAGTTGTTCTTCCTGCCAAATATTTCTCTCTGCTACTTGTTATATGAATTATGCTGCTTTTTCATACTATAATGCAACTGTTGTTAAAGCTTTAAATGATAAACCTCTGGGTGAGTCCCCGGTTCTTCTCTTTGTTTGGTGAAGCAGGAAAAATAAACCTGCTGTGTATCTAACATACTGTATTCACGGTCAAGGTTTCCCAAGAGGCCTCTCCAGCACTGAAGACTGGTGCAAGTAAAGCTCTTTTATTGTTTTTATCCACTTAGCGATTCACTTATGTCTGTGTCCGGCAGTATATTTGGCCCCATAGTTTCATGGTAGAGCATAACTCTTCCTGCAGCTGGATATATTATCCATGCTTACAAACAAATCTAATGAATTTAGCTCTTTTTCCTATATGTGAGGGATCATGAACAGATCTTGAGCTGATTTTCCTCTCCCATAAGCTTTCTCAGATTTCAAGGGCTAACGGTTCTGATTTCAAAGGTTGCTAATTTCAAGGGCATCACTAATAATTTTATTCCAGAGTTGGCATAAAATATTTTGTTATTCTTTGATTCATTAATAATTCATGACTGCTTAGAAAGTAGAAATTAGATGGAAATTTGGATAAGATTACTCAACGCTTTTGCAAATCTACTCCTTAAAAAAAATGAAAAAAAAACCATATAACTTTTTATTGTTGTTGTCTTAAGCAGTGCATGCAGATTAATTTGTGTACGTCAGAGCTTACTGCAATGGATTCTAGACTGTGACTGGCTGCATAGTTAATGATAAAATGCAAAGGAATGAATCTGCCACCTGGTAGCTTGTAGTAAGTGACCGAGCACCTAACACACATGGCTGTAACTGTTTGTCCTAGACATGTAACCTCTGATCTATCCATACCTGTCCTTCTTCCTTAGCCTGGGTGAGTGGCCTGATCTTGCACTTCTGAAATGGTAGGAACATTTTGTCAGTGTGATTTCAGTGGGCGTAGGATGAAAATGAAGTTATTTTCATTTGGGTGATAAGGAAGGATTAGGTTTGCCCAGAAACATCCTGCTTTGCATACTTAAATGGATGTTTATGTAGAGCACAACTATTGCAAAAGCATCAACACAAACAAAATTCACTTGTGAGACTACTTGCTTTAACAGGGAAGATAAAGTTTCATAGGTATAACCTCCTGGCTCTTCAGGTCATGATTCTTTCCTCTTTTAGATTGCATTCCTTTGTCTTCATTCTTCTATTTTAAATTGGGATATCTGAGTTGGTACTGTCCACTTGCTTTTGTGACAAAAGCAAAAAGCTGAGAGTACAGGTACATGCTTCTGGAATTTAAAAGAGAATAAAGGCACAGAATGAGATTTCCCCTCTAAGCTAAGTCCCTAGAGTTAAAGATTACATCACAGTAATGCACTGCAAGTCACAAGGGCTGGAAATTACAAATTGCAAGTTTGGATGATTCGTACTGTCTGGCAGAGTCCAACACTTAGAGGCTGAATTGGAAATATCCTGTTGCAGCTGGATTTATACAAACCTTTGGGCCAAATGCTGATCCCACCAATATCAATAACAAAGCCTGCAGACTTCGCTGGAAACAAGATGGCACAGCTGTGTGAAAAACAATGCACTCAGCTACATGGTGTTGTTTTGGTGTGAGCAGACTCGAGTGATATTCAAGCTCAATGGATGACTTTCAAGGGCACAGTTGTGTGCAGGCATCTCCCTTGTAAAATGTGGGTCATTATACCTCCTTGGAGCAGTTTGCACTCGCAAGATGTAAAGCATAATGTAAGTAGTCTGTTTAAACGAATAAGCCTGATATGTGGTAGTGCTCAACATCTTTCCTACTGTTCAAGTCAATGTAAATTATGGATGTTTTGATAAAATTACTTTCAAATTAACCAGATCACTTACTCAGTGCTTACTTTCTCTTGGGAGATAAATGAGAGGGATTCTAATTTTAATCAAAACAAAATACAAAAAAAAAAAAAAGAAAGAAAATCAATTACTATTTAATGTTTTTTCCATCAGTGTGTGATGGAAAGTTTCCAGAAGAATTTATGTTTAAAATTGCATAACCATATAAAAGTCTGGAACGTGATTGGGTTTTAACTATTGGAGTATTTTTGGATGCTATCAGAAAATATGTCAGTGTATATTTAAAAAAAAAAAAAAAGCAGAATTACTCTAACCAATCAATTAAGCAAAAGCAGGATGCCTTAGATTGCTTTGTGCAATAAATAAAAATCTGTTGATACAGATATAAGACACCTCCAAGCTAAACATTAAAAAAAAAATCAGCTGATACTATATATAGAAGAGTGTGAATCTGTTGAATTCATTAATGAATAACTTCATGGATTAGCCCTTGATAGATGAAGTGCTCGCATCCAGATGTTTAGTGTGATTTGTCAATGGCCTTGTACTTAATCCTCCTGAACAGGAAATAAGAGTCTTTTCTCTGGGGTCTCCCTTGGGGACTGTGGCAGTCTCTCTGTCACACGCTCTCTCTCTGGCCTGAATCATCACAACAGAGGATCAGGCTGCTGGGGAATTAACCAAGTGGAGGAGGCTCAGATTTGCCTTTAACCCTTTCATTTTCTTCTCTGCTTTGGATGGCCTCCTCACCATATGACATGATGGGAATGTTATTTAGTCAATGCATGGAGATAAAAAAGTGGAGTTGCCCATGTTGTCCCACGAGGTGCATTTGTGGGATCCCTGTCCCCACAAAATGTGTCGAAGCTCACATGCCTAGTTCCACCACCACTGAAGGGTGGGGCTGTGGGCAGATCAAGCCTGTGGAGGCTGGTGGATGTGTATCCACATCTCAGGATTGTATTTTAATTTTTGGGATGCTGCTGCTCCACAGCTGCTGTCGGTAATAGAGTTGGCCCAGGAGGGAGTGTGTGTGAAAGGGCAGGATGTCTCCAAGGTGTCCCCAGCCAAGTATGCCAGAACATGTACAGCACATGTGTGTCTGCATATGGGTAGATGAATGCAGCATCTGCAGACTGCCTCCATTTCTGATCTCTCTACATGTAAAACCCCCACATAGGACAGGTCATTCATTTCTCAGGAAGGCACCATCCTGCAGTGTATGAGCATCCTACTGAACAACAGCTCCCAGAAGCTACTCCTGCTGCATAATAGCATGGGTGCTGCTCATCAGCCCATGACAACTTGGGT
This sequence comes from Anser brachyrhynchus, assembly GCF_964034855.1. Lineage (NCBI taxonomy): Eukaryota > Metazoa > Chordata > Aves > Anseriformes > Anatidae > Anser > Anser brachyrhynchus. Next base: position 106,601,479 of record NC_137694.1, read on the forward strand.
CAGCCAGCTGCATCTATCTCTGTATCTCAGAGGAGGGAAAGGCCAGAGCTAGCATGAATATACATCATATGCAGGCCAAGCTGATGAGGTAAAGAAATTACAGACATCTCATGTGTGGTGCACATGATTAAACAGGTCGGAGCATAGTTATGTGTAATTCAGGTCCCTTGCAGGGTGCTGTGCAGGGCAAAATTATAAGGTTCTTCTTTTATCCCCATGGAGACGTTGGTAAGGGGGTGCTGGGAATCTCACCTTTAGGGAGAAGATGGAAAATCTCTATTTTTGACAGAATTTCTTCTGCAAAGCTTGTGTGTGCCTCGCATAGGAACTAGCTGGTAAAGCAGGGAATCTTGGAAGAATCACAGACTAGATGGGGGGGGGGGAAGCAACACTAGCATCACCTCATTTAGAGGGGATGACAACAGGTATCATGACTGGATTAGGAGAACTGAGGGGCAGTGGGAACTTCATGGAATGGTAAGTTTGGGTGTGGATGTGCTGGAATGTATGGGACTGACTGCACATGTGCATGTGTTTAGGGTAAAAAAATATTTTTTTTGTTAACTCACTAGTATAGAGAGAAGTAAATTCTTTGTCAGAGAATACCTGGTTATAACATCAGTAGCACAGCACTTGGTATGTCCTACTAGTCTTGTGTCATATTTTCTCTCTATATTTTTGCTTTCTGCTGTTTGGGCTGCTATTCAAGAAAGTGTTTGTAGTCATTTCATCACACTCAGAAAATTAGGAATGCTTATTTAGCATTGTCCTTTGAAATTTGTTGCTTGGAGTAGATGTTTCTTCCCCTTTAACATTATCCTCCCACTTTCTCTTCACCCTTTCCTCCCCTCTTCCCTTGCATCCACATATACAGATAGCATCCTAAATTGTCAGAATTGTTAGCGCTGCAAAGAATGTAGATATATTCTACTTAAACTAAACAGAGCAGCTGTGTTTTCCTGCTATATCAATTATTAATGTACATTTTCTTCATCAGGTTTTCAGTAAGGCTTTCAGTAAGATGAAAGTGAGCAAGTCTGTCTTTTTCTTAGCACTTCAGCATAATCCCATCTGCTTGCAAATTCAGGATGTGAACACTGCAACACAACATTGAAAAGGGCTAGAAACTTGGTCTTTAATCAGGGTAGCATAATTCAGCGTAATCTCTCCCAGGCATCATTGAAGTGTAGCTCCCTCTTGTTGATGAAGGAATGGGAGAATGGATACATCAGTCTGAGAAGCAGCAAGAAGCAGCCCTTTTTTTCTGCCCACAGAGTCATCTCTCCTAGGCTGAATTCCTCAAAAGGCTGTCTGCCACAGCACTGAAGATAGGGGAATTTTTGAAAGTATCTCTAGGAGTGGGAGGTGAAATGTGGGAACAGGACTGAGAATGGATGTGGGTTTCTATGAGCGATGCTTGAAAGTGTGGGAGAGGGTTAGCATACATATGTCCCTCTAGGTGGTTGGTTTGGTTGTGGGAGCCTGCAGACACCGGTCTCATGCAATGACAGGTCATGTAAACTGAAGGTGGTTGCACGCAAAGGCTAAATATCACCCTTGTGGGGTGAGTTCCCTGAGAGGGGGTTTTGCAGATGGAGAGAGGGCAGGTGTGTACGTTTGAACACATGCAGGAACAGCACACTGGATGAAAAACCTATAGAGTTGAGGGAACAAGCACAGGTGCTGTCAAGTCACCTGGTTTTTGTTGTGTTACTGATAATATTATTGTGCAGAAGAAAGCGCAGCCAAGTGTCTGTGGATGCCTGTGATTTGGCTCTGTGATAGAGACATATTCACTGAGAAGAATCCAAAGGTGTTTGCTGTGATGGCCAGGCACTGCAGCTCCTGGGGTGCAATTTATTAATTCCAATTGACATTGCCTCTGGGAGATCTATGTGAACTTGTCTAGGGATGTTTCCTCTTTAAATAAAAGATTAGTCCCGAGGCAAGGTTTGGAGGGGGAATATCTTGCATTAGAGGAGCTGACATAGCTGGAAAAGCAGACTAGTTTCCAGCGTGCAAGACCTTCCTTCAATTATCATCCCTGATATGCAATGATAACAGGTCAGCTGTTATTTGTCAGGGTGCACAGGTGTGCCTGTATTTATTGCAGAGTTTGCCAGTTCCAAAGGATATTATAATACACTTTAGCAGTCTGATACATTCCTATAAATCAAAGGCCCATTATTTTCAAAGGGCTGCTCTAGAAAACATATCTGTAATTTTGCTTCTAGGAATTACTCATGTGAGTAAAGAGGTCCTTTACTTCACCTACACAATGGCATAATAGGACAGTGATTCTGTGCTCAGATCTCAGAGGTGCGTTACAGAACACAACCATGTCATAGACAAATTATCACTTACAATAACCATTCGAATTAATCCTGGTTTTCTATTTTGGTGTGGTTTCTAATATCTTTGGGCATATTTCATATACAGAGGTAATGGCTTAAATTAAGTGAAAACCCATTAATCCCAGTGAATCTAGATAAAGTGTTTGATGGATCTACGAGTACTACCACAAGGATTCAATAAAAATGTCTCTGCAGTGATACCACCTGACAGGCAAAGTGTTTTTTCACTTAATATTTCCTACGCTTGGTGTTGTCAGAAACCCAGAAACTCTAGAAGACTATATGTATACGTTTTAATCCTACACTATTTGTGTACATATTTAGAATATTTTCCGGTAGACCTTGCATAGAATAGATAAACTCGCAGTTTGAACAGAGAAAATAAGATCTTAGCATTGATTGTATTACTGAACTGTAATTGAAGTCGTCATATCATATAAAGCTGCTTCAATTCATTTTCCCTAATAAAATGTGCGTCTATTGAAACGTATCAGCCTTGGATGTGGGTTTAAGGATGCATCACGGGGAAAGCATGGTCCCAGACTGCAATTACTAACATTGTTTTCCGCTGGCTTTAGAAACACCCTTTGGAGCTGCATGGTGAGGGAGAGAGGGAGGCTGGGGAGCAAAGCAAAACAAAGCAAAGCATCCCCAATCCCTTTCTTTGTTCTCAATGCGCTGGAGGAGCGGACGGGCGGGGGGGGGGGACGGGGGGGGGGGGGGCACACACTGGGAATCCCCGGGGCTTTCGGTTATGATTTTCCTGATGGGTGGAGCGGGGTCGGACAGCCGGAGCCCCCCCTGCTCGCAGCCCCTTTGGCAAGTCATCTACGCGTGGGGGCCGCACGGTAAACCCAGCTGCAGGGTCGGGGGGCTGCGGGGGCGGCGGGGCGGGGCGGGCCGGGGACGCGGCAGCCCGGAGGATGGAGGGGGATGCGCGGAGGAGAAGGGATCCTCGTTGACGTCAGGCGATCGCGGTGATCTCCCCTTCATATCCGGGTCCCCGGGCGGCTCCCCCGGGCCGCTCGGCGCTGCGAGGAGGGGGCCGCCCGGAGGTGGCCGGCGGCGGCGACCGCAGCATGCCCGCCTCCCGCCGCCGCTGCCCATGGAGATCGCGCTGGTGACTCTGGAGAACGGCGGCGCCACGGCTATCGCGGGCGGCGAGGATGTCGCGACCGGCGGCGGCGGCGGCGGCTGCAGCGGCAGCGGGCGGGCTCGGCGACGGAGCGACCTGCTCCACATCGCGGGCTCCGCCGCCGCCGCGCCGCGGCTGAACGACGGCAAGGAGGGGGCACCGCCGGGCCCCCGCAGCGGCAGGGCGGGCAGCCTCAACAGGAGGGCGCCGCCGCCCCAACCGCCCCAACCGGCACCCCAACCGGCACCTCAACCGACGTCCCAACGGGCACCCCAACTGATACCACAACCGGTACCCCAACCGGCACCGCAACACGAGATGGGACCCCCCGAGGAAGGGGGCCACCGGCGGGGCATGGCCATGGCGGCGGCGGGTGAGGAGGAGGAGGAGGCGGTGGCAGCGGCGAGCCGGGGCGCCCTGCACCACCAGCGGGTGCTGATCAACATCTCCGGGCTGCGCTTTGAGACCCAGCTGGGCACCCTCAACCAGTTCCCCGACACGCTGCTGGGAGACCCGGATAAGCGCATGCGGTACTTCGACCCACTCCGCAATGAGTACTTCTTCGACCGCAACCGGCCCAGCTTCGATGGGATCCTCTACTTCTACCAGTCCGGGGGCAAGCTCCGCCGGCCCGTCAATGTCTCCATCGATGTCTTTGCCGACGAGATCCGTTTCTACCAGCTGGGCGATGAGGCCATGGAGCGCTTCCGGGAGGACGAGGGCTTCATCAAGGAGGAGGAGAAGCCTCTGCCTCGCAACGAGTTCCAGCGCCAGGTCTGGCTCATCTTTGAGTACCCCGAGAGCTCCAGCTCGGCCCGGGCCATTGCCATTGTCTCCGTGCTGGTGATCCTCATCTCCATCATCACATTCTGCCTGGAGACCCTGCCCGAATTCAGGGATGAGAGGGAGATGCCTGTGCCCTTGCCCCCACAAAGCGGAGGTTTGAATGGCACGACCGGGGACCCCCTACCCATGCAGCCACCCAGCAGCCTCTCAGACCCCTTCTTCATCATTGAGACCACCTGTGTGATCTGGTTCACCTTTGAGCTCCTCGTACGCTTCTTTGCCTGCCCCAGCAAACCCGAGTTCTCCCGCAACATCATGAACATCATCGACATCGTGGCCATCATCCCCTACTTCATCACCCTGGGCACGGAGCTGGCCCATGAGCAGCAGCAGCCTGGGGCTAGCAGTAGCAATGGGGGTGGGGGCCAGCAGCAAGCCATGTCCTTAGCCATCCTCAGAGTCATCCGCCTGGTCAGAGTCTTTAGGATCTTCAAGCTCTCCAGGCACTCCAAGGGGCTACAGATCTTGGGACAGACTTTGAAAGCCAGTATGAGAGAGCTTGGACTCCTCATCTTCTTCCTCTTCATCGGGGTGATCCTCTTCTCCAGTGCTGTCTATTTTGCTGAGGCTGATGATCCTGAGTCTCATTTCTCCAGCATACCCGATGCTTTCTGGTGGGCTGTGGTGACCATGACCACTGTTGGCTATGGGGATATGCGACCTGTCACCGTGGGGGGCAAGATTGTGGGCTCTTTGTGTGCCATTGCAGGTGTGCTCACCATTGCCCTGCCTGTCCCTGTCATTGTGTCCAACTTCAACTACTTCTACCACCGAGAGACTGATCATGAAGAGCAAGCTATTCTCAAAGAAGAGCACAGTAGTGCTCAGGGCAGCACAACGGGGGGAGATGCAAAGAGAAGATCCAGTAAAAACTCTCTGAACAAATCTGTTGTGCACTTGGAAAACAGTGAGGGGTTCAACAATGGCACCAGCTCTTTAGAAAAAACCAATATCAAAGCTAAAAGTAATGTAGATCTCAGAAAATCCCTCTATGCTCTCTGTCTGGACACCAATAGGGAAACAGATCTGTAAAGAAAGGAGAAAATTAGAGCTTAGAGATGCACAAGGATTTGCTGCTGTCGGAAACTTACTACTATTCCTATTATTTTCATACCAGTTAGTTTTTTTAATCAGGCTATATTTTATAAATTGATCACTGTCCTGAGCAGTCCTTCAGGAATACATGTTTTTGTGTTCTTTTTCCATGACACAAAGGGTCACCTATTTTTAAAATAGACTAAGAATAAGCTATGCTCCATGATGCAGGAGCTGGTAAATTATGAAAGTGCAAAATCTAATTTGTAGAAACTTATTTTAGCAAATAGTGTTCGGTTTTAAATGGGTCATTTGTAAGCAATTCAGTTGCTCCAAGTTTAGTATTAAAGATTTGGAGGATGTGTGTGTGGAGAATGAATGGATTTTGGGGTGGGGGAAGGATGAGGGTTTTTTTGTACTGTAGTTTCAAACTGAAATTATTCCAATATATTTTATATCTGTATATCTGTATTTATGGGTGAAAAGGGTTTTCTTATTCCTGTGAAATACGACTTCATTAAAGCACTAGGGACATTAGCAGATCAGCACTTTCAGAGTTTTCCACTTGTGATCAATACAGATCTGTTTGTCTAGTATGTGAAGTGAATTTGGTGCTCTTAACCCAATAGCAGAAAATTTTTATTGTCAATGATATATTAGTTTCTTATGAGCCTTAAATTATTAAATATTGTAGATATACTTCTTTATAAATAATTTTATTAATTACCTTACTGTTTCAGAATTTCTAATATTAGATCCCGTGCTTTCTGTCCCCTCAGAAAAAAAAAAGGATGTGCAGCTTTATTATTATTATTATTATTATTATTATTATTTAGTTTTACAGTTTTATACTTTCATTATCTTTTTGAGACCAAAAGAAAAGTAATACTGTCTGCTGTTACTAGATTTGATCCAAGTGCACAACAGATCAAAAACAGCAGGGAGTGGATAGATGTAACATGAAGGTAGAATATGAGTGCAGTATCTGCAAAACTACTCCTTTATTCTACACTCCAGATTGCATTGGCACATGTATCAGTAACCTTGATGTATCCGTACCATTTGTGTACATAGTTCACTGTTTTTAATTATCATAGACTGGAAATGGATGGCACTTAAAGAATCTAATATGTCTTGCCACAGTACTGAAATAACCATTGCGTGGCATATACCTCGGATTCAGATGGAAAGCATCACCTTTCACCAAAACACATCCTTGTTTTCCTTTATTTCCAAACAAAACCTTTTCAATGCTGTGGATATTGCAGTTAAGATGTTGTTGAAAGATGAATGAGAAATTATCTTCATCCTGATAACACAGCACCGTACCACTTACTAGTGAAGACTGATACAAAGTTGCTTCTTTAAATCAAGGTGCTGTGTTACTATTTTCCCTGCAAAGGACATCTCTTCCCCTCAATCTCCTGTGGTATTGCTGAAGGATATGTCATGCCTTTACCAAGTACAGTGATACTGGAAGACTAGCAGAAAGGAGTCTTGATTGTCAACACTCAAGGTTTGTTTTTATCATTTTTTTTCTATCACTTAAATAAATATTAAGTTGGGATTGTGGTTTATGTAAGTACCTCAGATATATGCACTGCAGTAAATTTAAATCAGCCTCGCTAAACAGTGCTTTAACATTTTCAGCCCAGACACAAATGGTGCTTACTTGTCCCTTACCTTGTCCATTTAATGATAATGGCCAAATGAATGACATTTTCTGTCCTATTCAGTAAAACAGTCATGATGAGTGCCAAGCAAGTAGAATTTTTCATGTTTAGTGTGCAGAACTGTTACATAAATCTCAGCCCAAAACCAAAATATGGGGAGGGGGAAGGGAAATGGGGAGGAGGTCGAATCTGAAAACAGAGAACTGGCTCTTTCACATTGATTGTAGGTGTTGGTTTCTTAGGTGCTTTGCTTGTTTATTTAGATGGACAATTATGTTGTAATATGCTGAGAAGCTATTTGCACTAGACTAACAAAGTGCCCAGTCCAGGTGTGTTCCAGATTTGGGCAGCTCTGTGCTTTAGTGAGGGTTTTTTTGCATCAATGTGAGGTGCAGAATTAGCCCTTTGATGAGGTTGAATCTAAAATGGAACAAAGAAATGGTATAATTGCCTGTTGCAATTGCTACGATCTAGATCATTGATGGACTTAGAGTGAAGCTTTTTCATTCAGGGAAGTATTTTGATTGACTTTCAGTGATTAAATCCATCTAACTCACCTGAATAAGTGCCAAACAATTCACTGAGTTTTGCAGGATCACATTTTGGTGGTGTCTTCCCCTGACGACTACCCTCACTTTCCTGACCACTATCTTCTATAGTTAGCTCTTCCAGTCACACACTGGTGAATTAGACTGTCAGCTTGCCAGTGCAGGGACTTTGTGTACATACAGTCCCTTGTTTAACAGTGGAACCCTGCTTGTGGCTAGAGCTTTTGGAGATTAATAATCTGAAAGTGGTATGTAACAGAAATTATTGCAATTAGTGGAGAAGCACTGGTGTAAAAGTGATGTAGGTGAAAGCAGATCAGGCCTATGGGTACTGAGTCTTAAAAGCTCATTGCTAATAGAAAGGGAAGGCCTGGCTTCCCTCCTTCCTTATCACTTTTCTTCCTCCCGTTTTGTGCCCTTTTTTTGCTTACCATGAACTGGTTCTGTCCTTGTGCAAGTACACGTGCAAGTGATGCCTCCTATTCCAGGAGCTCTTGAGCTCACTGTTCTGGCAGAAAATCCAGCGCAGTAACAACAGCACCAAAGTAGATAGTTTTCTGTTAAATTAGTGAGCTGGAAAGCAAGTGAATGCCAAAGCCAGTGCAAGGAAGGAGGGGGAAGCTCAGTGGTTCAGAGAAGTGAGCAAGCAGGGAGGAGTGAAATCCTCACCCTTCAGTGGCATTGAACTCTTACATTGTCATGACTGCTTCTTGAACCTCAATTAGTGTTTGTAGAGATATCACAGGACTTGGTCTTGCAAGATGCTGGGAACCTTTAACTTCCCTCTGGAGCCAGCATGTTCTGGATTGCTGCTATAACTTAGTGTAGAATTTGTCCTAATCAAGATCAAGCTCTGTGAGAGCAAAAAACCCTGATTTTTCCACAAGGTTGGATGCTGGCTTGTCAAATCATTCTTCAACCTTCAGTTTGGACATACTTTGTTTTTCCGTAATAAAACAACAGACCTTTCCAACAACAACAACAACAAAAATACATTCTCAAAATATAGTTGAAAATATTAGTGTGGCTTAGCTTTCTAAATAGTTGTTAAGTGCAGTCTGAGCTCAGCTTTGACACCTTTACAAGGATGTATAATTTCTGTTGGCTTATATGACAGTAAAGGATATGCTTTCTAAAGAGAGAGGTTGCTGCCAGGCACTGAGTAATACAACCAGAAATATGGTTAGAGTACAGCTCAGAAAAGCATTTACTATGGGCTCAGCTTTAAGTACATATTTAAGTGAAACATTAATAAGTAAGCATTATGGTTGCACTGATCTTGGAGATTGTTACTCAAAGATGACTACATACCTTGCTGAAACCTTATGGCCATTAGTTTCTGTTGGACTTCAGTGCAAATATTAAGGTACCTGGTACAGTTTGTGAGCCTGAAAACAAGTGATACTGCAGGACATTGAATCAGAACACCAGATTCTTACTGCAAAAAGAATGCCTGTCCCTGCAGCCGCTATTCATCAGAGCAGTACTCTTGACATGATCAGTTGCAAACTGAGTACCAGGACTGCTTTCATGAAGAATTACCACTTTGGCTTGGATAAGATTGTGATTGCATTTTCCAGCTGCAAGAACCTGCACTCACTCTAGTTAATTTTGTTGTCAAGATCCTTCACTGAGTTCAGTAGGCACCATGTATCTGTCTGTGCCTGGGATACAAACAGTGCAGAAGCCTTGTAACATGTTGATGCAAATTGATGATGCAAAAGAAAATGAGAGGAAAAAGAGAACCAAATCTGAGAAAGTTCATGTAAGTGTGAAAGAAGGAAGAAAATATAGGCTGTGCATGCCAATTCTAAGCACATTTCAAGAAGGAAATCTGTCAAACCATTACTGGTTTTATGTTAGCTGACCTGGAATGGAAAGAAATCTGAATAAAATCTGTCTAGAATATCACAAGCCACAAGATGTCAGACCTTAATAAATAAAAAATCATCGTAAACATTAAAAATAAATAAATAAATAAAAGGAAAACAACACATTTTTGTAAACCTTTGTCTAGAAGCTATGTCACAAAAGATACCTAATGCTACACATGCCTGTATGCCATAGCTATTAATGGCTTTTCATCTTGAGCAGGACAATATGCACTGAAATGCATTACCCTTCCATTTTGGGGATGTTGAACTGAATATTATTCTGGGTCACCATTAACATGAGTTTAGGTTGCTCAGCATGGCTCCAAGGGGAGTCTATATTCCCATTTTACTTTTCCGTCATTCTAAAAATGATAAAACAGCAACTGTTATATAACATCATTCATCTCCCAGTGCTTTATGAACAAAAGCACAATGATCTTATACATGCAAACAGTGTAAGAGAAAAGGCTGTGGAAGGGAAGACCAGGCTTTTCACAGGGGGAGAGGGCTAGGAGAGGCACAAATGTAAGTGGGCTTGGCTGGACTGGGACATCTGAAACATGAGATCACCAACAGCAGTGAGGGAGGGAAGAAAAGAAGGAGAGAGATTCACTCTGTGGTCCCCTTTCTGCTTTCCTGCATGGCTCTTGCTGACGCTACAGTCAAGAACTGGATGCCAGCATCTGTGCACTGGGACCCATCTGGAGGGGGCCACGAGGCAGCATGAACAAATCCCTCTTTCGTTTTTATTTGGGCTATATAAATAGAAAATGGCACTTCCACTGACTGTTCCACAGCTTCTCCTGTTGTAAACACCGCTCCCTGAGGCTGTTCTTGCAATGGTAGTAGTGGTGATGAGGGCTGTTGAGTCACAGCACATTGAGCACTCTCAGAAGTAGCTTTGCTTCTCCTTGTGTTGCCATCCACTTCAAATTAGGTATCAAAGGAAATACTAGTGCACTTTCTCTCACAGAAAATACATAAGTAAAAAGCCTTTGTCTTCCGAAACGTCAGCGAAGCTAGTTCTGAGGTAAAACAGGGAGACTATTTAGTGGTGTGCAACAGTAGACCTAACTGAAGACTTTGTCCTTACAACTTGCCCAATATAGGGTCAGTATGTTGTATGGTGGTCAGCATGTTGGAAAGATCTCACTAATATTGAGATTGAACCTGTTCAGGATAGAGGAGCAACAAGAAAACTGAGATAACACTTTAACAGAATATTCCTGCTTTTGGTGCAGCTGTCATTGTGTGATCATCAACTTCACTAACCTCCTTTGGTAAGCTAACTTAGTTAAATTTTTAAAATGAAATAGAAAAGATCCTTATAATATTATACCCATCAAAATCATTCTTCCAAAGTCATTCTCCCAAGGCCATTTTGTGTATTTGTAGCTTTTCTAAGTAGCTTTTCTAAGTTTTTCTTTCACTGTCTTGTTGTATGCACTAACTACTCCCCAGTTCTTTTTGTCACCTTACTGGATTTCTGTTGCTCTTGCCTTAATTTGAGACCTAAGATACTCTTCACTGACCTTGGATCATGCTGTCTGATGTTACTGTGTAAACTTATACTAGGAATAAACATGAAAATTCTCCAGTAACTACTTCTGGGTCCACTTGCTAGAATATCCCCCATATTTGTATGATGAAACATTGTGAAAACTATGGGTATTATATCGTTAAAATCATGGCTAGTTATATGAAATAAGAATATTTATGGCAATTGGAATACAAAAAAAAAGTAAAGCTTGTAATGATATGACTAAAAATTTAATTGGAATTAGAAGTTGCAAAGAAAAATACCTTATTTAAAGAAAAATAACAGCATGCATACACTATTAGCATTAAATATTGTGGTGCTTCCTTGCTTGTGTAATCTAATAATATAGTGTCCTTATTTGGTATTTCTTGATTCCCAGGTATCCGTATTGTATTTTTACCAGGGCTTAAAAACGCAAAACCATAGGCAGACCCAGAGTTGTTGTTAACTAATGCATTGAAGATAGCTTGTTTACCTGGAAGCATTTTTTTTTTTCTTCTTTTCTCAGTAATACCAGCTGGTGTAAGAAAAGCACTCATCTCTCTCCATAAATACTGAAAGTGAGCATGTTTATAAGCTTTATTGAAAACACCTAAGGATTGAACCCAGTGATTGTAGCTCTAGATTCTCACCACAACATCATCACTACTTAACTTTTGTAAATGCATGACTGTTGTAATGCATGACACTTGACTCTGTGCTTGTAGTAGCCTATGGGCCACTCTCCTTTGAACTTATAACTCAAGTGGCCTCTTTAAAGTAATCATGTCTTTTTGCCAATGTGGTGAATCCAAAACGGTAATGAGTTGCCCATTCTGCATTGTAAAATCCCATTCCTAGGGCACAATCGGTAACTAGCCTAACTTTTGGACTTTGGATGAATACCCATCTTCAGGGCTTTCTTTAGAAATTTTGTGCTAAGGACATATACCTGGATTTTGTTTTCATTTATGCCTGGGTGAATCTCTCCCCCCCCCCCCCCAAAAAAAAAAAAAGTGGATCTGATTGTTCGGGAAGAGATAGATGTGACATCCTTTGTTTTCAGTAATTTTCTCCTTATTTGACATGAAAATAAGGTTACCTTTTCCAGTGGAACAATGTTACTTTGAATTTTCATTGAGGTGACATGATTTCTGGAAATGGCTTTGTCTAACAGTAAAATTAATAACCTTCCTAGCTGGCAACAGGGCATTACAGCATGGGCTTCCCAGCACAGGTAGTCTGTAGGGTTACTGCAGAATTAATTATCCAGATAGAATTTAGAAATTACCAAAAGTAATCTGTAAAGTGTTGTCTCTATTAGTAATTCAGTCAAGTTGGTTGTCATCAGGAGGATGTTTCCGAAGAAATCACTGCAGATTGTAACACTTCTCTGACATGCTGGAGAGAGAAGTGAATGATCTCATTTCTGTGTTTCAACTACAATATGCCACAAATACTGTCATTTCCTATTTTGTGGGAAGCCTTTAAGCAGCCAAAGATAACTGCCTTTCTTTCATGTTTGGTGTTGTTTTATCCTCTATAATTTATGTCACCCACTGCAATCATTCTCACATGAGTAATGACTGAGAGAGAGGGTTCCCCAATTTTCACAGATACTAACTGAGAAAACCAAGACCCGAGATGAAGAATTGCTTCTACAAATAGGAGTGATTGTGTTTTTGCCTTCTATTGATCCCTCACTCTTCCAACGTTGATTATTCCATTCTCAGATTACCCTGGCCTTTACCCTTTGGATTAATACCTCACTGTGCATTCTTACCTTCACTTTTGTTACAGTTCATTTGATAGTGATAGCAGTCATTACTGCAAAGCAGTAACTGGCAGAGCTGTCCTGCTGCTGTGCATAGTAGATGTGATTACTGCTGGTAATTCCATAGCTGCCTCCCTTCAGTTTGAGATGGACACGTTGCTAGAGTTAGTTGTGTTTGAAGTTGACATAGGAAAACATGTTGCTAGAGAAACCACCTTTGATGGAAATCAATAACAGTACTCCTCTCAGGAGTATTCCATCCTCCTCAGATTTAACAAGGAAGCCAATTTGGAGATAAAAGTTGACATATGTAGTCTCTTTCAGATCATGGCCTCAACCAAGTCCAGGTAGCAGAGGTTGTGTGGTCTGTGTCATGTAGGAGGAGAGTACAATGAAGCCTTGCAGCTCTGCTAATGAGAATACAATTGCATAATAAAAATTGCAGTTTGCAAGATTGCAGTTTGTGTGAAGATACTGGAGGAAGAAGTACAATTTAAAAATACTAGATTGATAGCACCTCTGTCTAAAGATCTGAGGTGTATGCAGGGAGCAGAGGTCAGTAAGGCTGAAATTCCTTCGTTGTGTGGTAGCACTTCACTGGTGGTGTCCTACTACTTGGTAGCTCCCTGGAAATACATGCCAGGGTTTTCTTTGCTCCCTCCAGAGTTGCTAGGGATTAGTTTAGATTCTAACACAGATTAGATACTCCATACTGAATTCTCTCAAGAAAGTTCAACATAGTTAAATCTCTTCTAGCTCTTCTCTCTTCTCTCTGTATAGTTGTAAGTAGAAATACATGCAACTGGGGGGAGTGGGGGAGTGGGAAGCTGAACATGATTTGAATTATTTAAGCAGTGTATCCTTAGAATTTCTTTTCTGTTGTTTAAAATTATTTGAAAATCTGAGGGGGTGTAATTGAGGGAATGCTTTAGTGTTAATTTTCAGAGCAAATTTTATGAGTTCCTTAGTTCAGAAAGCACTATAATTTTCAGGGCAATGCTGCCTTATTTAAAGACAAGAAAGGTTATTGTGGTAGTACTACGGTAATATAAAATAATAAAAATAATGCCACGTTGATATTATTTTATTATTACACAATTAATTCTCAGAATGTTCTAATTAGGAAATATAATCTTTAACATGCTTAGAAATTCTGGCCATGAAAGAGAATTGATGCTAAGAAATGATTGGTCTGAAGGGTGAAAACAGTTCTGAGAAGTAATATCTTCCAGTTAAAGTTTACCCACTGTGTTTTGAAGAAAATAAGATTCCTTGAGCCAAATAAGACACATAGGGAAGAGAAGGGATCTATAGCTGGGATACCAGTACGTTTGCCTAAGAAAGGGATGGTGGCTCCCAGAGGTGCTTCTGGATTACAGCTATTGAACAAAATACCTGCACAGTATCTCCTTGGATCATGTTTTAAAAGTCTACTCAGTGTGTTGAAAGAAAGTATGCAGGTACCTCTATTTATAGGGATGTCATACTGTGGATCCAAAGCAGATACTGGCATCTTGTTGGGGGCCTCGGGGAGTAAATCCCAGTAAACATCAAAATTTCAGTCAGATTCCCAGGGCCCACTTTTCCCACACAGTATCTCTAAATGACCTTATGTGAAGATACTAAGTATAGTGGCTCTCATGTCAGTGTGTAGAATGTTTAGAGAAGCCTTGAACCTCTCAGTGTAGCAGTCAAGGCATTTCAGTCTAGATTCCTCTGGAACGGAGAAGAGCACTGTTTGATTCTTTAGTGGTCCTATCCCCACGACTGATGAAGCACAGAAGAGCACTATCAGGTACACACAGGTTACTCAGGTACAGTGCTTGGAACAGGTAAACTACTGCCAAGGTGCTAATTAATATTACAGAATGGGGAAAAGTTACTTATAAGAAGCTAGGATTTTTTATTTTTATTTTTTACCTTTCTCTGATAGTTAATACTGCTGTCTGATGCAGAATTTGCTTGACTGCATAAAAGAATGCTCACAAGCTTGTCTTGGTTGGGTTTGGTGTGTTGTTTTTGCTTTTGTTGTTGTTTTGTTTTGTTTTTCATCTCAAAAATTTCAGACTGATATTCTAAAATGAAACCATTTTAAACAGATGCTAGAAGAATACCAAGAGATGTAAGAGTGATCTCAGTGATGCATACTGATAAAAGAACAGAGGCTGAGGAGTGTAGGATTTTTGAGCATGAGAGGGAAAACACTCTGGATGGTTTTGAAACACTGTGCCTCTCAAAATGTAATTTGCACTGCTTCCTGCTAGTGGAAAATGGGGTAGGTTCTTTCTAGTACGGAAGCTGGATATTCCACTGAGGAGGAGATATGAATTCTCATAGACATCCTGACTGCATCTATATTAGAAAATGAAATGCACCCAGGACCATTCTCTGTCACTGAGGCCAAGTGGCATGTAGCAGCCTGTGCTCTTTCCCTCCATAACAAGGTGACCAGAGGCAGATTGCCTAATGGATTCGATTCCTGGCCCGTGCTAATTCCCAGATTGTGCCTAGATAGTATTTGGAAGAGAGCTTTTTTGTACAAACTTGCCAGTGTGACCAGAAGCTTTTAACAGTATAGGTGATTAATTGCCCAGGAACATTGCCTCAAACTGTTTAATTGACAAGTGCAGTTTGTCAATTAAATAGCTTCTGTTTCACACTTGGGCCTGAGAAGTACACCCCGCTTTGATACTGCATGGTATCGTGCCTTCAGAAAATTTCTTGGAGTATCTTAAAGGCTTTACATATTCCGCCTGTTGGTAATTTCTAACCTTAAACGATAGTCAATCTCTATTCATTGATCAGAATTATTTCTGCAGAGTTCTGTTCACATCTAATTCTGCTTCCACCTGAACTTGTGTATAAGCAAACATACTAAAAGTCACTACAAAAATCCCCCACTTTCCTAAGTGCAACTGGAGAGCACATGAATCTGACAATGAGAGCAGGATACTGTTGCTTTCTTTTTTGTGTGACTGACTTTTCTGTTTGCACCATCCTGCTGTAAGCTATCCATTGTGTGTCAGTCACTGCACCTTGTAATTCTGCTTAGGAACTGTAGTACAATCAAGACCCTGGTGGCCAAGAACATTACCTGTTCTTGTTATCTGGCAGACTGCATTGGAAAATAATAGGAAATTTTAAAAATGAGGAAGGGAGTGGGGAGACACTTTTAGCTACATGCAAAGAAATTCAGGCAGCACGAGACCTACAGAGATCTCATTGAAGCCAATCTCCTTCCCAACAAAATGGTCAGCCTCACCTAAGTGATCTGCAGACATTTGCCTAGCTTGTTCCTGAAGATCCTTCTGTCCTGGTCCACTCTGTTTGCACTGTGGGTTAGGTTTATATTCCTTTTCATATATGCTAAAAAGTTAAATTTGGTCCTAAATTTATTGCAAACTGAGCAGGGATTAGTGATAGGTCAAAATATGTAAGTACTTTCTGACCATTGTTAGCTTTGAAAGGTCTCTGACTTCTCTAAATCCATGTGAGATAGCCTCAGAAAAATGTGCATGCAGGAAGACTGGTCTGAAAGCATTGCTAAGCTTTTCTTACAAAGCATTAGGATTTTGCATGTAATACTGAAAGCAAAACTATTACAAGTGCATGTAACTGTTACTGCTTCCAGTACTGTAAAACAATGGAGCACCCAGCACAGGGGTAGAGTGAACCACCACTAGAATTCTCCTGTAGCTTCAAGGAGAATCTGTGTGTCAGCATTTGCTCTGTTGTGGTCCCCAGGGACTGGAACATTAGTTACATTCAGTCAGATTGAGAAGTTAGTGTGATGTCTAGAAGTAAACTTCAACTTCAGATCTTTTCTGATGTGGTAATTTGTAGATCATGACAGCAATAACTGCAATAATTTAAGATGTTAATGACCTCAGCCATCCCAACAAATAGGTAAGAAGCAAGTCACTCTGAATGAAGTGCTAAGGGCAGGTAAATGTATCAATGGGATTTCATTTTTTTAGTGTTTGTAGGCAGAACGACTTATGATCTTCCACTGAACATAGTCTTTCTTCTAATGACTCAGTTTTGTCCTCTGTCTCTGTTTTTGACAGAATTTGTCATCTTTCTAGGAGGATTGGCAGGACAAGACTTCTGAGTACTGGAGACCTGTCCGATGATGGCAATTTAAGCAAATATTCTGAAGAGTTTCTGCTGTGGAGGGGGGTTTACTCCAGCAAATGAGTGGGCAGGCTTAGTGTGGGGTTTATGTCTTATGCAACCATGAGAACTTGGGGTCTGGAATGCTTAGATCCACCACCTGGAAAGTTTCATTAAACTTCCCAGGGCATCAGTCTTCAAGGTCTGTTTCAGTAATGAATAATCATATTTAGGAATTATTCAATACCTAGAGACAGAACACATACTTAAAATGGACATTAAAAAACAACAACAACACGAAGTCAAAAGTATAATTCAAACCAAACATACCTTAGAGGTAAGTGATCAAAATCATTATGGGAGCTGGTAAGGGGAAGGAGCTTTTCTAATAATTAACCTTGGAGAGAGAAGTTGTGATGTCATTATTGCAGTGTTCATGGGCAGAGTGACATATATTTAAAATATTTCAGGATTCCATCCGGCCCTCTGTTCACTCTGTAACTGTGAATTAGCCATACTGAAATGAACTTTTGTTCTGTTCCAGGAGTCCTACTCAGATAGACTTGAGGTCTGCAGTCATATCCTTTTTCCCTTGAGTTTTGACAGACCAAACAAAGTAGAGACCTCCCTTACAGTGATAGCATGCTGAGAACATGTGCTGTGGGGAGAAGAAAGTGTGAGATAGAATACTGATTATTGTCCAAACGTAGCTTGCAAATAGCAGCCTAGCACATCTTGCTCATCTATATGTATTTCCCAGCAGGTAATGCTGGGAAGGTGTGTGAAGGGTCCACATTTGGAAGAGACAGTAATGGGAGACTGATGTCTGGAGCAAAACGCTCATGCAAAAATGCTTCTTCCCTGGGGAAGCTCTCCCACAGCTAGATGTAGTGTTATCTAGCTGTCTGCTTTTAATTCCAGGACTGCAAAGAGAGCATGTCTCTTAAAACTCCGCCTGGGATTTTTATTTATTTATTTATTTATTTATTTTCTGCTGTTGGGTAATTAACCCAAATATTCAAGAATCAGTCCTTAATTTCATATACCATCCACTCTTTATCCCTGAAATCCATACTGGTTCTTTATCTGATTTTCTAATTGAATTATAATGGGAGTAAATGCACACTGTAAGATTTCCTCCTGTTATTTGCATAGAACTCAGAGACAGGAGCCAGTGTAACATACTTCGAATTTGTTTTCCTTTTAAGAAGGGGTTTTCATTTTAGATTTTTTTTTTTTTCCTCGGCTAATGCACATCTGATGTCAGGCTTCCCAGATGAGAATGGTTAGACTGGCGTTGACATTTTTAGAAATATGTGCAAATGGAAAAATATCCTGGGAGTTCTGCCAATGGCTGATTCTGTAAAGTTTTAGAGTCTCTGTTGAACAGGAAACATGAGCCAGGTACCTTTACAGAAAAGAAGTCTTACTCATGAAGTACCTATTCGGGTGTGTGCAATGAGTGCCTTCTCAATTTAAGAAAAGAGTAGAAGGGAATTCCAGAAGATTCTGATTCTGTTAGGAGATACTTATTCGCCTTTCAGACCAAATGATAAACAGACGATTTAGCATCTTTCTCAAAGGAAGGCACAACTACAGCAAAAGATCCTGGGGAAAAAAAAAAAAAAAAAAAAAAAAAAAAGATTTTCCAAGGTTTAACATACAAGGATAACAAACAAAGTGGTTCAGACAAATCTTCCTGATCCATGGCTGTTCCTTCTAGTTTGGTGCTGATGTGACTGGGACAAAATAGTGTAGAGCTGAGCTGATTTGCAGTGAATCCAGCCTTTTCATTTCACAGTGAGATGGCAGAATTTGCAGGATAACTGCAGTTGATTAGTAGTGCTATGAATGTGAATTTTTGTAGGCTTTGCAGCATGCTCATTTTAACTGTTCTCAACAGAGCAAATGTCTCATTAACAAATAGTAGTCTTTCACAGAGTGCAGGTCAAATGCTGCTCGTTACTCGAGGAGAAGCAGACCACCCTAAGTGAACAGGGGATTGTACATGGGTTAAACCAGCATGGGACATACCCTAAGGGTGCAATATCAGTGCTTGCTGAGAGCAGATTGGCTATGGCTATATCCAGGGCTGCTGGCGACTCCCGCTGTGTTGCTGGCTCTGTTGAGTGTGGATCTCAGCAGGAGCCTGGGGCCAGGAGCTGGTGCTTTTTACTGAGGCAAAATAGTGCTCAGTGAATGGCAGGGCCTCAGCTCCAGCTGAGCTCAGTGCTTAGCCCAGTCTGCTGACTGGCTGTGTATTGCCTTCTGCGGGAAGCAGAATCTGCTGAATTGCCCCATGGGTCAGTGCTCAACAGGATCAGCGGCTCTTCTTGCGCTCTGCTTGGCATATTCCGTGCAGCTGGCTCTCCCCTGATGAGTGGTAGCATGCTTGTTTGCAGCATGCACCATTGTTTTCCCAGCATGAGAACATTTTGCAGAGTCAGCAGTCTCCAGAGCCCAGAATGCTCAGTCTCGTCATCTCTCTCCTGTTTACCTTATGTTATGTTCACATGTTGACAAGGCCGAGCGGATGTGGCTGTGCCTGGTGCTGCACGTACCAGCCCATGTGTTGTGGAGTGCATATTCTGTCCTTGGCAGGACTCCCTGGGCTGGCTTTATGTTGTGGATGGCTCCCCACACAGGGACACTGTGGCTTACTGGTGGTCTGAGCAGAAAGTTTAGGTACAGCTATTTTGACATATGATAGGACTTCTCTGCAACTGCTGTGTGGAGTACCACAGAAATCAGCATAACAAAAGGCAGCATATTGAACTGAGCTGGATCCATTCTGATTCATTCTGTAAAAGTATTTGATTGTTTCCAAGGAAAGCAGAGTTTTTTTAGTCACTCAGTGTTTTTGTTTTTTATTAGTAGTTTTTGAATGTCTTGGCTGTTTTAAAGCAAATTTGGCAGGACACTAGCCTTAAAGACAAAAATATTTTAAAACTTTTGTAAAGGTAGCTGCGTGCACAAAGAAAATATAGCCAAATGAATACTGTTCTTCTTAGGGAAAAGTTATTGCATTAGCTTTCCTAAAATCTTACTCTATCAATACAGGAAGGACATAGTGAATGAAATACACTATTTAAAAAAAAAAAAAGTATTCACAGATTTCTCTGAAGTGTAGCAAATACTGATTAGATGCCATTTATAGAATTACAGCAAGAAGCAGAGTTGTGCTTAGTAATATGGTAAATAAGAGCATATTTAGACAGACTCCTTCCATTCCTCTAGCAGTTCATTCAGAACAATTTTCAGACTTCTAACTTCTCCTGAAGTCTGTTGTAGCTGAGAGACAGAGAGACAGGCAGACGGAGACCAAGAGACCCCTCTTGATTTCAGTGAGTTTGGGGCCAGGTTTGTCATGGTCTGTCTCATGCCAACCTGGTGTTTTACAAGTTGAGGAAACAAAATTTTGAAACCGAAACTCTTGTTCTTTTCTGCTGCATTGAAGTGGAGTGCTTGGAGGGTTAGGAGGAATGCAGGAAAGAGTTTACAAGAAAGCTGTCTCTTTAGTATTAGACTTTAAATAGGCTGAGTTTAAGTAGATTAGTTTGCATGCCCCATAGCATCCATGCACAGCAGTAGTGCTAGCTGCAGCTTCTTTACTTCCCAGAACTGAATAACTGCTCATCCTATTTCCTTTTGTAAGAATAAAGTACTATGCAGAGAGTTTGTTGATTCCTCCCTACTTACCAACCAACTATCCATACGTATTGCTTCCACTGGTGGCATTTTCTTTATGGGATAGGACTTTATGGCCTGCTTCGAGAATAGATGGTAAGAAAAGCAAGAAATATTACTGTGCTGTTTTTAGAATGGGACCTGAAAAGCATAACTGGGCCCTGAACTACTTTCCCAAGATCACATAGTGCCAGGGTGCAGGACAGAGAATGTATTTCCTGAATGGGAAACTAATACCTTAATTTTAAGGATCATGTGGCCGCACTTTCTGCCAACACGTCTTACGGTCATAAACTCAAATGAAAGTGTTAAGTATACCTGGTCAGAATTACTGTCAATTTAGTGACATCTAGTAGGATAGTTGTTATATGCACTCTGCTGTTGAATCTACAAATTTGTTTATCACTCTAATCACTAGGCTTCACCCTTCTGCTCCTGGCCATTTTGATCTGTTTTATTTACATTCTTATACTGTGTTCATCGCTGATTCTGCATTCACCACCTCCAACAATGCTGTAAGAAATGTAGCTAACAGCCTTGGTGTATTGTTTCTCTCATCCTCTCCTTGTGAGAGCTGTAAGAAGTGAAGCAACTGGGGATTTTAAAAAGGAAATATAGATACACATGTATTAACAGTATGTGATTTCTAAGAAGGCAGGGCAGAAAGTACATCTTGAAGTTTGTTCCTTATCATTCAGTCTTTGTCTCAGTCCAGAAAGTGTCATTTCCTGTTCCCTTTTGGTAGGAGGTTTTGCTATGCTTGAGGAAAAGGTTCACTCATTGTAACTACCAACTCAGAGCTCTTAGCCTTTTTTTTTTTTTTTTTTTTTTAATATCTTGGGTTGAAATTATGAATCATCCCAAAGTCAGGGCACTTAAACTTCATCAGTTCATATATGGAAAATTTGGGGGGGAATTAGAAGGTGTTTGATCTGTTGCCATTGCTAAGAAAGACTACAGCATTTTGTTGTCATTGTAGTGATGGATTTCTTGTGATATTTGTTAAAAAACACTGATAAAATGCTCACCTGATCAGACACTAGCAACATTTTTAACTTTTTAGTATGCAAAAATGCAGTATCTGTAACAATGCAAAGGTAGACAGGAAGAGCCCTACATTTGAAATCTGTTTTTTTTTAATTAAGCTTATGATGCTGTGAAGTCTGACTCATGGTTGTCAAATCCTCAGCCTGTTCCATTTTGTGAAAAAACAGCCTTTTTTGAATGATAATAAATGCTGCAGAAAGGTTGCAGAAGAGGGGCATAGGCACACAGAACCTGACTTTGTAGCCAGTAAGGAATACCAAATTCTAGAAAAATCTTCAGCAAAAGCCTTGTGAATTATTTTGTTTCCCTTTATATTCTTGCACCATTGGAAAATAAATATAACAATCTGCTGCAATACAAATAGAACATAATCTGCCATTTTCTCTTGACCATTTTGAAAGTCTGCTAGAATAGTCAAAGAATGGCATGCAGACAGTTTGCAAAATCATTTTGCATGAAGGGATTTCAAAAAGCTTCCCCAAAAGCTAACTACAAGTTATTAACTCACATTTGGGGACCATCTGCCTAGTAGCTTTTCAAAATAATTCTATAAACACACAGGCTAAAAGCAAGGAATATCTTGCAAAAGCATCTTTTACAGAAAAAAAAAAAAAAGAAAAAAGAAAGAAAAGAAAAAGAAAAAGAAAAAGAAAAAGAAAAAGAAAAAGAAAAAGAAAAAGAAAAAGAAAAAGAAAAAGAAAAAAAAGAAAAAGAAAAAGAAAAAGAAAAAGAAAAAGAAAAAGAAAAAGAAAAAGAAAAAGAAAAAGAAAAAAAGAGAGAAAGAGAGAGAGAGAGAAAGAAAGAAAGAGAAAAAGAGAGAGAGAAAAGGAAAGAAAAAGAAAGAAAGAAAGAAAGAAAGAAAGAAAGAAAGAAAGAAAGAAAGAAAGAAAGAAAGAAAGAAAGAAAGAAAGAAAGAAAGAAAGAAAGAAAGAAAGAAAGAAAGAAAGAAAGAAAGAAAAAGAGAAAGAAAGAAAAAGAAAGAGAAAGAAGGAAAGGCAGGCAGGCAGGCAGGCAGGCAGGCAAACCCGCAAATAGTTGTGCTTTACCTTTTGTTACTTCTATAGGTTATAAATCATAAGAAGAGACAGAAGCATAGCTGGGGCATTGCCAAAATATATATATGTTCTGAGAATCATCGTGCAGTTTCCATTGTAGAATTTTGGTCTATTTTGGTGACAGCTACATTTGTTTGGGCAAAATGCAGTGTCTGTGATATGGACGTTACTATGGGTCTTCAGACCTTAGGATGTTACAGCAATTTTCCTGCTGTAGAGATAGACCACGTGTCGGAGATAGTTTTTTTCTAAAGCTGTAAGGCTTCATCTATGTGGGAACACTTTGAAAACTTAATCTGAATGAAATAATAGCTAGATCTGATGTGTGATGACTTGAAGTGGCACATATTCCTCTGTGAATAATCACATTTGGAAAAACAGTAAATCTGACTCAATATAACTTAGTCTACTTCAACATACTGAAACAAATTTAAACTTTATTATTTTAAAGGAGAGTGACTGTACAGGGACTAACCAGACTAAAAATGACTTTTTCCTAGGCAGAAAATCCCCATTTTTAAGAGTCATTTGATAAGTCTGGAAAGACTGAAAATCATTGACAAACAGCCATGCCATGTTTATAATTTGCTGTAAACAAATGGCATAATTTTATAATGTGCTGAGCCTTGAGTGTTTTTTTTTTGTTTGTTTGTTTGTTTGTTTTCTTCCCCCAGGTCCTAAATTCCTTTTGTCATCTATAGGTGTTGAATGCAATTAGTATGACCCAGGATGAAGTACAGATAGCATTGAGAATGACCTGTGCTGCTCAATATGCAGATGTCATAGCTCTCATCAAATGTCCTGGCTATTGAATGAAGAGTAACTTAATCCTGTAAGCTATGAACAATACTTTACCTTTCCTAGCTGTAAAACAGACTGGTGACCTAGAATTAGGGTCAGAGAAATGTCTGCTCTACCTTTATTTGATTTGAATTGTATCTGGACTCGGAAGGCATGATCCTCTGCTACAGAACTGAATGGAAATTTTGCTACTGGCTTCAACAAATACGGGTTTAAGCAGCACTGCTGATGCTTTCAGTAAACTTTCCTACTATCAGTTGGACGGAATAGCAAAGGGTCTGCACATTGCTCAGGAATATTGAAAAAAAAATCAGAGACAGCAGTTTGCAAAAGGTTAGGGCTGAGGTAATTAGTATTCACTGTCATCTCTGAACTTATATTATGATTCAGTCTGGTTCTGTGCTCTCCAGAAAGGCAACACATGGAACTATATAAGGCTGGGTGTCACTGTCAGTGCATAATGTTTAACCTGGATAAAATGGAGCTATAGAAGGCAGAAGGAATTTGAGGCAAATGGGACTTGGGGGTTTCCTTAAGAAAACTTATCTGAGGAGTTATAAGTAACAAAGTGATGTTTAAAGACTTTGTATAGCATCACAGCCACACTAATACTAAGAATTTGAGAAGATAGCTGGAATAGCCATCTATTCCATGTTTTTATTGTCTATAACTTATAACTGTGGGTAATCTGGATATTCTCTTAAATTGGAATACAGTTAAGTATTTTCCTTGTACAATTTCCTGTGTCACTAATTCCATGGCTTAATTGCATGCTTGTAAAAACATATTTCCTTTTCCTGTTTTTAAACTTCCTGACATATATTTTATTGATTGTCCCTGACATTTTTTTCTCAGTGAACAAAAAGTCCTAGTCTATCTGATTTACTTTGTTCTCTATAATACACATTTTGCTGAAAGTCTTATTTATATCCTTTATGAAGTAAATAACCCAGTCTTTTCTACAACTTTATATATGACAGTTGATCGAGGCCCTGGATCATTAGCATGTTTTCTGGGAGCCTTTTTGTATGTTTTGAACTCCAGCATCTAAATCTGTTCACAGAATCCCAAATGGGGCTGATCCACTAATTAATGTAAAGGCGGCATGACATTTTCAGCTTCCTTTTATATTCCACGTGCACCCTGGCATCTTCATAGCTTTGATTTCAGCTTGCATAGTGATCAGAAACCTTCACTTAGCAGGTACTAAAGGCTGGGTCTGCACTGGTAGTCTTTCTCAGGAACTGAAGAGGAGTGCTGACCCAAAGTGGTTGCTGCCAGGTCTTTTGGATGTTCACTGTGGTGAGAGTTGGGCATATTCAGATTTGAATGCTTCTGTTGAACATTCTAGCTATCTTGTCTTTAAATCGCTTGCATAGACATGCCCAGAAGTGTTCTAGCCTTTTTTTTTTTTCCAGAATGTATACAGATATTTATATCCCTGTAATGCGTATGAATATTTTTTTCTTTATATATTGTATAGTTACACATTTCAGTGGCCATTTGGGTGTATATTCATCTAGCTTTTTCCTCCTTCTGAAGGCCCTCAAAGTTCCTTTTTGTCCCAAATAGTTTAAAAAAAAGGGGGGGAGTGCTACTTTATTTCACTTCTACCTCTCCAGAGGAAATGCAAATATTCAGTGAGAAAAGATCATAATGGACCAATGATCACAAGAGATGTGCCAGTGACAGTGGACATTCAACAGGAACAAATGACTGCTGCATTCAGTGCAAGATTGTCCCCTGAATACAGAATAGGATGTTATGATATGCTGGGATCTAGAAGTTTTGATTTACCTGTTTCTGTAGATTTCAGGAGGTCAAGCTAGGTTGGTGAGTGATCTAAGTTATGAGGAGCAACAGTGAATGATAAAGGACTCCAGTGAGCACTGACTGGGTCCGTTAGCCATTTGGAGCTCAATAATCTTATTTCTCAGGAGATGTTCAAGTGTTGCAGTGAAAGTAAATCTGTGTGTCTTCACTGTGGGTGTGTGAGACTCTGCTGAAAGATGGTTTCATCCTTTGCTCTTTTTCAATTTGTGAATGGCCTGGTTCTTTGAACAAGTAGCAAAGACGTTAGACTGCCTTATCAAGCTGTCCTGTTAATTTTGACAGCCTCTGTGAGGCTCAGAGAGACAACACCTCCTACAGGCTCTAGCAACACCTGTTGAAGTTATATTCTGTCAGACACAACATTGCCTTGTCAGCCTGAATTTGCCTTTGCAGATAGGCAGCTGGTAGCTTTAGGACCAGAAACCTGCCCAATACTTCTTCATGTTGAGGTAGGTGGTATTGTTTCAGCAGACTCTTTATTTTTTCTGATGTTATTACGTTCCTGGTCTTCATTCCCAGTTCACAGAGAAGTATGCCCTCACATAGACTGGGCAAAAGCAGGGAGAGAGGAAAAGCGATGCCTCAGGATGATCGCTCTCATATTGATGAACATATCAGGGCTGATTTAATTAAATAGCATGTATGAAAATGAAAAGCTAATCTGACCTTTATTGTGGCAGTTAAAGTGTGCAGTCTACATAATTACCAGTGTCTTTCTCAAAAACAACAGGCCTGGTCCTGATTCTATTCAAGATCCTTGGAGCTGTGCCACTGACTTCCCAGGGATCCGAATTGAGCTCAGCATTCTGTTCCAGACAGAGGAGAGGATACTGATGATCCTTTCAAAGAAAGGATACTGATGATCTCTGTCAATAACTTGAATCCAGTTACTGTACCATCAGGTAGTTTCTTAGGAAAGATTGTTAGACTCTTGCACATCAGTATTGTGTTTCAGAGGTATATTTGCTGAATTACACTTTTTATAAAATCCCTGAATAAGCAAGTCTATTTGCTCTCCATCTGGTGCTGATCTTACTTAAAATACAGTGAGATTGGCAACTAAATCATTCGTGGACAGAGTAAGTATAAAAGTTGTATGAATCAGTTAATACTGGTAAATCCAAAACTTACTTGTAGATACTTGAAAAAGCAAACTATAAACATTTTCTCTTAGGACAGAAGCTCTTTGTAAGATGGAGAAATATCTCACATGCTTCTAGTGACAAAATATCAAGTAGCAATGTTTTTTTGTTGTTGTTTTGTTTTGTTTTTTTCCAGATTTCTTTCCTGTTAATTCTTGTTCAAAATGTAGTACTATAATACTTGTCTTGAAACTGGTTACACCTCATATTCAAGGCAAAATTCTTACACTTTAAAGATTCAGTTTCATCCTGGCATCTTTAGTCTTGCATCAATTACTTTAAGTGCTTTCCAGAGATGCATCAAGCAAGGAACTAATCTTCTGTGTTATTTTCAGTGCCTGCTAATGTTTATATCCAATGGTGGTCTCCATGTGCAGTCAAGATGCACTTAGAGGGGATGCATGTACTAAAAATCTTACTTAAAATAAGTATGGGAAATCTGCTAGCAGATAAGGTTGAAAATTCCTACATGTAGGATTGAAATGGGATGAGTCCAAAAGAGAAAAGTATTTGCATAGCTTTGTAGATTAACAGTGCCAGAAGACATTTTGTTAGGTGAGGATGTAAACATCTAAACTTGAAGCCCATAGTGACACCCACCATCTGTCATAGAATCAGAGCCTCACTCACCTTTTCATTTAGTGAGCAGGAAGGGGGTTGGTCTTGACATCCCAAGCCATCAAAGATGAATGAAATCTCCTGAAGGTTTATAGTAGTGAGGAAAAATTGTGGTTTGCTCTATTTGACAGCTGGTTGACTAAAATCCTTTATGACCCATAGTAGAGTTGACTGCATATTGTATTCCCTACCCAGTTTCCTTCCTCCATTAACTAAAACATTTTTTTTTTTCGTGTGAGATGAAAGGAGAATAGTATACCAAATCAGTGTGAGTGACTTGGGACTATAACCAACATTAGAGACTCAGGTTCAAGTTCCTCATTAGAATACTGACAACTTGGGGTTTGAAATGGCTGTTTAAAATCCCAAGAGGGTATCTTTTAAATCTGTTTTTTCATTCTCATCTCTTCCATCTCCTTCTCCCCTCAAACCTCCCCCGATTAATCACATCTAGTGCCTAGCACATATCAAAGAATAGTGTAGATCAACCTTTAAGCTTCATTTGGCTACCTGGCTGCTGCGTCTGGGAATGTGGCAAGACACAGGAATCTTCCCTTTTAATTTCTCTGTTTGAGAGTGTTTGCTGTTACCCTGGGAAGTCACAAGGAGTGAGACATTCTTTTCATGGTTTTAGTTAGCATCATGTTTAGACTGGCCCAGAAACAATTGTACAATTGTACAGTTACCATCCAGGATACATAGTCTTTCAGCCTACAGTGCCCTTACATAATTTCATCAATCATGTGCAAGCAGCTACCACAGAGGCATGTTGTGGGACAAGCTTTCTTGAGGAAGGAACTGCAAGATATTGTCTGCAAGGGCTAGTAAAGACCTAGTGTCCCATCTGAGAACCTTTCCCAGAGAACTCTGAATTGAAACAGGCATGTTTCCATACTGCATATCTCTTTCAAGACCTAACATCCTCAAAAAAAAAAAAAAAAAAAAAAAAAGATTCACTGAAAAAGTCCCTTGCTTGTTAACTACCAGTGAGCACACTGGACTGTGCCTCTGCAACTTCCCTCCCTTGTGTTTGGATCACTTGGATGAGATGTGCAAGGAAGTGCAGCAACACAGTACCAGCCTGATGTGAATGAAGAGCTCCTGTTTACAAGTGATTTCCCAGCTGTTTTGAGCAATTGTTTTTCTGGACATTTTTGCCTCTCAGATGATAAGACAAACCTGAAAACTAAGATACTTTAAAAGCCCCATTTATTTCATATAGTCATCTTAGAGCAGCTCCAAACAAATACAGATTGAGGACAAGAGACTGGAGCTCAGCACTACTTGAAAATATTGTTGATGCGAGTTTGACAAGCAAAAACTTTTAAGTCAGTAGTACCAAGGAGCCTGCCTACTGAACAGAAAGCCCACAGCCGCTCACAGCAGGACCCTGCTGCTTTAACAAGCTTTTCTCCGGCTGCTCCAGTTCCCTGTAGCGGGTGGTTTATGTTGTTGTTGTAATCATCTATCAAACTGCAACAGCATTTGTTGTCCTGAGGTGCTGACTCTAGTGGAAGCTTCTACTGCAGTTTTCCCAGGCTTCATTTCAGGTCACTAATCACATCCTCCTCGGGCTTTTGCATGGATTGTCCTCCAGCTGGAGGAATTATCCAAGAGAAATGACATGACTGGTATGCTGGGATAACATTTCTAGATTGTGAATGGACTGAGGGAAGCTTCTGTCCTTTGTCTTCATGGAAGACCTGACATTTGAATGTGGTGAGGATGTGCAAGCCTTCAGTCTTCGTTCTTTCTCACGCACATCCTCTTCCCTACAGGCAGCCAGCTACATTGGGAATGGACAAGAGGAGTGAGCAGAGGATGTGATGGGTGACTTGAGCTGGCATCTGGATGCTGAGCAGCAAAATGTCTCTGTTGGCTTAGGCTACCAACAAAAGATCTGTTGTCTTGTCTCTGAGTCACCATCAGAAATCCACATATAGGACTTGAGCTGAGGTGACAGTATATGAAGTTTGCCTCGAGATGAATTTGGAGAACAAAACAGTGATAAGAATAAAACATATTTTTATTTTGTTTTGTTTTGTTACCTGCAAAACAAGATTTAACAGAGTGGAAAAGCAGGAGGCCACGTGATTTAAAAGGGATAGATAAAGGGCTAGTTGAGACCTTTTGGCAGATTTGTCTGTGAAAGCTGGAATAACGCACTGTAACACAAATGATCCCTCTGCTAACCTTACCCCAGATCCAAGCCATTCCCACCTACCATCTCAGCAAAAAGGTAGAATACTTTGACTAGATACATCCTAAAGTCCTCGGAGACCTTACTGCTCCAGTAGCTGTGTGAGACAAATATTGCTACTGAGTGGAATTCTCAGCCCTGAGTTAGGATATTATTTCCCTTTCCCCATACAAATGCCGTTTTTTGGCAGGATGCAGATATTCCATTGACAATGCTTCTTTGACTTCTCCTAATGAAAAAGGAGAAAAGATGACCTTCTAGCCTTAGATTTAAAGTATTTTTGAAGGAATACATGGTATCCAATTTCTAATTCACATGGTATTGAGGTATTCCCTCTAACCTAGGGAGTTCACAAAAAAAGTGAACCCTCTCTGATCTTGGCTTCTGTTTGGTTAGAAAATGCTCTCAGGAAAATGGAGTTGAAAGTTCTGATACAGACGGACAAAGGAGGGAAATGGGATTCTCGAAAAAGGTCTCTAACACTCAATAGAGACATAAATAAATTTAGAAAAGGAAAGGGAAGGGAAGGGAAGGGAAGGGAAGGGAAGGGAAGGGAAGGGAAGGGAAGGGAAGGGAAGGGAAGGGAAGGGAAGGGAAGGGAAGGGAAGGGAAGGGAAGGGAAGGGAAGGGAAGGGAAGGGAAGGGAAGGGAAGGGAAGGGAAGGGAAGGGAAGGGAAGGGAAGGGAAGGGAAGGGAAGGGAAGGGAAGGGAAGGGAAGGGAAGGGAAGGGAAGGGAAGGGAAGGGAAGGGAAGGGAAGGGAAGGGAAAGGGAGGAGAGGAAAGGAAAAGGAAAAGGAAAAGGAAAAGGAAAAGGAAAAGGAAAAGGAAAAGGAGAAGCCTAGAAAACTATGTTTCCTATGATCACTCTCATTTCTGGAATTTGATAATACCCAGACTTCTGTCTAGTTATTTCTGGATTTAAGCAGAATCCAAAGTCTAGGACTTGAGAAGATGAGTCCCTTAAGAAGTGTGAGTACAGGTTTATACTCCAGCAGACCGACATGGGATTTTGTATCACAGTACCTAAGCATGCAATTACTAAGGATTTAAGCATCTAATTCCTCTTATGACCTGGCCTTCATCGCATATCTGCTGGTGAGGGATGGCTCTCACTATTCCATATCAGGTAACTGTGTTTTGGGTTCATGAAGCATAAATCCTTGATGGTCTGTCTATTGTGGCATCTAAGATCATGTCCTAAGGTGATAAAGCTAGTCAAGAAATGTGTAAGGAACAGCTATTTTATTGATACTGCATTTCATTAACATGTCTCAAAAGGGGCCCTCAACACCTCACAGGAGGAGGCCAGTAATTTTTCTAAAGGTTTTATACAAAGTCAGTTTTCCTTATGACTATCAGTAATTTGAACTTTTTAACCATTTTCATATCCAGGGACATCGCCAAGGCAATAAGAACAGGAAGAACTTCAACCTTCACAAATACTGAAGACTGATTGCTAGAGAAACTGCACGAGTCAGAGTAGTTGCATGATAAATCAGTAAATAATGCTGTCTCTGTGTTTTTCAGAGTGGCCTGGAGCTCATGCAGTAGTGCAGGTCTCCAGATGGCTTTCCACGGCATCGTCTTCCATAACACACCAATGAGCCACGGGACTGAGACAGAAATTCCAGTGTGGGGAGGGTGTGAGTCATGAGACGGTGAGTTGAAAGAAACAGCAGGATAAAAATAACAGAGCACAGTATGATGCAAAATATTAATCTCTTACTCTGTGTTATCCTAGCTTGTATTACATACACTACTATATTATACCGTAGATGCTCTACTGCTCAAAACTGATCTCTGTATGCTGCTCTGAAAGATTATGGCTCAGGATGCCAGATTGCAGGGACTTCTAATACTTGTGCCTTTAAGTTGTCTGACAATTCTTAATCAAGAAGTTCATACAGTAAAAATATGTAATCAAAGAGTATAAAAATGCCACTTTTGCAACATTCATCATTTTTATATTTTATATGAATATGTCAAATTCAGTTAATTTAAAACCAATTGAAAAAGGAAAACTGAAATAATTTCTCTTTTAAAGGCTCTCTCTTCTTCTTTCCTTTTTTTCTTTTTTTTTTTTTTCTTTTTCCTTCCTGTTCTCCTTCAGGAAGAGGAAAGAAAGAAGAAAAGCACAAAAATAGTATGAAAGCTGACAAAAAAATCAACTTTGATTCAAGCTAACACAATTCAGTAGAGAAAAAAATAAGTAGAAAAATCACTGGAAAATTCAGGTATTTAAGTTTGAGATGTCATTCCCTATTTTTCTGCTCAAATCTACCACTCCGTCCTGGCTGAACTTCATGCTGAGAGAATTACTCACAACAGCATTAGGAGCCCTTGTAGGGAGCCACTGTTTTCAGTTCAGCTTGTTTGAAGTATTTGAGTAAAGCATCCAACCCAGTCACCTTGATGTCTCCTACAATCAATGGAGCAAGAGAATGATCTAGAGAGAGCTATCTGAAGCTTAGAAAGCCTATTGCCATGTTATTTTTCAATTAAGTCAGGAATCTGGGCATCATAAAGGCAGCAGGAGACTCTTCTTTAACTTTTAAGAGTACCAGCTCTGGCACTGAGTTTTCACTGCGGATTAACACACAGACATCTCTTTTGATAGAAGCCAAGACTTTTCTATTTGGGGGTAGGAAGAAATGTTTATTTTACTTCACATGGATTCAGTTCAAAATTTTTCAAATGGATTTCATGTGGCTTTTTTCATGTTAAGTCACAACTGAGGAACACGAAAAGCGACAGGGCAACCTTCTCTGACAAGCAGCAAGGTGATTGTGTGGTCCCTGTGCTGCAGCTCTCAGAACGTGGATGACAGATGTTTGTAGGGTTCTCCCTCCTCCTTGTTCTTTCAGGCTCCTTGATGGAATGAAGCATCTGCACACACATTGAAAAAAGGTGCTGTTAAATCATGACCAACCTAAGGTCACATGATTTAAGTGAGGCATGTGTTTGTGAAATAGTATGGCTGAGGTGTACGTTTATGGTCAGAGTACTTCTCTCTCCCTTTCAGACCCAGCTGAAAACAAATTCTTCAGTCCCTCTAATTAAAACTACTTTGATTAATCCTTTTTATTGTTATTTTTTTCATATTTTGTCTTACAGAGTCTGCCTAGGAAGCTATTTTGGAATATATGTTCTGTTTCTTTTTATGCTGGTTTTAAGCAAGCGGTTGTTATTTTATATTTTTATTTCCATCTATTTAATTTATTCTTTATATTTCCATCTATTTAACTTATTCTTATATATCATGTCTTTTTATTTTCCAATACATAATGAAAAATACATTTATTTTGGAAGTTATAGAAAAATTGAAGTCATTGTAATCATGATGTGATGCCTTTGGAACACATTTTGTTTACTATTCAATAGCCACTGTTTTTCTTAGGACATTGTTTGTTTGCATGTAACTTTAAGCCCAGTAAAGTTCCAGGACTAATCTCCTGAAAGGGGATATTTTTGGCCTATATTTTCAGAGTGGGAGATTGGAATTAGAAAAAGGTTTAAGTATTTAGGCCTCTGTTCGACTATGAGTTCAGGGGAAATCTGTCCATTGGAAATACTCATTTGACCAGTTGAATTAGTTGCATGTCAAAATGCCCAGCGTGAAGGGGTTGTTACATTTATTGTATTCATTGCAAGCAGAAAGGTAGGCCTTGCACCGTGTATGTTACTGCAGGGGAGCTGACCTATTTTTCTGAAGAGAATAAAGCCTTCCATAAAAATCTAATTTGCAAGAACTGTAAGAGGGGAAGCAATACTGTTTTCCTCTAGGATGTTTCATTACACAACAAATTGATGAAGGAGACCTTTCCAGCAGGAAAACCACTGATGGTGCTTAGTGACACTCAGTTAATATTAGCACCTCTGAAAGAAAAGTGAAATAATGGTGCATTTTTCACTTGAATATAAGCCATTATTCTGTATCCAGTGTGGAGCCTAATGATTTTATCTTGACATTTTCTATAGCTTTTTGCATTACCTAAGTCTGGTTGCTTTCCTCCTGCAGATACTGACTATTGGGAAGATACTGTTGCGGAGACTGAAACCAAACATATTTATTCCTTGTTCTCAAATCATCTTTGGTTAGCAGAAGTAGCTGAAAAACTTTCACCTGGACAAATAACTGTGATATCCCCATGAAGCATGCACTCTCAGCGAGATGGATTTCTTCTTTCAAATTGTTGAAAGTCTGTTCTTCTTGGAGGTTTCTTTCATAGAGAAATTGTTTAGTACTACAAAAGGAGTGTACAGAGTGCAATGAAAGTTCAAAACTTTTGAACTCACTCCCAGGCACAAGAAGACCTAACTACCTGAGATTTTGTTTGGAAATAAATAAATGCCTCTTTTCATCCACCAAACCGCTGGGGCTCTGTGCTTTCTCTTTTGTAAATAAATTCTTATACTTTGAGTAACTTCTACAAAGGTTCTAACAGATCAAATTTTCTCATCATTCTGGAAGAAGATTCAAGTGTTGGTTCTTTTTCTTTTATTTGCATTCATCTTTGTTTATTTATTTTGTAATCTTGAGATATGTTGCATGTCTGGAGTTTGTATTTCAAATTTTAACATAAAACTGCTGTACATACAAGTCTAAAATGCATCTGAAGATTAGTCTAATCTTTCATGTGACTCTAACTTGAACATTTTTCTGTTTATGTTTATATTGCTATTTGAAAAATGTGCATTACCTGTATTCTTTATGCCTTTTTTCCTGTCTATAACTCAATAAAATTATTTCCCCCTTCAGCAGAACCACGACACGTGTATAACAGGTATAAGTTTTTAAAAGAATAATGTTTTATAATCATAAATGTCTGAATCTATATCTTTATTTTTATCTACAGCTTAATATCTATCTATCTGGAACAGCGTGAATATCTTCTGACATAGGATTTGGGATGGTGAAAAAATTACCAGTCAGTGGTAAATTCAGTTCAGCAGTAACGCTTCACAAGGCTATTTGGACTTGAATAGTAGATTATTCTATTCCCTAAATGTATATGTTCTGAATTACGATTCTGACTATGGCTAAGTTTAGAACTGGTATTAGCCATGTGAGTCAGCTGGGTGTTACACATTTCATCAAGCTGCATATAACTTCTATGTCACTTCAGCTCAGGGATTAATAAATGTTTGCAATATGTCCTTTGTCACAGAATATGCAAGTTTCTAAGGATTGCTAGCATAAGCTTTCAAAGCTCCCAGTCATTGTGTTATTTAAGAAGGAACGTAGGTCAAGAGATCTGCCACTGGCCTGGGACAACAGAGACTTTTTTTATCTTGAATGGTGTAGCATGTTTTTTTGTTGTGAAAGCAAGCAAGTATATTAGGTGAAACCCAACCATGTGGCTTTTGCTGAAAGTTAACTGAAGTACTAATTTGAGGACAGTACCTAAAATGTCTGTGAGAATCTGTATCTTGCTGACTTGCTCATGGGCCCTAATTCTGAGGCAGAGAACAGACAAAAACAACATTTTCTGGTGAAAATGGTTCATTGAATGAGCCCAATGAGTGCCAAAACAGCAGACCCAAGGGAAGCAGGTTGCTTTGCTCCACCATTGGAAGTTAAATTCAAAAGAGAAGGCTCTGAGGAATTTGTGTGAAAACACTACTTTCCTGTGCTACTTTTTGAACTGAATGTTATGAGACCTGGCTCTCCCATTTTGGAGTTTTTAAGGCAGATTCTCATCTGGCATAAACTAGCCTAATTTCTTTTACATTAGTGGAGCTCTTCTGGTTTATACCCATTGAGGACATGAAAGCTCAGCTACATTTATCTGAATCTTATTTATATGAACCACATCCTTTTAACAGAAGTTGTTCTTTTTATCCTCTTTAGTAATGGGGAAAAAAGAAAGAAAAGAAAAAAAAAAAAAAGCAAGCAAACAAGAAAGAAAAGAGTAATTTGGCCTGGGGAACTTGTAGGTTGATGCAAACGTCAGCCTTCAAGGGTGGACTTCCACCCTTGTCATGTGGATGTTCAACTGCTTTTCAACTACATTTTCTTTCCTTCTTTTTTTTTTTTTTTTGTACTGAGTAGATCTAGTGAGGTGCTCCATTACTCCATTATGTGCTTAAGTGTATCCCTAGCTGACATGAACAGACTACACAAATGGACAAGTGGAGGCAGAATTAAGTCTTTTTTTTATGGATAGTTTTGAGTGTTTGAAAATAGACTTTGATTTCAGAGTGAACTTATCAAACTTCTGTGGGCTATGAGCATTCATAGATACTAAAATCCCTCAGAGCAAGGACATGAAATCCTTCAATGTCTTTTCTGCTTTGGGAAGATTCAGCTTTTTTTGGCATACTTGTTAGAAGATGTTCATTGGCAGGAAGAACTTGAGGCCATTATACAAGAGTAGATTTTGCTGCCATAATATTCCTTTTGGACTCCTGAGTTTAGTGAAGTTGATGCAAAATTTTCTGATAGTTTCAGTGGGTTGTGAACATATCCTTGCTCCATCAAATATAGTAATTTACAAAGCATTCAAAGAGCAAAAAACATTTCTCATTCTTGTATATTTAATTCTGTATGCCAAGCCTGTGTTTCAGATTTAAAATCATATACATTGAAAAGTGTCCAATTTAAATACAATGAAGCATGAACCAATTCAATCTTGTTACTTTGTAGGACATTTGTAAGTGGGAAAATGCAATAAGACTTACAGTGAGATGTCTGAGGACATTATGGAGATGACAGTGGTCATGATCATAGCATTATAGAATCACAGACTCATAGCATGGTGTGGGTTGGAAGGGACCTTCAAGTTAATCTAGTTTCAACGCCTCTGCCATGGGAAGGAGCATCTCCCACTAGACCAAGTTGCTCAAAAGCCACATCAAACCTGGCCTTGAACACTTCCAGGGATGGGGCATCCACAACTCTTCTGAACAACCTGTTCCAGTGACTCATGACACTCCAAGTAAATAATTTCTTCCCAATATCTAACCTAAATCTACACTTTTTTGTTTAAAACTATTACTCCTTGTCCCATCACTATACTCCCCGACAAAGGGTCCCTCCCCAGCTTTCCTGTAGACCCTCTTTGCATACTGGAAGGACACATAGAATCATAGAATCATAGAATATCCCGAGTTGGAAGGGACCCATAAGGATCATCTAGTCCAACTCCTGGCATCGCATAGGTCTGCCCAAAAGTTTAGACCATGTGACTAAGTGCACAGTCCAATCTCTTCTTAAATTTAGACAGGCTTGGTGCAGTGACTACTTCACTGGGGAGCCTGTTCCAGTGTGCAACCACCCTCTCGGTGAAGAACCTCTTCCTGATGTCTAGCCTAAACTTCCCGTGCCTCAGCTTAACACCGTTCCTGCAGGACTATCACTGGTGTTTACAGAGAATAGGTCACCTGCCTCTCCACTCCCCCTCGCGAGGAAGTTGTAGACCGCCATGAGGTCCCCCCTCAGCCTCCTCTTCTCCAGGCTGCACAGGCCCAGTGACCTCAGCCGCTCCTCATGTGTCTTCCCCTCTAGGCCGTTCACCATCTTCGTCGCCCTCCTCTGGACACTCTCCGACAGTTTAATGTCCTTTTTGTACTGTGGTGCCCAGAACTGCACACAGTACTTGAGGTGAGGCCGCACCAGCGCAGAGTAGAGCGAGACAATCACTTCCCTCGACCGACTAGCAATGCCGTGCTTGATGCATCCCAGGATACGGTTGACTCTCCTGGCTGCCAGGACTCACTGCTGGCTCATATTCAACTTGTTGTCAACCACAACCCCCAGATCCCTCTCTGTGGGGCTGCTCTCCAGCGTCTCAGCGCCCTGTCTGTACTTATAGCCAGGGTTGCCCCATCCCAGGTGCAGGACCCGGCACTTGCTTTTGTTAAACTTCATGTGGTTGGTGATCGCCCAGCTCTCCAATCTGTCCAGATCTCTCTGCAAGGCCTTTCCACCCTCATCCGAGTCCACAACTCCTCCAAATTTGGTGTCGTTGGCAAATTTGCTCAAAACACCTTCTAGTCCTACATCCAAATCATTTATAAAAACATTGAAGAGGACCGGCCCTAAAATGGAGCCTTGAGGGACCCCACTAGTGACCATTCGCCAGCCAGATGTGGCCCCATTTACCACAACCCTTTGAGCCTTGCCCATCAGCCAATTGCTCGCCCATCATATGATGTTTGTGTTTAGTTGTATGCTGGACATTTTCTCCAGCAGGATCCTATGGGAAACCGTGTCAAAAGCTTTGCTGAAGTCCAAAAAGATCACATCAGCTGGTTTCCCTTGATCGACTAGATGGGTGATCGATCAAGGGAAATTCTAAGGTCTTCCTGGAGACTTATATTCTCTAGGCAGAAAAACCCAAACTCTCTCAGCCTGTTTTCATAGGAGACGCACTCCAGCCTTCTGATTATCCTCGTTGCTGTCCTCTGGACTCATTTCAACAGGTCCGTGTCTTTGTCATGTTAGGGGTCCAAGAGTTGAACATGGCACTCGTGGTGGGGTCTCACGAGAGCAGGGTAGAGAGAATCACCTCCTTCGACCTGCTGGCCATGCTTTTGATACAGTCCAGGATGCATTTGGCTTTCTGGGCTGTAAGCACACATTGCTGGCCCTTGCTGAGCTTCTCATCAACCAACACCCCCAAGTCTTTGTCCTCAGGACTGCATTAATATTTTGTCCATTTTAGCCCAGAATTACAGTTGGGAGATACAGTACATCTGGGAGATATAGTATGCGTGTATAGACATCTCCAGTCGGTAACAAGATATATTCTTTTAAATAAACAAGTGAGACTCACAGTCAGGATTACTAGTTATAGGATATTTGCCTTCATTTGTCGCATTTCATATAAGACATATTTGCCAAAAGCATGTTCATTAATTTATTTCTAACTGCTCTTTATCATTATTAGAGGATGGAAAGTGAGTTTTGACTCCCTGGAGGGACTTGTTTGCTTCATGAATTACTTTGGTTACTTTGAAGGGCCAACAGACTTTTTCTTCATTCCTTTTCTTATTTTATTTTTCTGAAAAATGCTGCCAAGACAGTTACTGTTTACAGTGTCCACTGTTCTCTGTTCTCACAATCCAAATATAACACTTCTTTTTGCAATTCCTTTACTGCTGTTAATTTTTGCAGAATTCTGACAAATGCATAGAATTGCTATATATGTGCAGTAAAACAAAACAAAACGAAACAACAAAAAAACACAGGACTTTACATCTAATTCATGTTATGGTAAAACTAACAAATAACAGCCTAAACAGAAAACTTGAAAAAGAATCAGAGTTACCATAGTGTGGAACCTTTATTTCAAGATGTCCCTAACATTTGACTGAGGCTAGGAGGATGAATTCTGCTTCTACCATTCCTCCTTAAGTACCTGCCATGGGAAGAGTAAATTTTGGTTTGCTTTAGTAGAGAAGTTCTTGTATAAGGAAGAAAATAGTAAGGGAGTTCAAGCAGAGGATAGCAAGAAAGTGGGAACAGTTTGAAGTGTTATAGTCATGTGGGCTGCACTAGTAGGAGTTGTACTTCTGGGTGAATAGATATTTCCGTAGCAGACTTGAAAGCCTGTGATACTGCATTCCACAATTACAACACATAGGTAGCTGAATTGGTATTACTCTTCTGTACTGTTCTTAGGAGGTTTTGAGAATTATTTACTCTTTGGGCTGGGATGAAAAGCTAAGATGGCAAATATTTTCAGGGTTAAATAAGCTGGCATTTCATACTCAGCTTTTAATTTACAATAAAAATTCAATTAAGATGGAAAGAAAATATCTTTGACCTGAGAAGGGGACTTTGCTTAGAAATTGTCAGGGAAAATGTCAATATGAATTAACATTTGACAACAACTCAATATCCCTCTTTAGGAAGTTTCAAAAAACTAGCCTTGTTCAGTGATAAAAAAAGAAAAAATAAATAAATCTAAAAAGCCCTTTGACATTGCCTAACAAGCTCTGAGCTCTGAGCCTAGGCTTTGAACTGACAATTACAGTAAAGAAATTCAAGGTAGGCAGGAAACACAACAGAAAGATCTCTTGATGAGAGGAAAGGTGATAGTTTGAAATCCACAAAGGTGACAGTGATGCAAAGACCTAACTACCACGGGACGTTTAATCATGGGATTCAGATCCACAGATTTGATTGTGTTTTTGCATCACAGAAACCTTGCACAGCACGTGCACTTAATGTGCCCAGATAAATCTGCTGCCAACATTCTACTGAACACTGAGTTCATTCATTATTATTGCTGAGTTTTTAGGAGGCAAGATGAGCAAAATCAACATCCATCTCCAACAGATGGGATGAGAGAAGGGCAGCTGCAGGCATACAGTGTACTACATAAGGCATGCATGTGCACGTGGGATCCTCTGCCCTCAGCGCAATGGCATTTCCAATACACAGACAGCAGGAAAACACAATTATCTGAATTAACTGTCACTCCACAAATCCCTTTACTTTGTACTGCCCAGTTGGAAAAAACAGGCAGGACTGAGGGAACACTCAGAAGAGTACAGAGGTGCAATTTGTCTTGTGGTGGCAAGGGCAGCTATGGAAAGAGAGTATTACTGTCCATGTGAGATGAACAAAGACATGAGTTTCCTGCCATTCCTTTTTTTTTTCTTGGTATCTCATTTTATTTTTTTTACCTTTGGGGTTGAAAAGCTGGTAAATAAGATTACAGCACAGACATGCAGAAAATAAAATGTAGTGGAAATGTGTAAACAAGATTACTAGGACAAAACAGTGCCTCTCAGCACATTAACTGCACTGTGGGGAAGGACAGTTGGGGCAGGCCTCAAGGCATTTTTGCCTGGGTACAGCAGATGCAGGCAGAAAATACTAATGCAGATCTGCTCTCATCTCTGTTCAATGAGCATAGATGAACTGAGGATGGGCAAGAAGCATAATGAGCTTGATGTTTTTTTTTGTTTTGTTTTGTTTTTTTTAATTCTTTCTCCCCCACACCCACACACTTAAACCATCTTGGAATTCCACAATTCTGAAAGGATCTCAGCTGTCATTTCTCTGTCTCTCATGCCTGCACGCACACACTTTCTAACCCTGTAGGTCAAAAATAGGACATTAGGAGTCCTCTTAGGATGAGAAATCCAGTAATGACCAGCAAGTTTTGTTAATGACAAGAAGAGGGTGCTTTTGGATGGGGTGTTTGTTGTTGATTTAAAATGTTTGAGATTGTTGGCAAAGCCCCTGTCTGCCCAATATGGTAACCTGTCCTTAGAATGGTTTGCAGTGCAATAAACTCTTATATTTGAGAGCTCTACATGAGAAAGGGGTCATAGGAGAATAAAATTAGCTCACTTTAAAAAAAAAAAAAAATCACGACAAACCCTCCACCTTTCTGATTGCTGGCAGAATCTCTGCTCCCTCCCACACAGCCCCAGCTGGAGAGCCTTTTCTTGCAGCGAGAGCTACTCTTCCTGTGCCAGTCTCTTTTCACTCACTGCTCCTCCTCTCCCTGCCTTCCTCATAGGTAAAGCATAAACCCTGGCTCCTGAGGGATGCCCCAGTTATTTAACAAGAGGGAGGAAAACTGGGGGGGGGAGGATATTTGTATTTGGTGTTAGATGAGGTCAGGATGACCTTTCTCACTGCAGAGGTTAGCAGGTCCAGTTCTGCAGTGGACATCCTACTTCTCTTTCAGGTTGGTGTACAGTCTCATCTCACCCAGCCCCTGAACCTATTTCATCCATAAAATCAGAACAAAGGAGCTCTTACTCATATGCTTCCAGGTTTAAAAATACCTTTCAAGTTATAGCTTACCCTAGTCTTTCAGTCACTGAGGTTTAAGTAATTATTATTGGATTGTGAGGCTTGTGATGATGTAGGAGCTTTGTTGTATGTGACTGGCAAATTTTGGGACCCTTTGGCAGCAGAAGGATGAGTGTTGCTGCAAAGGGACCTTCTGGTGAGAGTGACCCCTTATTCCTTTCTCTGTTGTCCAGGGGAAGAGGCACTACGTATCTCATTGAACCATGTTAAATCCTGGCTGAGTCTAGGGCCCTTCATTTCTTTCCACATTAGGTAAAGCTTGAAGTAGTTTTTTGGGAAGAAAAAGGGGGCTATGTGACAGAGGAATTCATTTCCTTCATTTCCTTTACTTGAGGTTGTCTAGATTAGAAATCAATCATTTTTATTATTGTTTTCACATAGTTCAGGGTGGGAAAAAGAGAAAGTCTTTCAAAAGTCATTTTCTTTTGGACCACAGTCTAAATAACCATGTAAAGCAGAAATGCATGAAGGAGTATGGATGGGATAATAATAGATTCCTTTCCCTTTTAAGACTGAAGGTCAAGAAGCTGGGATAGCTGACAAGCAAGTGAATCAGGTGGAAATGAGGTAAGAATATTCTCTTGTTATCCCCTTGGACACAAAGACATGGCAGGTCTATCTTGAAGAAACTGCTTTGGTTAAATTGAAGCTATTTTCAGGCTACGTAACAGTTCCTTTTCTCTGTGTAGTAGCAAGAAATAAAGATAGAAGGATCCAGATTTGCAAATAGAAGCACTGAATTCCTGAAGAGAGAGGTCGCTCTAAAAGCAACTAATAAAAGATACAATAAAGTATAAAGAAGATATGAAAGCCCTGGAGAAAATGGGTTTATAGAAGGTTGTAAAGTCACTGAAAAATGCATGTAAGAGGAGTGGAAGGTAGGAAAATTTGTAGCAACTGGTTTTTCAAAGTCAGTCTCCTCAACACCTCTCTTGGACACGAAGCCTGTGATTGTTAAGGTAACTGTTTCCTACAAAGAACTTTGTGGGTCTTTATGCAAACACAAAGACAAACCCAGAACTGTGCATTCATTAGCTTGCATATTTTCAGTGAAACTACCTGTTACTTATTTCAAACACTGTCTTGTGTCAATGAATAGTCAGAAGTAGAGCTGTAGCATTCACAGCATCTGCCTACTTAAAGGCCTCACATAGGTGTTGGTAAATATTTAAGTACACTTCATCTAGCTAGTGCACTCTGTCTTGTAGTCCATCCATCTGCAATAGTAGCCTCCTGGCTTTTGTAATTTTTACCTTACAGGTAAAATTAAAATAAGAAAGACAACAAGATCTAACAGAGAGCTGCATGCACAAGGCTGGGATTTATCATAATGGACTATATTGACAATTAATGCTGACAATATTATCTTTCTTTCACAAGGTAGACTGATTTCATCAGACTTTTCCTTTCCTCAGTAAAGTACCTGAATGCAAGTGATATTAGTATCTCTGAACTAAACTCTGCTGACAATATCTCAAAACAAAAAGCCATACCATGTGCAGGAAGTTTCTGTAAAACTTTTGTCTCAAGCAGCCATGTTATTCACAGATTTTTTTTGATGATTTTTCCTGAATGAAATTACAAATAAACAGCTTCACTCAAGGGCCACATTACAAAGTAATCACTTTTTAAATGAGTCTAGAAATAATATAAAGATTCCAGCTTCATTCTGGTCCTGGGTTGGGTGGTTGCAGGAGCCCTGCCTCAGGAATGGTGTTGGGGGAGGCACTTGGGGACCTTGCGAGCCCAATGCTGGGACCCTGGCCTGATGGGGAAAGACCCAGAGAGAGAGGGCAGCACAGAGAAGCAATGGCACAGGGAGCTGGAGTGGCCAGCGCAGAGGAGC
This sequence comes from Anser brachyrhynchus, assembly GCF_964034855.1. NCBI lineage: Eukaryota > Metazoa > Chordata > Aves > Anseriformes > Anatidae > Anser > Anser brachyrhynchus. Next base: position 106,644,358 of record NC_137694.1, read on the forward strand.
TTAGCTGAGGCATGGCTGCTTCATCCAGGCTCTCCCCGTTTTAGCTGGGAAACAGGTAATTTTCCTCCTAGTAGCTAGTATGATGCTGCGTTTCAGATTTAGGATGAGAATAATGTTGATAACACATGGCTGTTTTACTTGTTGCTGAGCAGTACTTATGCAGGGTCAAGGCATTTTCAGTTTCTCATGCTGCCCTGCCAGTGAGGAGTCTGGGGGTACACAAGAATCTGGGAGCAGACACAGTCAGAACAGCTGATCAAAGGGATATCCCATACCATATGGCATCATGTTGAACAACAAATATGGGGGATGTTGGCTGAGAGGAGTGCCACTGCTCAGGGTCTGGCTGGGCATCTGTCAGCAGGTGGTGAGCAATTGCATTGTGCATCACTTGCTTTGCATGTTCTATTATTATTATAATTGCTAACATTATTATGTTTTTATTTTTTTACTATTTTCCTTTCATTTTCTGTCCTATTAAACTGTCTTTATCTCAACCCACAAGCTTTTTTTTTTTTCTTTTTTTCTTTTTTGGTCCGAATTCTCTCCTTCATCCCACTGGGGTTTGGGGTGGGAGAAGCAAAAATACATAAAGCAAACAATTGTGTGGTGCTTAGCTGCATGCTGGGTTAAACCACAACAGAGACACACCATAGCATTTGTGATTTACAGCACAGACTGTCACAGGAAGAATTTCTTCTTTCTCTTGATGTGGATTGCAGAACAATTGCAGCAAAAGATTGGATCTTTTTTATATAGACACATTTTCTGTTACTTGGGAAATTTTTACTTCTCATATTTTGATATTTTTCGCTTTTGCCCAAAATTTAGAACAGAAGAAAAATACTTGATGAAAAACAATTGAAAAATGTCAAAGCTCAAACTGAAATGTATTGTAAACCAGCAATTTTTGCCATAACTGAAATGAGATGCAGTGCCTTTAACAGAATGTGAATGAAGTTATGCTTACACGTAAACAAAATTATTTGTATTTCAAAATTATTTGTATCAAGTATTACAGAAATCAGATAACAAAATGAAACAAAATTTTGCTGTTATATTGGATGAAACTTCTCAGTTTGTCCAAACCATGTTATCCAGCAAAAAGTTATTCTAATTTTTTCTCCCAGGTCCTCTTATGTTTAAAATTGCATGAGACATCTCCCATTTGCCAGGAAATTGAAGTCTGAGAAAACTACAGTGATAATCAAGACAGAAACTGAGAGTAGATAACATCTGCATTAATTTTACCATGGAAGATGATCTGGTCTGATGTGTGTGGTCAGCTCTCTGTGGTTCACATACAAGATCCCTGTAAGCCTGTTTGTAGTCTTTCCTCTGTCCTTGTAGTCTCAAAGAACCTCCAGCAATTTGTTGGGAACCATAAGGAAAAGAGGTCCTGCTCTGAACTTGCCGATCTTTCTGCTGGGAGAGTGGTGTGGAAATATGAAGAATAATCTGTGAGGAGAGAAGTCTCATATTTCTAATTTCTGTTCTGGGAATAACATCATTCCCTTCCAGTGGTACAACTTCCCAGATACCCTAAATTAGCGTGCATAAACATCCCATATTTCAAAGTGTGTTTGTCCATGTAATAATATAGGGAGAAAAAATATAAAAGAGCTGAGACTTGTGGTAAAGTTAAGACTAACGAATAGGATTAAAAATTACCAGCCCTACTGAGCTAACAGATCTGCTGTGCTTCAGCCTAATATTACAGCCCTTGTGTATTCCCAGAAAGCTTAATGCAGGATAATGCAGTATTTCAAATCTTTTTTTGATATTTCAGGTACCACAGAACATAACTCAGGGAAATAATTCAATATCCTATATGTGGCATTGATCCATTTGCAATAGATAACAAAGCTTATGTTGAGCTCTTACAGGTCAGAAGAATCTTGATCACAAAATAAGCAACAGAAATGCCCTTATCATCCATACATGAGAAAAAATGGTGTGATTGCATCTCATTCTCTTATGTAGGCTAAGATAAGAACAGTCTGCCACCAGGACAGTGTTTTGATACTGAACATTGTTTATGCAGACACTACTATCTGCAGAAGCTCCATCCTTCCCAAAATCCTAGCATGTGAAGCTTTAGTAAATTAGGTAAGATTTTCTGCCCTAACAAATAAATCCCTTCTTAATGTCCTCCAAAATACATATATTTTTTTCTGTTTGATTGTAGTTATTTATCCTTTTTTCTTAAAAATGAAAGGAAAAACAATTCTTTTTTTTTTAATCCACATAATAACTGATTGAATACTTTGTCATATTATTGTATACCATTAAGCAGCCCTGTCTCATCTCTGTGTATTGCTCTTTATTTACTCATTGCATTGCACATTTAGAAGTTTAAGTAAATAATATTTTAAATATTTTTTTCACAGGGGACAAAACCTAGATTGTTTTCTCACCCTAGCAGTTATCTAATGGTTTATAGATATGAAATGAGTGTGAAATTGCAAAGTTGAAGTCAATCTCTGTAAGCACAAATAAATTCACAAAGTAAGGGCGAACGGAAAAGCTTTTTTTTTCTCTTTTTTTTTTTTCCCTAATTTGTCACATTTAGAGAAGTTTAAGTGCTGGTTTTCACATTAGGTATTTCAGTTCACACCAGATAAGTGCGAGAAGATTCTAGCCCAAAGAGACTGAACTGATCATAACATGAAGAAAACTTGACCTGACAAAACCAAAATTTGCTGTGGGATCAGTGACCTCAGTGGCTCCTTCCCTTTTCTTTCTCTAGTGCTTTACTTCATGCACCATGAAATGTGCATTGGTTTGACAGCCAGCGGAGAACTAGAAGGTGGAAAGAGGATACTGCAAATGTAAAGTTCTTAACTCATTGAGTTGATCTGGCAAAGTAGCTGTGTTCCATCATGTATATCATTCTTTAAACTCAAAACCCATGAAATTTAGGAAGTCTGTGTGCCAAAAAGAGATCTGTTTAGATCCCTGATAAATAATTCAATTTCCAGTTTCATTCATTTCCCTCTTGTCTACTGTTCTTTGCTCACAGGGTACCATTAACCAGAAGCCAGATGTTTGAAACAGCTCAAAGCATTCTGTATTTGATGGAGAAACTTTACTTCTAATCACTTGCAGTCAATGCTGTTCACTCCTTGCCTTGTTAGAAGACAAGTTTTATTTCTAAAAGCAGCCGCCTGACCAAGAACAGAACACAGAGAGTTTAAATTCCAAGGATTAAATTGGATTTTCCCATGCAAGAGCACGTATACAGTGAAATACATGCCATTCTGTTTACTCCTCTATAGAGTCTAGAGAAGAGAGCTTTAGAAGCTTGCTGCTGATAGCTCGCATACCAGGAGAAGTTGCTTCTCAGTGATGAATCTATACTAAATTTATCTCAATTCCAGAGGAGCAGTTTATAGTGCTATAGTTTATAGCAGCTTTTATTTTAAAAAATAACCTTTCCTTGCTTTCTGAATGTTAAGTTTCACTTGGGAAACTTCTCTCAACAGCCCTGGGTTTTGTTTTGTTTTGTTTTGTTTTATTTTGTTTTTCAAATAGAATTACAAGCTGCTGAAAGGTCCTAATTTAAGTTCAGCGGGATGACAGGGCCCCACAAATGATGTCTGCAGAAACGACTGTTGGTGAAAGCTAAAAGTCAGATCTTTTATTCGATTTCCTTTGTGAGGGTGAAAAACACCAAACATCAGAACATTAATAAGCTTAACCTCAAAATGGTGTGAGAAACTACAGAACATAATGGGTATTTAGGGCAAACATGGGGATAAAGTTGTGGGGATACAATGAGAATGGCAGACAAAAAGAAGAGTATGGTGGACATCACCTCCTATTTTGTGAAAGAGTCCAAGTAGTGGATGCCACCCAAAGAAAATCTGTGTGGGTACAAGATATAGAAATAATTAGTAAGAGGCCCCATTATCACATAATATTGGAAACTTTCTGGAATGGATGTTCTGAGCATTTTCATTCCCCAGTGATGTAGATGTAAGATATGTGGAGGATGAATAATTAAAGAGGTTTCTCATCATTTTCTCAGATACCCAAGCTGAGTATAGAGAAAGGAACTGACAATTAGATCAGACTGAGAGTATTCAAATAAGGTGGCATCTTTCTGATATATATATATATCAGATATATATAATTATGTTCTATAATAATATAATAATTATATTATATAAATAATTATATATATATAATTGTGTGTGCGTTTTATTATTTTTTAACAGTTGTGAAATGTACAGTTTTTGTACAATGGATGACTAGTAGTAGTAGCTGGAACAGAAAAGGTATCTCTTTATTTTACTTTGATCTCTCCTTTGAGAGATAAGCCTGGAACTAGACCACAGTAAGAGGACATTTTTGGCCCATATAAGTTCACATTGTTCCTTTTTCCTACAAGTCCAGTGGATGTCAAAGGTCTACATTTTCAGCTATGTGACATTCCAATGCATACAGCAGTTTTGATGGCTCTAGGATGCTAGAAAACTTGCTTTTAAGAAAAAATTTAAAAATAAATGGTTTATTTAAGAAAAACAATACCAAATAGGTTCTACCTGGAAATAAAACAAAAGTTTGTGTTGTTATTTGTTTGTTTGTTTCTTCTGAAGACCCTAAGAAGAGCCTGTAGGTCTTAGAGATGAGGGTAGCTTTTATACAGATGTCCCTTCTGATATGCAGATCTGTCCTACTCATGTCCGAACTAAATAGAAGTTAAGCATCATGGTGAGAGGCGTACATAAATAGTCGAAGTGCCAACACACCAACCAGTATGGCATCTGTAAAATACACTGTTTACATAACGTCAGTTACAACATTGCTGAAGATCACCAGGTCTAGTGCATGTTTTGGTCTATTTGACATTGCAGTACCAACAAAAGTTATGCTCAAAGTCAGTGTGACTATGCCAGTAGAAATGCTGCCATTTGTTTCAAAATCTGTTCCCAGTTTTGTAGTGACTGAAAGTATTTCTTTGTTGCACTACTGCATAGTGAACTTTGTATAAAAGGAGAAGAGAAGGGTTGTAGATTTGTGTACAAGCACTTCTTTCATGAGAGGACTACTCCATCCCTGAGATGTGCAGCTGAGTAAGCTAGGATGAAAGTCATGAGTCAGTTTAATCAAGAGAATCAGAGACAGCACAGGAGGTGCAAGCAGCTGGGGAGACACATTGTAACTCAAGGTGACCTTTACAGATCTGGAAGAAAAGATGAAAAATCAGAATGCAATTCAGCAAGAAAATGCATCCTAAACTCATATAATCGCCAATTTTAATCTGCATGCAAACTGGAAGATGACTGGTAAAAAAGTAGTTGTGTAGAAAAGGACCAAAGTGTTATATTGGGGTTCAAATTGACCACAAAACTGCAAAGTCATTATACAGTGGGGAGAAAATGAAGTTATTCTGGGATGTATAAATGTGTTGAATGAAATATCCTTGAAATAACCCTTCTTTTGTACTCGGGATAAATGTGGTCTTGTCTGGAACACTCTGTCTCCAGGTCGAGGAAAATGAGCACACATTGGAGAAAGTCCCCATGTGAGCAACAAGAATGAGGCTCAGTAAACATGTTTTCTGGATATGACTGAAAGAGCTATGTTAGCTTAATCTGGGGGTGAGAATTATTAGGGGAGTTTTGATGTCAGGCAAAGAGGAGGATAACATTATTTTGGGGTGTATTGGTAAGTGAGATGAAAGCTGGAAGACATCTGGGAATAGAAGGAAGACCAATGAAGGAACACCAGGGTTCATGATGTATGAAGATAGGATGAGGGAGCTGATTTTGTTCAGCCAGGGGAAGAAGAACCTAAGAAGGATATTATTTTTATCTCCAGTTATATATTGGGTAGTTGCAGATAAGAGAATTTCTCACTCTTCTTTCTCAGAGATGGCCAGGGATAGGAGAAGGGGCAACAGACATAAGTCATAGCCAAGCAAATTCCAGCTAGATATGAGAAAAAGAATACTCATAAAGAAACTGCTAAAGTTCAGCTGGACAAAGCCCTGAGCAACCCTATCTATCTTTCAAGTTAGCCCTGTTCTGAGCAGAAGGTTAGACTATAGAATTCCGGAGGTCCCTTCCCACCTAAACATCTCTGCAATTTTATGAAGAGAAAATCATTTTATAAATCAGGTTACAAATCCTGATTATTTTATTTTATTTTATTTTATTTTATTTTATTTTATTTTATTTTATTTTATTTTATTTTATTTTATTTTATTTTAATGTTTTATTTTATTTTATTTTAATGTTTTATTTTATTTTATTTTACTTTATTATTATTAAATAGTAAGATTAAGAAGAGCCTGAAATAGACTGTGTGGGGACAGTGAGGTCTCAGCTGGCAGAGTTCTTTAAGAAAAAGGTAGATTAACATCTATCAAGAGAGCATAGTTACTACTTCAGGGCTGAGGAATGGTCTACATGGTATCTCACAGCACCTTTCAGCCCTGTTGTCTCTGATTCTTTGAGAAAGGTAATAAGGATGTTTCTGTCCAAACCCTTGTAGTTTCATCTTTCTCTTTGGCTTATCTGTTTGTCCTAGCTGTAGGGTAGAATGGCAGAAATGGTTTCTGGACTAAAGTAATGGATGCCTTATACTGACTCCATACATTTTATTGGATCTTGGATATGGCAAATCCTGGTGTACTGGAACATAAATTTCAGGCATTGGGTCCCTTTAAATCCTCAGCTGCAAAAGTTAAGTGATGACAGGGACAGCTCAAACTTTTCCTTGCTTATGTTTAAAAGACCTTCCTGTGTGTAGAGAAAGTCAGACATATGAATGGAACAATTTAAGAAGGCAGAACACAAAATCCACTATTTCCTCTAGTTGGATGTAACAGTAGTATGAGACTTGGGAACATCAAGACTCAAGAACACACTTGATCTTTAGATTGTATTGTATTAATTAATAGGCCAAAGAATGCCAATCCTCAGAAAAGGAAAATGTTTATCATCTACAGCCATGTAGTCATAATGCACAGTGTTAACTGTAAGCACTAGAGGTACATTTGCTTCAAATAGTCTTTTTCCAGTGATGTCTGTATTTGTCTATGAAAAAAAGAAGTGCCCCAATACCCAGGGTCACCCTGGTATTCCAGGATGAAAACAAAACAAAATTGTGGTCACAACTATATCAGAATTCGGCTAATCATGTGAATGAAGAGAGGTTGCCTGTTATAGACAGAAAAAAGGATGAGATTGAAATCATGTGCGCATTACCTGAACTGTTCCCTCATCTTGCATGCTGTCCCATGTGCTAGAGAAATAAAGCAAAATGGGGTGCAGTGCTTCCCCTGGGGGAGAAGACTCATCAAAAATCACTTTAAGCAAGTCTGTAAAAATTATTTGTCTTCGTATGTATCAGTAGCTTGCAGGCAGATTGCCTGTCACTCTTCCAAAAAATTAACAGCTTGTTTTAACTGTTCTTTATTATACAACCTTTTTGTATCCATCTCCTTTTGTGCTGTTCCCAGTTTCAAAAGGGCTATGTTGTGTCAGAGCAATGCTTTTTCTTCTGCCAGATTATGTGCAAGTTTTAGTATACATCAGTGCCAAGCGTTCTTCACTTTAGAATGAGGAAGGCAGATTCTTATCTGGGATTTATTCTTATTTTGCTCCCTTTGTGCACTTGAGATGAAAAGCTTTGGGAATTATTTTGAGAAACTGTATCTGGTGAAACCAGTCAACTCTGGGCTAACTTGGCTAAAACATACTATATATAATATATATATTATAACACATATATAACATATATTAATATGTTTTTATAAGGTAATATTTGATGTAATTGTATGCAAACAGAGTATCACACTTCCAGTGGTCTTACAGGGAGACTTTTTTGAGTGAAAATTTCATCCGTTTCCAGAGGTTTTGCATGAGTTTAAAGTTTTGTTTTAGTTTTTGCTTTGTTTTCAAGTGTGGTTTTTTTTCAGTATATTTTTATTTCTTAGTGATTAGGTTCTCACTCAATGTAAAATTTACACTGTGGTGTTATCTTTCAGATCCCCTCTAACACCCACTAAAAATCACAAGGTATATTCAAGTTTGCTTTAAGAAATGGAAAACTGTCCAGAAGTTAGGGTTCTTGAAGTTTCATATTTGCCTTGTGAACGGCAAGTAGTCTATGCCTGTCAAGGGAACACCAAAGGAAGAATTTTACCTCCCAGTTTACTTTTTTCTCTTTTCAAAATTGGTTATCACTGTAGGTAGAAAATAGTGAATTCATGGCAATGAGTCTGAGAGGACACTGGGGCCTTTCTTAGTCATGTCCTTGTTATCAGAATTTGTCAGGCTAAGGCAGCATAAGGTAGTGAAGGTAAAGTTTCATGTAATTGTTCCATGAATGGAAGATCAAGTGGCGGCTTGAAGGACAAAACTATTCGCAGAGGTTTTTCAAATGTGGTGCAGGTTAGTTATGACCTTTTTGTTTCTGAAAGGCTCTGCATGTTGAGAGTTTTGTCATTACCAGCTATGTCTTTTATGGGCTTAAATTTATTTTGGGGTTGGAGGTCCACAGTCTGTATGTCTTGTTGTAATATTTCAGTAGCAGTGAGGCTAATGCAGTTCTTACGCTGATGGAGGTAGGCAAAGTTAAATAAGACAGCCATTTATCTGTAAGCAGCAACATGATTGCAGTAACACAACTTACAGTGTGAGCTATTTGACAAGAGCAGTGTATACATTATTTTGCTGCTAAACATGCCATATTTAACAGTGGAGAAATGGTCCCAGCCTTCTTCCACAAGCAGTAACTGTCCATAGCCCAGTAAAACAAGAAGGAAGAAAGCCCATATGCATGTGGAACTCTCTTGAATGAATTGTTCCTTCTTTGGTAAAGACAGTTCCTATGTTTGGAGCTTGACAAAGATGTATAGAAAAATCTGAGGAGGGTGAAAGAGATGAATTTTCCTCAGGAAATGTAGAAACGGAAAATTACAAATACTTGGAAACTAGCATCACCTGAACATCTACCGACTAGACAGAAATATGAACATTTCTTTCTGGAAAACAAAAACAAAACTTCTGCTATATTTTAGTATAAACATTTTTTTTCCCAATTTTTCACTACATGAGCAGGAATAATGGGGGTGTTCAGGCTTTGATGGTCACAGCAGTTTGTTCCTGTTTCTCTATGTCTTGTGTGAATATGACCATGTGAACTTCATGAAAGTTAGGGTTATAATTTTAAAAGGTAAGAAGACAACTTCTTTACATGTTACCATTCTCCTGATATTAATACAGAGAAGTGACAGAAGGAGTTAGTAAATAGCGTTGTGATGCAACATCAAAAGATGATTATGTTTCTTCAGTATGTTATAAGATGAAGCACTGCCATCACAACCTTCAAGAAACGTATAGCATACAGTTGCACACATCTTGCACTAATTCACAAGTGTGGATCAGTGCTGTGATGGCAAAACTATGTTTAAGGGGCCTTTGAAATTAAGTTGACTGAGACTTGCATTTCTTAAAATCAGCTTTCATGCTGCTCTGTGGTCACTTTTGTCTCTGATTCTGATCAATGATATGTGATATAGCCTGCTAATGTTTTGGAGAGGTGAAAGTCAAAGACTGGTGTGGAGTTTCAGTAAAGTGATTTAGTAAATTAACATTAATGTGACCTGTAGTTCCTCTGTCAAATAATAGGTTAGCAAATGAATTTGAATATGCATTATCTGAAAGATGAAAGCTAATCTTAGCATCTGAATAGGACCTGGAAGCTTGACATGTTTTTATTGAGCTTCATTCTTCTTATCATATCTGGTGAATAATTCATGTCCTGAAGGTGCCTATGGTAGAACAACTGAATAAACACACGAGACAAAAACACAGACATTTACCTCAACCCATTCCCACCTTAAAGTTAATGTTCAGATTAAAAGAAGACTCAGAAAACAATATTCTTAAGCATTCAGTAATTCATAGTATCTTGATGTAACCTTCTGTCTAAGGGTGTGGAACATATCTGTACCAGAAAATACAGCAGGGATATGAGGCAAAAATGTTAGTGTTTGAGGTAGAGAATGGTATAGTTTCCTACATAGACAGCACTTTACTGTACAGTGAGCTCCTCATGAGCCCACTGATAAGAGTGTGCTAAGGGTTTTACTTCATGCATGTAACATTAGATAAAAGATAGATGAGAACAGATACAATGTGGATGTAGGGATTACACATTTATTTCAACATAACACTGATGTGTATATTTTTAATAAATAGCTCATGCAGCTGTTGCCCCAAATTCTCAGAGGTTAACATATCAAAGTGAGCTAATCATAATCTGGAACCATGATCAGAATAGGTCTGTAGAAAGAAAAGGATTGTCTTCTCCTTATGCTTGTTGAATGTAATGACAAATGCTTCTGCTAGGAACTAGGCTGAGATCACAGAGTTTCTTTTTAGAACATGCATCAGCCAGGAAGAGCCAGGTGTCTGGTTCTAATCCAGGTTTCAAAGTGAGGTCAATCACTTTGAAAAGCTATGGGGCTCACTAGCAATTCTCAGGCATACTCAATCTTTCAGCATGATGCGGTCTGTTGTAACTAACCTCCTCCTTTCTGGAAACTGGTTAGCGGAGAACAACTGTATGATTTTCTTAATGAGATAAAGGAAAGAAAATGCTGTTAAAATGCATGCATAATTGATTTTATTGTTTGAAAATGCCCACTAAAATTGATGCCATGACTAAAACCAGTTTTTTATTCAGAAAGTAAAATGTCGAATTAAACACAACTCTATTGATATAACAAGAAAATTATTCCTGATATAATGCCAACATCAATAATTATAAAAGGGAGACAGCAGGCTAAAAGGCATGGCTGGCAGCAGTTTAAAAATATTTGTCCTTGGTAGGACTAGAGACTGATTTTAGTTTAAATTTAGATTCCAAAGAAAACTAACATCTCAAAGGGCATAGCATGAAATCTACTGTTTTATTTGTTGCAAATCAGAACAAACAGGACACAATAGAACAAAATTATATTGTCTTGAAAATCCTGTTACAATGCTGCAGTCAGATGAGTCAATTCAGTTCATGCTGGATTAGTATTTACTGTAATAAACCACAAGAAGTGAGAAGGTAAAACAGTAACATAAATCTATGGAGTTGCAAGCTTGCTTATCAGGTACTCCCCCAAGCAGTGTCAACCAATGCCTCAGATGATTTGATCTTTACATCTGCTGGTTTTCTCAGATGCATTCCTGGCAGAGCACTTGAAAGTTCTTTCTTTCTTTATTTATTTTTTCTGCATGAGACTTAACAAGGTCTGCATAGAATGTCAACAGTCAAGGCATGATGCTGTCACTTGCAAAAGAGTTTTTGAGTCTTTAGCTATGCCAGTGATCATAACTATCCCTTCTGAATCAGAATGTTTTTAATCTCTATGGTGGCATTACACAAAGTTACATTTGAGCATCAGGTGGTTAGTAGTGGGAGAAAGGCTTTCGGAGGACAGATCTGAATGGAGGACGTTGAAGCTTTCAGCAGATTTCAGGTTATAATTCTTTGTGGGAAGTTTCTACGTTATACTAGATTGCCCTGTCTTGGAGGAAGAGATTATATTTTCAAATCGTTTTTTGTCAAAGCCTATGAGCACATGCTATATTCAAGACAGTGCTGAGAGAGGAAGAAAATAAATTTAAATGGACAGATTCTGTCTCAGTTATGGCTCATCTCTTCTACATTTTTTCTCAAAACCAAGCAGGTCCTGAGTGTGCAGGGCAGATAAAAGGTCTCCAAGCAAATATTAGCTATTAACATCTATTGAGTGGAAGTCTGCTTCAGTTTGTCAAGCGATCATACACTTAGACAGTTGTGGTAGAAGTAACTACTAGTGGGTGATCTAAACATTTTCTGTCAGATCCTGAAAGGAATCAATATGACTGAGGTCTGTGAAAGAGAAAACAAACAAACAAACAAACAAACAAAACAAACAAACAAAAAAAACCTTGTTAATTCAGCTCATTCACCATTCTTCAACCTGTAGTACATGAAACAGTGACAAATCAGAGCACAAACATGGGCCGAGTTGCACACTAATGAGTGGCACAAGGAAGAAATACCAGGAAGAACCCAACTTTTCAAAATAAGCAAAGGCAAGTGTGTTGTAACTTTACACTGCTCCTGACGCTGTAGGCTATTCTTTCCATACTACAGTGAGCACATTGTGCAGTTAGGGAACTCATCTGTGGGGCAGAGAAAATAATCTATCTGACCACCATGGATATGATTCAGTCTTTGGGACCAAGTCTGAAAGGAATGTAATGATTTTTCTCAACCCTTATTAGATAATTCTATACTCAAGACTTGGCCCCCTCCAAGGTATAAAATAAATAATGGTTATCATCTCAGGGCTAGTGCAAGAACTTCCATACAGCATGCTTTTGAAATGTATTTCTTCAAAATTTTGCCAGAATGTCTAGGAAAGAGATTTCTATAACTCTTTTTAGGAAGAGAGTGTCCAAGTGGGGATTCTTGGAGGAACTCATTGTGTAGCAGCTCCCTTATAAAATAGTCTGTGACATATTCATGTGACATTCTGTGACAACCCCAAGTACAAATACAGGCTGGGTGGAGAACATATTGAGAGCAGCTCTAAGAAGAAAGCCCTGGGGGTGCTGGTTGATGAGAAGTTCAGCATGAGCTGGCAACATGTGTTTGCAGCCCAGAAAGCCAACCATATCCTGGGCTGCATCCAAAGGCATATGGCCAACATGACGTGTTCAAGGGAGGTGATTCTTCCCCTCTGCTCTTGTGAAACCCCACCTGGAGTACTGTGTTTAGCTCTGGGGCCCTCAGCACAGGAAGGGCGTGAACCCCTTATAATGAGTCCATGGGAGGGCCACAAAGATGATCAAGGGGCTGGAGCACCTCTCCTTTGAAGACAGGCTGAGTGAGTTGGGGTTGTTCAGCCTGGAGAAGCTAAGGCTCCAGGGACACCTTATAGCAGCTTTCCAGTGCCTAAAGGGAGCCTACAGGAGGGACTTTCTTTCAGGGGTTGTAGTGACATGACAAGGGGCAGTGGCTTTAAACTAAAAGAGGGTAGATTTAGATTAGATATAAGGAAGAAACTCTTTACTATGAGGGTAGTAAGGGGCTGGAACAGGTTGCCCAGAGAAGATGTGGATGCCCCATCTCCGGAGGTATTTATGGCCAAGTTTGATGGGACTTTGAGCAACCTGGTCTAGTGGAAGGTGTCCCTGCCCATGTCAGAGGGATTGAAAATAGATGATCTTTAAAGTCCCTTCCAACACAAGCTATGTTCTATTAGAAATTATTTCCCTCTATTTCTTTGCAGAAAGGAGTTGTTTATCAGAGTGCTGCATTAGTGGTTTTGGTTTGTACTATGAAACATTACTTTCTTTAAGGTGTGAAATGGTTACAAATGGTCTGTCATCTCTTGCTGTTGCTGAGAAACCTCAGGCAACTTACAAAATCATAACCTAATAAAAAGTGTTCTACATCAAGATGAAGCCTAATGTAATGTAATGAAAAATGCTGTTTTGAAAATGCTAGGTCTTTAGTATGAAGATGTTGAAGACATCTTGTCAAAGACATTGAAGACATCTTGTTGAAGACATTTCATGTTATCACAATTCATAGGTCTAACAGCCTATATCAGATTACAGGACGAACCCTTGAGGAAAGAGGATATAAATTCCACCTCCACTGCAGACTTGACTGGTGGACCCTTAACCAAGCAATGTTACAATGTGACTTCTCTAGGACATTTCTTGGGGTTGGAACTTCCTAAATACAAAGCATGGTAATTTAGTTAAAAAAATAAAAATACGTCAAATACTCTTTGGTCTTTCCCCTGAGCAACATCATATGATATTTTTGGACTTGCAGTCTTGTGATTTGAGATTGTTTCAGCTATTGGACTGGGCACAGTAATAGTCTGATCTAGCTAGTCTGAATCTCTAATGATAGCAAACTGAACACTTTTTCAAGTGTGCATACTTGGAAGGTATTTCTCAGTCTTAATTTTTATTAAAAATTGGGAAAAAAAAGAAATCAAAGTAAGAACCTTTTATATTCTTATTTTAAATGAGCACTCTAAAATTCCAAGTATAATATTTTTTAAGCCTAAATACTGAAAAATGCAATGTAAATAAAATTTCCAGTAGTTAAATTTGAATTTGCAATGCATTTTTATAATCACAGTGCTTATACCTTTAAAATAAATAAATAAATAAACCCAAACACAATAATTGATATATTTCCTGCCTACTACTACTGTGTAGTCCTAGTGGAGATGCCAGAAGTTGGATAAGGGTCTTTCTCCTGTGCAGCCACAATGTTCTGTAATCTTTATCTTCCTGGATGTGAAATTACTCCACCAATACCTACATTTTAAAGGATTCCTTAAGAATTTCATGTGTTAGTGTTCTTTTCTAATGCTATGTAAAAACTTGTTCACCTCTACCTGCCACTAGAACAGCAATTTCCCTAGAAATCTTTTAAATTTCCATAGCATTGTGCCAGGTCATATCAAGTCATTCAGGCTTTCAAGACATAACATAGGCCTACACAATGTGACATGCTTGCTGCACCATGTCACAAATTTTCAGAGATATTACAGTTTTTATAAAAATGAATGTAGAAGTTGCCATGGTTGCAAACACTCTTTATTCTGTTCAGATTTGAAACATTTTTAAATATTGAGGACTAAACCACTCTTTCCATTCCAGCAGTAACACAGCACGTGTTTCAAATGTGGTTGTTGTCAAGTTTTATATATGAAGAAACCTCCAGCAGATTTCCTTTTTTTTTTTTTTTTAAACCATCTGTAATTTCTGTCCTTGGAATAACCATAACATGTGAAGAAAGACATTTTGTTGTTGTGTAAATAGTAATTTAGAGAACTATTAAGAACTGCTTCTCAGCTGCTGTAGGTTGGGGGAGCTCAGTTTACATATACAGACAGCCTCCTGTGAAGTACAAGGTGTGTGGGGGTTAGAAAAGAGCCGTGTCTCAAGAAGGGAGCAGTTCCCCATGAATATCAGTTGTCAGTCTTGCTTAGTAATCCTGAATTTCATAATAGTTCTCATTCTTTCCTTAGAGTTAATCACAGAGACATCAAGGTGGAGAAACTTAACAGGAAACCGTATGATTGCTCCTCTGGTGAGCAGCATGGCAAGTAAGCTTCACTTCCCACCATAATACTAGTGGGGATTTGCTTGTTTCAATGAAAGCATTTCATCTGTCTCTGCAGGTTCTAATGATGGTGTATTTTAATTCCTATAAATAAGCAAAAAAGGTTAAAGTACTTTACTAGTGCAAAATATCAACTATGAATTTATTCGCCCTCACACCTGTATGCAAGGCACTTAGCTGAATGTAGGTATCAGCATGTTTGTTCAAATCTGGTGTTCTATAGTCCAGACTTCTGTTTCTGACAATATCCAGAACTGAGTGGCCTGAGGGAAAAGGAAAAACTTTGAGGGAGAAAGAAATAGGCTATCATTCATCACTTGTCTTTTGGATACCTCACTATCAGGCTAACACTGATCTCTGCTAAGGAAATAAATTGAAGCAGTTGATTTAATATACTTGGAGGGAATCTCCTTCATTTAATTTAGTTTGTATGCTGCAGTTTCTCCCTCTTTCTTCCTCCTAATTTATTTTTCCTTTATCTTTTCTGAAGGCAGAAGGTTTCTATTTTCAGTTTTGTTGTGTTCTCCTCTAGAAAGTTCCAAAGGCTGACACTATCCAAGAAAGTGTGCATGACTCTGTTCTGAGCTTGTGGCTACATGTTAGGGCTCTCAAGGGTTGGGGAGGAATGTAGGCTGAAGAAAGGCTCTGGGGGAAAAAAAAAAAAAACAAGTAGTTTTCTAAAATTTCTTCACCGAAGGGGGAACAGTTACATCAGTTACATTACATCATATGACAAATTGTAGTGATAGACTAGCAGTATGATATGACATCTTATTCTTGGCCACAGTGTTCTGGTTGAGGACAGGTCTTTAGGTTTTGCTTCCTTATTTATGTAGTAAACAAATCACAAAAACTTACCCCAGAGTTGAGACAGTAATTGCTTATTCAATTTTCTGTGAATGGGAAGAGTCTGTGAAAATGATGTGTATCATCCCGCTTAGTCTAACAATATGATTGCTGTTTTCTAATGAAGCTGTAGTATGCCCTTACATTAAGCTGAGGTGGCTTCTAAGATGCTGCGGAAACAGCCTCTTCTAAGAGAGAAATACACAATGGAAGATGCCAGGCAAAAGATAGTTAGTTCTTCCACTGGCTACAACACCTTCCTACTGTCATGTTACAGGAATGCGAGTTAGCAGGAAAACACTGGGAATAAGTGACATGACAGTTACATATATTTGAGGACCAGGTGTGGAGAGGCAGTTGCTGTTATCTTCACTTTGTTGATTGCTAGAGCAGGGATATGTTTGGGATAATCTTCCCTATGGAACACATTGTGTCTGGTCTTATTATGTTGAAAGGAAGAAGAATTTATTTATCTGTTGCGTCCCTAATTTTTAATCACTTTTGATTACTTGTATGTATTTTTAATTTATGTAAGGGTTGTATTATTGAAAAATTTCTCTTAGCTAAAATACATCACTTTATGCCATGTTCTCTTTTCCTGCTCTCTTTGTAATAATTTTGAATATTTTCCAAAGGTACTGAATGGAAAGTTTGTTGGAATTTGACCAGATGATTTAATACATTTTGACATAATTATCTAATATCCATATGATGTAGATGAAAAATATAGGAATTTCAAAAAATTTGAATTTTACTGTCCTTTTACTTTGGGAATTTTATACAGGCTACAATTTAAGGGCTCCTCACTTAAACCAAAAATCCTCAAACATGCCTACCCCAACAATTTGAAATGCTTTTCTTTACTGTTAGCAAAATTGCTAGGACTAATTGCTAGGAAAGTAGCAGTTGGAGGAATGAAAGAGCTTGAAGGACAAGTATTAATAAAAAAAATCTATATTAGGATCCTTTTTTCTGTTCTTCATTGTCATCATAAAAAAGGAGCACATTGTAGTGATTAAAATATTAAAAAAAAATCCTTTAAAAATCCTTCTCAAACAAATTTATAAATGTTGATGAGTACAGAGGAGATAAGCCTACTATGTGGACAAGAGAACTATGCCAGACTTGCATAATTTTATATACCAAGAGTCAATGTGCAATCTGAGCACTGAAGCTTTCATTTAACTTTATTGCAATATATTTTTCCTTTGTATTTTATCCAGTGGTTCCTTCCTGTACTTAGTTTCTGTAAATTCCTGTGACTAATCCATTTCTGAGGTGGCTCTTTTTGTAGATAAACCTAATTCCCTGGTTGAACGAGACTTTGAATCAGTGGGGAACAATGTCATCTGAAAGCAGGTTGGTGAAAGTGATTCAAGTAGCTAATTTACAATGGCAGAGAGGGATAGCTGATGGTCTGACTTTCCTCCCTCAGCAGTCTCCTTGCAGCACGTTCAAAGAAATCATTTTCAGTGGGTTCCTGTTCCGTGTCAATTACATCTTTTATAATCCATCACCTGAAGTCTTTTATCATCTGCAATTTTGCTGTCCACTTCAGAGGGAAACCTAGATGAGCCAAATTTAATGATGGTTTTATTGGAATCAGATTCCTTTTATCTGTGAACACCACTCTATCTGAAAAATGAATGGAAGTGTAATTTAAATATCCATGAACTGGAAACAAAAAAAAAAAAAAAAAGGAGAAGAAGAAAAAAAGAATTATTACCATCCTTCTCTAAGTTCTTTGGTTTGTGGGCAAAATCTAATTACAAAAAGGAAGAGAAGAAATGAGTTGTCTCCTTAATATGTAGACTTCTTCACACAGAAGCTAACTCCTTTAGGGTCACAGTTCCCCTAATTTGTGATATTGTATTATATTCTATATGCAACAAGATCACCTATATGAATGACTTTATTGTGTGCAGCTTCCTAGAAATGTATCGGTGATGTGTGTATCTGCGTGAACAGATGGGTGGCATAACTGAGGGTAGAATTTGACATTTTGGGAGCATTTACCTTTGCTAGGGAATTTCCAGAACTCCAGAAGTAAGTTTTTGTTTGTTTGTTTGTTTGTTTTTCCTGCCTGTTGTCAGGGAGCAGCAAGGAAGGCTGCTCCATGAGGGAAAGGGATCCAGGAGTTTTGCCAAGGTACGTAGGGCACTATCTTCATCAAGATTAATCCAAACAAGAAGGTCAAAGAAGATCTGTAACGATAACCAGGCTCAGCCAAGTGATCGCCCAGAAGGTCTGTAGTGATGAGGCAGGTCTGAGATCAAGCCAGAAGGTCAAGTCAGAGAATGAGGGTCAGGAGGTACAAGGCAGGGCACAGAGGTAACCACCATGCAGCTGCAGCCAGCCAAACTCTGGTCAAGTGGAGGTGCACCAGGCCCTGACACTTTGCTCTGTGTAGTGTTTGCAATCAAAGTGCCAGCTGTTAATGAAGTTTCACTGAAGAACAGCAAGTCACTCAGGCTTATATTTACAGGACCTACCTCTGGGCACCCAGCTGAGGTGGTTGTTTGTCAGGTCCCGGAGCACACAAATTGGCCCTACTTTCCCTGGACAGCCTGACCAGGAGCCTCCACCCGTGCCCTCTGCTTGCCCCAAGAGCTCCATGTAGACTCAAGTTTGGGCAACCAGCCAAGGCCTCCACTTTGCTGCAGATGTGTCAGTACCCAGCCCTGTCCTACCGAGTGGGTTTTCGGGACTGTTCTTGGACTTTGTTTACTTTGTCTGATGATCACTGTACTGTCAGGGGAACTTGTTGCTATCACCCTCCTGCCCTGCTCGCCCTGCTTAGGCTCT
This sequence comes from Anser brachyrhynchus, assembly GCF_964034855.1. Taxonomy (NCBI): domain Eukaryota; kingdom Metazoa; phylum Chordata; class Aves; order Anseriformes; family Anatidae; genus Anser; species Anser brachyrhynchus. The sequence goes on from NC_137694.1 coordinate 106,663,165, forward strand.
GTGGGACTGTGCTCTGGTCAGTGAGGGCTCTACATCTGCCTGTGCCATGATCACCTTTGGTTCCTGGTTGATTGTCCTTTGTGGAACAACTCTGTTCCTGTTGCTCCCTGATTACTACCCTCAGGCTTTATACCCCTTCATCCTGGGAGAGATGGGCATGCGCAGAGGCAGTTCTGTACTCAGGTGGGTCTGAATGGTACTTTGGGGGTACCTCTACTCCTCTCATCTCTGCAGAGGACACCTAGGAAGACTGGGTCCTCAAACTACTTAGTATGTAGATCATGCATAGACTGAATGGAGTACATTGGTAGGAAACAGCATGTTTGTGCTATGATAAGCAGCTGTGCTGCTTTTGAGAGGATGAAAAGAAACACTCAGAAAAAGGGATGAGAAGAACAAAATGGTAGAATAATCTAGAAAGGCAAAGTGTTGAATGGGGCTGAACTAAAAGTATTATGAAGAAAATGTACAAGTATTGGAAATTACCCACCAGCACAAGATTGAGAAAGGCCAACCACAGATGTGAAAATGGCTAAAAATTTAGCACTTGCTGTGGTTACTTCTATCATTGTGCATGCCCAAATCTTCCTTCTGCAAATTTCATCTTAGGTCAAATGGTGCATGTCTTATCTCCTGGCTAGATGAGGTACCACACTTGTCCCCATTGTCCTTACGAAGCCTCACTTACCTATCCTATCTCTGGTTTCTGAGCAATGAGTAATCCTGGTTGGAACACACACCCAGCAATGCTGTGGCTCCTTTTGCACATCAGAGGATGTGACTACTTCTGACACATCAAGCCTATGTTCTGAATCCCTAGTGGTGAAAAAGATGTTCCCCATGCTCTGTGCTTATTTGGCTTTTTACTGGGACACAAAGTGATCCTCTGCACTAGAGTCATTGTAAAGATAGGAGAGAAGACCCCACAATGTGAATACATTCATGTCCATTTGAAGGTGGATTGTGATGGAGAAAGGCTAGCTTGAATAAAAAGAATAGCTGGGCTTTGGTATACTTGTGCTTTTTCAGCATCATTTCCCACTGGAAGAACAAGCTGAAACAGAAAAATCAATCCATTGGGAAACAAAAATAGGAAGGATCTGTGACAGTGAGTCACAACTTGCTCTGTCATATGGTCACAGCACAGGGGCTGTGAACTGCCCTGTTCACAGGGAAGGCATAGCCCAGACCTTTGGTGTGTCTTCACCTTTTCAGTACAATGATATTTTAAACTCATGGACTGGATGACACCAGAAACTCGCTCATATTTTCCTCACTTGGTTCAATTTGGGCACAACAAGCTTACACATATTGTTTAACATTAAAAATATATATATAAAAAATAAAAAATTAAACCTTCTGGTGCTTTTTAAAGATCTGGCAATAGAATGTGTGTGTGAGTGTGGGGTTATTACATTGCAGAGTGGTTCTTCTAATGAGTAAAGTGCAAATGGAGCCAAAGCTTTGTGTTTCTGAAGACCCTGATACCTTAAGTGTCTGGTTTTCTAGCACTCCACTGAATGAGAGTTGTACATTTTAAAATGAGAGCAATTTTAAAGATACTGCACTCATTACAAGGTGCTTCAAGTATGATATCACTGTTATGGATTAGATTCTGGCAGTAATTTGCCTCTAACCCCTTAATTAACTAACAATGTAGAAAGCGAATAATTTGGTGGGGCAGACTACTTGTGGGTCTCGGTTTCATAGGTTGAATTTTGAGCAGAGGCTAATCCCAGGCTGTTGTGAAAACTGTATCCAACTGCACCATGCTGTGGACCGTGCTGTAAATCCACTGCTCCTCTAACCATGATCAGACAGCTTTGGCTTTTCCTGGAGAGCTGACAATGGTGCTCCAGGGAGAGGCTGAGTCACAGCTGTAAAGCTTCACTGGCGGACTGTGCCTTCAGTTCCTATTAAGGTGAATGGGAGCATCTGCTACTCCCTTTCCTCAGAACAGCACCATGTTAAACCAGGCTGCTGGTTAGCTCTTCTTTTGCTCAGTAGTGCATTGGACATTAGTATCATCAGGGAAAGAGACTAATCATGTGATGGATGGCTGAGGGTCTCAGTCTCTTTTGAAACACTGCATTGTGGAAAACTTGGATGTAGATTCTCAGCAATTTTAAAGCAAGTGGATGGTTCTCTATCTGAGCAAGCTGTCCCTCAGTCAGACAATCAGAGCAGATTACAGCCACTGCACAGGAGCTGCTGAGTGGCTTACAGCTAATACAACTAGCTTTGATGCAATTTCTCCCTTTGCAAACATGAGTCTGAGCTGAGGGAAGAGGTCAGGCTGAAGCTGCTAGCCACAAAGTCTGGATGCTGTAAAGGTGTTTTTAAGTTAAATCTTTTAAATTGGAACTTGAAAACATTTTATTTTCCCACAGGGTTTGAATTCCTGGCCTTACCTCAAAGTCTGTCCCCTGTATTTTTTTTTTTTTTGCTTCTTTTATTTAAAAAGCTTCTTTGTGTGTATTTTAAGCTTCCGTAAGAGACCCTGGCATATAAACAAATTAATAAATGCCACATATTATTTGTTTACTAATACTTACTCTTGGATATGTGAGGGCTGACTCTGCTGAAAACAGCAGAACATCTGTGCCTCTGATGTATTAGTGCAGAGCACTTCATGCAAACAAAAATAGCAGATGACAACAGCAGAATTGTGCTGCTGAGTTCTTACTTGGAAATCCAACTCTTTCAGATGATTTAATGGTAGTGACAAAAGCTGTGTCTAATGATTTACTTGTTTATCTCATAGCATCAAGATATGTCAGGCTATAGAGCTCCACTGTGCTAGCCTGCGTGCTCATATACGATAATAAATATTCCTTGCCCCAGAGCTCTTGTAGTGTGGATGTGCAGTGAGAGACGAACTGACAGGAGGAGTGCACAGTAGCTGTGAAATGATTAAGATTATTATAATGAACTGTAGTCATGGTACACCAGCTGTCTCTCCCTTCTCTAATAACAATAGAGCAGGAGTAAGACTTAAAGAGATATATGAAGAAAGATATGGCAATGAATTTTTGCATTTTGACTGGAAACTTTTCCCATGCATACAAGATAGGATAAAAAATGAAAGGGTGAGCATGAAAAAAAATCTAACAAAAAGCCAATAAAGGTAGCAATCAATATCTGCTGTGTAACTCATAACTGGAGTATTATCTGGTTTGTTTTCTTTTTTCTTTTTTTTTTTTTCCCTTTTTGACCAAAGTATATTATTTTGGATCTCATTTCTTTGAATGCAACACACAATTCACCAAATACTTCATCCAAATCATTTCCAGCCTCTGGATTGCTTCGGAACTATTACTTTCTTTGCTTTGCTATTCCTTCTACATTGCATGTCTTTTCTTTTTTATTGTTGATGTTGTTTTTAATTGCATGAGTGAAGGAAGAATTGAACAGCAAATAACCATTGATGTACCTTCCAGAGTGGCTTTTGTTATAGTAAGTATTCTGAAGTGCGTGAGATTTCTGTTTATGAAGACTAAAGAGTCTGTATAACCAATTAAATTAAAACTATGTTCTCTAATCTCTGTGGACCAATTAAAATCCTCCTCAGCTTCTTCCTTCATTTAGAGGAAAATATCTGCATGTTTTGCTATCCAATTAGCAGGGCTTATATTAACTATATGTACGTTTTAGAAGGGACATACCTATCCTCTGCACTACAAGTATCCCAAAACATTCAGCTACAAACAGCACAACAGTCAGTCTCAGATGGTATCCAATGTAAAGAAAAACAGGTTCCTGACCTGCACAAAGGAGGGTTCAGCTATCATGTATCATGGCCAAATCCACCAGTCCCCTGTTCCAATTGCAATGTGACTGGGGCAATGCCAGAGTTCAGGTCTTGACATACTTGGTTGCTTTGGTAACTACAGCTTATTTTCCTGCCGAAATATGTGGGCTTTAGCCAGGAGTACAGTCTGTGTTCTGCCACTAGCAAGTTTCTTTGAAATAAAAATAAACACGGCTGCTAGTTTATCAGCTGGATTAATTTTTGCCTCTATTTTCAGTTTTCTTCAGGCCTCAGGCATGACTATCTTTAACCTTCTGGTGGTGCTTGTATGTCCTCTAGTATTTGTCTTCTGTGGTAGTTTGGATGGGATTTGTTTTTCATTTGTTTTTAAACGAACTGATGAATTGATGGGTGACACTTCCCCCCCCCCCCCCCCCAGCTTTCAAAAATGCGGGGTATACACAGCAGTAGACAGCATATGTGGTGTTCATGTGGTTCTTCCTGGGGCAGCTCAGCATAGCTTAGACGTGGGTGCAAACCGTCTCTCAAAAGGGTGAGTTTGGCACAGCAGCATGGCAGTTCCCTGGCCCAGCATGCCAATCATATTCCCCTGCCTCTTGTATCCTGCAACATTGTTAACAAACACAACTCCCAAAGGCTTTCAGCTTGTGCTGAGGGCAGCTTTGTGCCACAGAGCAGTGTCAGCAGACACGCTCTGAACAGCTCGCTTTCTTTCCATCCTTTGAGTGAAACCCGAAGTGCTCTGGTGTCTTGCAACAAATATGTACTTGCAGTCAGGTCCCCTCTTGTAGCCAGCCTCTCAATCAGCAGCTGTAAAAGCCCACCTAGTGCTGCTGTGTAATGGTGTTCTCTGTAGTGCAGGTGCATGTTTTGCCATGTGAAAATGTGCAGGGTTTTTTTTGTTTTGTTTTGATTTTTTTAATGTGCTCTATATCCCATTTCAGTTTCTGTCCATCTTGCTGCTTTTCTTTTTCCTCTTGTGGGGGAAGGTCATATGACTGGAGTGCTCTGCTTGCACTTGTGTTCAGCATTTTACCGGGTTTGCAGGGTTATGGGGAAAAGAAACATATCTGACTTCTGTTCTTGGGAGGGAATATGATGCGGAGATATATGAATTGCAGATGTTATGGGGAAGTTTTTGCTTTATCAACTCTAGAAGAAAGTAGGATTCTGTGTTTTACAGTAAAGCATTTAATGGGGAAAAAAGTGCTGTTCTCCCTCACCTCCTTCTTTCTGCCCTATAAGCGTGTGGAAGACAAGAGGAGAGGGAGTGATAGTGAGTCTATTTGCACTTGTGCACATTAAAGCTAAGGCTAACTTCCTGCTCTTTGTGGTGATGTACAGTTACAGCTAAACATTATCACATTAGAAGTTTTCTAAAGGTCCTTTTGCCATGAGAGTTTCTCCCAAAGCAATGCTAAGTGCAAGTATTCAAACATTAGGGCTTTTAGAAAGGATGAAGAAAGATCTAGAACAAATTTGTTTTTATTCTGCATGGAGATTTAAATTTAGTAGGAAAAGTCTTCCTTTTGCCACCTTCATTGATCTTGACAAGTGCTCGCCTGGGTGTAGAACCATGTTGCTGACACTGTCGTGCTGTGACACGGATCTCCTCTCCGTACATAGTGATCCCTCTGTCCTGTGACAGGATTGCTTCTGAAACAGAAGGTAAGTAGCTGTACAAATGGTGGGAAATTTGTATGCACTCTGTTGGCCCATACACAACCTTCATACAAGTACCTGGGCTTTTTATGCCTCAGCTTCAAAAATTGTCAAGCTCCTTGGCTCTTCTATTAGAATTATAAGATCTGAGGTGGAATATTTAGCTTTTCATCTCCTCAGCAATGTATCTTTGGAGCCTGAGTAACTTTTACTCAGTGAATTTCATTTCACGGAACTGACAGGTTTTGCACAGTTCATTTAAAAACTGTGTAAGTGTAGACTATTCAAGGGTGTGCAAAGAGTATTCTAATGGCCTACAGGAGGGGCTGTTGTATCTTTAAAGAGCTTTTAATTGATTAATCCTTTAAAACTCCTGTAAATACTCTTTGGGTAGTGAACCCATCTGGGTAAATCACAGCCATCTAGTCGTGAAAAGTTTGTGGAGATCATGGCTTTGTACAAGAAATAATATGTGTTCACCTAACAGAGTCAGGTAGGAAAGGGATGTGTTCAAATCAGCCCACCTAGCTCTGTAGATAGAGACACTACTTGTACTGGTCTCTGCAGTTGTACCTCACCTAACTCACAGAAAACTTAGACTACATGTTTGCTGGGAGGTGCCCTTCAAAATGTGTTGTACAACTTTATTTAAGAAAGGTCAGTGTTAGTCCTAAGCACTGTAGTCCTGTTAATTAAGTAGCTGTCACAGATTTAAAGGATGAAACATCAGGGGTTTCATTTGATGCTGGCTGAAAGTGCAGTCTGTAAGCCTGCTAGATTATGTTTTTTTTCCTTCAGTATGTCCTACACATGACACAATTTTGTGTGGGGCTGAAGGAAGACTGTCCCCACAAAACTGACATGAAATGTCAATCCTGCAGACCGTTTCTGACATGCGTGAGCTTATATTAATCCAACTTAAGGTTTATGCAGACCCTGTCATTCCTAAGTCCATCAGTCACACAGCCCCTCCTTATGTGTGCTTTGAGCCCCTGGAACACACAGGGCCATCTGTTGTTTTAATGGAGGATTAATTTCTAGGAAACTCCAGTGCCTAGTATCAAAGATGACATGCTTACATCCATATTTGGCCAGTTTTTTATTTTTATTTCTTTTATTCTGGACAATAGTTGAATCTCACTCAAGATGAATAAACCATGTGTATATCTTGAGATTGGGCCAGCACGTGCAGTTATCAGTGCAATATTCAGGGTTGCTAAATACTGTGATTCCAGCTGAAGACTTTGTGACTTATTGTCCTGGTCCCATAGAAGTGTAAGGAGATGATCAGGTATTGTGTCCTTCTGGGGGAGAAAAGCAATGCAAAACAGAGGCAATAAAGCACAACAGGATGTCAAGATGAAGCCAATTTATCAGATAAATCTATTTACTTTGTTACTAGGAATAGAATAGAATAGAATAGAATAGAATAGAATAGAATAGAATAGAATAGAATAGAATAGAATAGAATAGAATAGAATAGAATAGAACAGAATAGAATAGAATAGAATAGAATAGAATAGAATAGAATAGAATAGAATAGAATAGAATAGAATAGAATAGAATAGAATAGAATAGAATAGAATAGAATAGAATAGAATAGAATAGAATAGAATAGAATAGAATAGAATAGAATAGAATAGTTCTGTTGGAAGGGACCTTCAAAAATCACCTAATCCAACTGCCTGACCACTGGCATATAGCACCTTGCATTTACCTTTGTTGAACTTCATGCCACTGATGATTGCCTAGTGTTACAGTGTATTTAGAACCCTCTGCAAGGCCACTTGTCCCTTCAGCAACAGCACGTCTCATTTAGTATCATCAGCAGATTTCTTTAAGATGCTTTCCATTCCTGAATCCAGATCATTGATAAAAATGTTGAATATGACTGGCCCTAGAATTGAACCCTGGGGAACACCACTATTGACCACCTAGCCAGCTGCCAGACAGATGTAACCCCATTCACTATGACCTTTTGAGCTCTATGGTTGAGCCAGTTCATCAACCAGCATAGTGAGTGTGAACCTGCTTTTCACACAGTTGGACAATTTGTCCAGAAGGATGCTATGACGGACAGTACCAAAGGTCTTACTAACATCCAGAATGATTATGCCTGCTGCCTCCCCTTCATCCATCAAACAAGTGACCTTATCCCAGAAGAAGACCGTATTAATAAGGTAGGACTTTATCTTCATGAACCCACATTTACTATGCCTAATAATTGTTTTGTTCTTTAAATGCCTTTCAATAACTCTCAGGATAAACTTCTCCATAACTTTTCCAGGATCTCAGGTTAGCCTAACAGGCCTGTATTTTCCTGTGCCTTCTCTTGTGCCCTTTTACTAGATGGGTGTAACATTGCCTAGCCTCCAGTCAGTAGGGACCTCCCCAGACTACCATGACCTTCGGAAAATTGTTGAGAGGGGTCCAGCTATAATGTCTGCTAAATCCTCCTCAGTCCCCATGGACTTATAAATGTTTAGCTGATATAGCTGTTCCCTTACAATTCCGGTGACCACAGATGTAAAATCAATTCTCTCCCAGTCATGGTCCTCCAATTCTGAGGTCTGAGAAGCCCAAGATCTGTTGTTACTAATAAATACTGAGGCAAAAAAAGGCATTACATACCTCTGCCTTTTTCTCCTCCTTACTTCTCAGGTGACCATCCACTCCAAGTCCTACATTTTCTTTTGACCTCTTGCTGTTGACATACTTTAAAAAGCCTTTTTTTGTTGTTGTCTGACACCATGATGGCCAGTGTCAACTCCAGTTGGGCTTTGGCTTTTCTCATTTTCCTCCCTGCAGCTCTGTACTCTCTCTGTGAAGCCAGTCATTGCTTCCAGAGGTCATATATTTTATTTTTCTGCCCTAGTTCCAGGAAAAGTTCTCTGTTCAGCCAGGCCAGTCCTCTGATTTGCTAGCCTGACTTGCAGAACAATGTGATTGCCTGCTCCTAGGCTTTTAAAAGGTGGTTTTTAAAAGTTACCAGCTGTCATGGACCTCTAAATCCTCTACAGTAGATTCCATGGAGGACACTGCTAAATAACTCCCTGAGAAGCTTAAAACTCCCTTAAAGGCCAGGGTGGCAACTCTGCTGATATTTTTTCTCCTTACGCCAAACATTTTGAACTCCACTCTTTCATGATCACTGTGGCCAAGACAGCCATGTACCATGTCCCACAAAACCTTCCCTATTTTCAAACAACAGATCTAGGAGGGTACCTTTCCTAGTTGTCATACTCAGTACTTGTAATGGGAAGTTATCTTCAACATGCTTTAGGAAACTCCCAGACTTACTTGTGGCAGTAGAATATTTCCAGTTTCTGTCTGGGAAGTTGAAAACTCCCATAAGGATGAGGGCAACTGATCCAGAGATTTCCCCTAATTGCCTATAGAATAGCTCATCTATGCCATTGTCCTAGGTGGGTGATTGATAGTAGACATCGACAACAACATCTGCTTTACTGTCTGTCTCCTTAACCCTCACCCAGAGGCTCTCTACCACGTCATCCCTAATAGCAAAGGCTGTACAGTCTAATCTTTCCCTTCCATACAGCACAACACCTCCACTTCACCTGCCCTGCCTATACCTCCTGAAGAGTGGATAGCCCTCCATCCCAGTATTCCAGTCATAGGACTCGTCGCACTAGGTCTCAATAATACCAATGATATCATAGCTCTGGGAAAGGACCAAAGCTTCTAGTTCATCCCATTTGTCCCTCATAATGCATGCTTTGATATACAAGCATTTCAGACGTTTTTCTAGTGCTAAATAAAATGAATTTATTTGAGCTGTCAGTATGAGAAAAAAAATGGCCTGGATGACAGTTAGTTCTTTGTGTTCCCGAAGATGAGCAAAAATTCCATTTTTTTTCCCAAGCAACAACCATGGGACAAGAAGAAATGGCCTCCAGTTGCACCAGGGGAGGTTTAGGTTGGATTTTAGGAAAAAAATCTTCACTGAAAGTGTTGTGAAGCACTGGAACAGGCTGCCCAGGGATGTGGCTGAGTCCCCATCCCTGGGGGGGTGTTTAAAAGATGTGGTGCTTAGGGACATAGTTTAGTGGTAGACTTGGCAGTGCTAGGTTAATGGTTGGACCTGATGATCTTAGAGGTCTTTTCCAACCTAAGTGGTTCTGTGAGTCTGTGATTCTGTGATATATACTCCCACCAGCCTTGCCACCCTGAGTCAGTGCTGTACCATCACTTGGCTTAACCTCAGTGTTCCTAATGGTATACTTCTCCCCCATCAATACTATTTTAAAGCTCTTTCAATCAGTCTTGCCAGGTTACTGGCCACAAAATATTTCCTCCATTGAGGCTTCAGCAGACCTCTTGTCTCAAAGACTCCTCCATAATTATAAAACCCCAAATTCTGGAGGAGGCACCAGTCTTGGATCCATGAATTGATGTCCTGGGCTCATCTATTTCTTTCCCTGTCTCAGCCCATTACTGGGAGGATTGATGAAAACACTCTCTGCTCCTGAGTCCTTTAGCTGTCTCCCCAGGGCCCTGATTTTTTCATTAATTAATTTATTATTTTTTTTGATAGACCACAGGCTTCCTGTTCCTATACTGGTGGAACCCACTTGAAAAAGAAGAAGTTGGCAATAGACTGAAGGCTTCATTATGTTCAGAAACTTACTGGTAACATCCCTGATCCTAGCCCCGGAATCACAGAATCACAGAATCATCTAGGTTGGAAGAGACCTCCAAGTCACCTAGTCCAACCTCTGACCTAACACTAACAAGTCCTCCACTAAACCATATCACTAAGCTCAACATCTAAATGTCTTTTAAAGACCTCCAGGGATGGTGACCCAACCACTTCGCTGGGCAGCCCATTCCAATGCCTAACAACCCTTTCAGTAAAGAAGTTCTTCCTAACATCCAACCTAAACCTCCCATGGTGCAATTTTAGCCCATTCCACCTCGTCCTGTCACCAGGCATGTGGGAGAATAGACCAACCCCCACCTTGCTACAGTCTCGTTTAAGGTATCTATAGAGTGCGATAAGGTCGCCCCTGAACCTCCTCTTCTCCAGGCTGAACAATCCCAGCTCCCTCAGCCGCTCCTCATAAAACTTGTTCTCCAGACCCCTCACCAGCTTTGTTGCCCTTCTCTGGACTTGCTCGAGCACCTCGATGTCCTTCTTGTACTGAGGGGCCCAAAACTGAACACAGTACTCGAGGTGCGGCCTCACCAGAGCTGAGTACAGGGGGACAATCACTTCCCTAGCCCTGTTGGCCACACTGCTTCTTATGCAAGCCAGGATGCTGTTGGCCTTCTTGGCCACCTGAGCACACTGCTGGCTCATATTCAGCTGACTATCAACCAATACTCCCATGTCCTTCTCTGCCAGGCAGCTTTCTAACCACTCATCTCCCAGCCTGTAGCGCTGCTTGGGGTTGTTGTGCCCCAGGTGCAGGACCCAGCACTTGGCCTTGTCGAACTTCATACAGCTGGCCTCAGCCCATCGATCCAGCCTATCCAGATCCTCCTGCAGAGCCTTCCTACCCTCAAGCAGATCGATACATGCACCTAACTTGGTGTCGTCTGCAAACTTACTGAGGGTGCACTCGATCCCCTCATCCAGATAATCGATAAAGATATTAAAGAGGACTGGCCCCAGTACTGAGCCCTGGGGGACTCCACGAGTGACCGGCCTCCAACTGGATTTAACTCCATTCACCATGACACTTTGGGCCCGGCTACCCAGCCAGTTTCTAACCAAACAAAGCATACCCCAGTCCAAGCCACGAGCAGCCAGTTTCTTGAGGAGAATGCTGTGGGAAATGGTGTCAAAAGCCTTACTGAAGTCAAGGTAGACCACATCCACAGCCTTTCCCTCATCCACTAAGCACATCACTTTCTCATAGAAGGAGATCAGGTTTGTCAAGCAGGACCTGCCTTTCATAAACCCATGCTGACTGGGCCTGATTGCCTGGTTGCCCTGCAAGTGTCACGTGATGACACTCAAGATAATCTGAGAAGCAGCAAACTTTGTAAAGAGCATCTGGTCTGCAGATGGAAGCCTCCATTGCTTTCAGAGGGAGTACCCTATGACTACAACTCACTGCTGTTTCTTCATGGTTCATGGTTCCTCATGGTTCATTTCTTCATGCTGTTTCTTCATTCTTTCATCTTTTCACATCCCTCATCTGCCATACCCAGAGCCTCGTACCTATGCACTAATGGAAGCTAAGTGGGCAAACAGGGGCTCCTCTTCCACCTCCATGCAGTAACTTGCTTCCAGTCCTTGGTGTCCCTCAAGTTCCTGCCTTTATCCTGATGCAGATCAAATACATGGGCTGCCTCTCTAATGTCCATGGTAGGCTAGCATGTGTGTACCAGAAAAAGCAGAGCATAGCTCCATTGGCATATCACCTTTTCAGATTCCCAGATAATTCTCAGTCTCTCCACCTCTTCCTCAAGGCTGGCCACCAGGCAGAGCAGTTCATCTCATATATCTAATTTTTAATAGTAAAGTAGAATGTGTGTAGTGCTAAACACAAAATGCTTATGAGAGGATAATGAGAAAAGAGTCAATGTAAGGGAAGGGTCCGAGACTTCTCCAGGTGGTGTTACAAGCTGGATTTTTAATTTTAAAACTGTGGGCAATTTGGAAAGGATAAATATTCTTGAGGCAGTATTTAATCTTAATTTCTCAAGCAAACTTTACAAGGACACACAAATAAAAATTTGTAGCTGTTCTGAGCGTCATTCACAAAGCGTGTGACACTGTTGAAGCTAGGGACTGTTAGCACTGCTGTTATGCAATGAAATTCAGTAGGAACTGAGGAGGCTGCTACTTGCCTCAGAAGCAAAGAATCATCCTAATCATCAGTTCCCAGAAGAGTGAGATAATTTTCCATGTTCCAGGAGCATGGTCCTGCTAGGACATTTGTTCATACCTGCCTACACCCTCTACTATATGTGCTGTAGTGCCAGGAGCTGGCACAGCATCAATATACTGCCATGTCCACATGGAGTGTCATTATTTGCTTTACGTGTGCCTGGTGTTAGCTCACTCTGATTGTATAGCCAGTGACCGTGGACAAAACTAAGGCAGCCTCAAAAATTTCTTGGCATTTCTGGATGGAAATTTAGTGATTAGTTTAAATGTCACGTTTTATGGAAACTATCTGGTTTTCCTTGTTGGGGAGTAGAAAGGGTAGGAAGACATTTTTGGAGGCTGCTTTTATTATTTGTACAGCTTCTGCAGTGATGGCTTTCTGTGTATCTAACGTACAATTCTAACTCCCATTCACAAGCTATGCAGATGATAGTGGCTTAAGACCCTGAGTGCTTGTAGCTCTGACTAGTTCTGTGGATTCAAAAAGAACCTAAACACTTGACCTGCAGGCAAGTTTTCACAGTATCCAACTTAAGAAACTGGCACAAAAAGCCAGGCTGCACTGTGTTATAGAGATGAGTGATCTTTTATTTTTCTTTCATTCCTCTCCCTCTATGGAGGAATTCTCTCTCTCTATGAAAGCCCTCTGTGAGTTACAGTGTTGAGGAGGCAGAACCCGTATTCATGTCAATAAAAAGAGCCAACCCAGTTCAGTTCATCCACTCCCTCATTTTTCTCTGATATATTTCATCTCAGTCTGATATTTTTTTTACCAGTCTTCTGTCTATCTTACACCTGATAGGGGATTTCCTGTGCAGGATGTAGCCTTTATTATGCCAGAGTTACAGCCAAAATTGCAAAATTATCCCAACCCTTGCAATTTCTACAAATATTCATAGAGACCTGCTGCTGGACCATAACATTTCAAAAGAATGTCAGCTTTCATTTACAAAAAGATAAGATCCTAGGTTCTATACTTGTAGAAAAAAGCTTGCACAAGACGAAGTCCAAACCTGAATTCTAAATGCCGAAACACAGAATGTATTACTTTAAATATGTATCATACTTTAAAAAGCTGAATGGCACCCTTCTGAGGCCTGAGCTGTGATTTCAAAATGTCTGGAGCTGGCAGTTCTGTGCCAGTGAAAATTTCTCACATAGGGAGTTTATTTTCTAGCACACAGCTCTGGCCACTTCTGAGTTACAGGGCACAAAGTGAATTTGACAGACAGCAAGATCTGTCTACGTGTATCAGTCATGCTTACTAAAATGTCTCTCCTTATTCATTACATTCAAATGCTTTGTGAGTAAACTAAGACTGAATTGCAGCTAGGGAAATGTTTTAGTGGCTGGAGGGCACAGTTTAGGTAGAAAAATGGAGTAGAAAGATGTAATCTCCATTGTAGTCTCTTTTTCTTCTCAGATGCTGAAGTACATAATCTTCAACAGTGTTTCTAAGTATTTACTTTCTAGTCTTACACCTGTGCCATCTCCCCTTTCATTTCCTTCCAGGCTAGCTATTTGCAGTTGCTCATCTGAGCTGAAACTTCTGAAAACCTGAAAATTCAAAGACAAAATAAGAGCAAAACAGATTTTTTTCTACTGAAGATTAAGATGATTAAATAATGTCAAAGATAAACCCATTGAGTTAAAAGTACAATCTTCACATGATTTTCCTTGGACTATATTCGTAATATTTTGCAGTCATTTTTTTTCATATATTCTAGCAGATGGCATCTCTGGATGGATGTGCAGAGACACAGGACTCTGGCAGTAACAGGGTAATGCGTGTTCAATCTCATTTGTTGTCACGAAAATTATCATTAGGGTTAAATTCATCCAATAAGAGAACAGGAACCTACCTTAAAACTTTTAGTTAGCAATGAAGTACAGTATCATCCCCATGGGTTCTCACTGGGTTTCCAACTCATGAGTTTTCTGTCATTCAACCATTTCTAAAAATGCTATCTTTACTCTAGCACGTCTCATTCATATCTCACTCATATCTTCTCTGGAGATATTCAAGGCCTGTCTGGATGCCTACCTGGGCAACCTGCTCTAGGGGACCTGCTTTGGCAGGGGGGTTGGACCCGATGATCTCCTGAGGTCCCTTCCAACCCCTACAATTCTGTGATTCAAAGTACAGTAACAGCAAGTCTTCATCAGCCTATCATTAGCTTAATATACTAAGCTTATGCCCAGCTTAATACTTCATTAGAAATGGAAGGTATATCTAACTCATGTGGGCAGAGAGGAGAAAACAAACAAACAAACAAAAAAAAGGAAAACTTTGAATAAACTGTAGGAAATGTATGCTGAATTTTTTTGAAGCCTAGTGAAGAATATTTGTCCTGTGCTAAGACACTGAGAGCTCTTTCCACAGGTTCTCTGAAGGAATGACCACTAAAAAGAACCTAAATTAGATTAGAGCATAAAATGAAGCTTGCATCCGTGCTTTTGAACTGCTTACTGCATCATGCCAGAGGTCTGGCCAAGAGGGAGCCAGTTGTGAATCCAGCACTGTCAGAGAAAGCATTAGAAACAGAGTCCAGCATTATTGTGAGACAGCAAAGCTGATTTCTGGTCTCTTTTTCAATTTCTTAGGAAGCTTTTCCCCAGATGAAAGGATAACCAGCATCCTAGCTTTGACTGCTGATGGTCTAGAAACACAGAGACAATCAGCTCAGAAACCATTCCGCTGCACTCTCACCATCAGTTCCTGGTATGACAGCTTTTCTACAAACACTATTTGACGGAAGTCCAGAAAGGTAAAACTGATTTTCAGAATCATGGAGGACTGGTTCTAGGACTGATCTTCCCTGGTACGCTTGTGTGCCTCTCATCACTCCTATTGCAGTCCACTTCCTCCTCAGAAACAGGACACACTTATTGTTTCTTTCCTTCAGATGTTCCGGTGTTGTCTATGGATGAGCAACCATAGTTGCTCATCCAGTCATCCATTGAGTCTATGGATGAGCAACCACTGAACTCCGGGAATCACCTCATGTTATGGATGTCATCAAGACCTTGCAGTCCGAATTTCAGAGGAATTTGGATCCATCCTTTCAAGAGACATTACATGTTGCAAATTAACCACACAGTATGTATAACTGGAACACCCTTCAACCTGTAATCACGTTCTAGATGGTCCTCTCAATTCACAGGCAATGAATCCTGGCTCTTCTGCTTGGTACAGCTTTGTCTGTTACGTGGATGTCAATTTTCTTCTACCCCAGCACTATAAATGATAGCAGATCATGATAGCCTTTATTAGGTAAAAGATTTTTTAGTATGTCAGTTCATAGCCCAGTTGGAAAACAGGGGTATTTCCAAGCTCGGATTTTACTGCATGAGAAAAAAAAAAAAAAAAGTTTAAAAATTCATTTTGTTAAATCACTGCAGCACCCTGATGCAGACAAATATTTAAGATATTTTCACAATGACTTTGTCTGAACTGGTACAGAATCAGCTTAAGCTAAATTTACCCGATGTACCCTTACACAAAACTTCAACAAGTAGTATGACAATACTGAAGGTACTAAATACACTAAGGGTTGTGCTGATCTGTTAAATGAATTTCTAATCCTATTTGACTGCATTGTTTTGCACAGAAAATGCTTGTGTATACATATGTTTTTACGGGTGTTCTCTGAAGAATACAGGATGTTAACCAACTTTATGTGAAATTCTGAGCGCTGGCAAAATGGTGAGAAATCTTGCTATTAGTACTGAGAAAGGAAGGATTTTCTCTCTTTCTTTGGACCTCCACCAGTTGTAAAATGAAACATACTTAATATATGATAGTTGCAAGCAATTCGTCAATTTATATCATTTTCTAAATGCTGGGCCCTCAGCATATAAGGCCTGAAAATACCACAAAGCCTAAAGAAGGAGTTTTTGTAAATGGTGTAGTTAGTCAGTCTTTAAGATACCACTGAAGTACATTCCTAAAACAGAAATAATCCGCATGAGGTTAACCTGCTCAGAAAAGCTTAGTGTATATGTTTTTTCCTTGTCTTTTTTTTTTCTTTTGCAGATCCTTTAGGTATCTAATCTAGTATCCAAGAGTCAATAAAAACTTATTTACCCAAACAGATTCATAAATGAGGAAAAAATGCATACAGAACATAAAACTTCACACATATTAATGCACTTATGAAAACTATGTAGGGCTCTATATCACAACAGTTGCAAAAATTATACAGTGATAAAGGTTAGTTTATTAGTAAAATGGAAATCCTAAGTAACGAGCATCACCTCTTTATTCAGATTTCCCCTTTGACCATGCTAAACAGTACCTTTCCTTGATTCTCGCAACCTATAATTATATCTGTGCGTAGGTCATTTTTTGTCAGTCATGTATGGTGTGGGTTGTTTTTTTTTTTTTTTTAATCTTTCCTCATAAGGCAGTTGTAGTTCAGTTGCCCAGAGTAAGTGCAAAAAAATATTGAATGGTTTGAACAGGTGCTTCCATACTTTGTGCTGGGAAGATAGGGTATTCCCATCCAGTAATTCATGCACTTTCTAAAACTCTTGGATCTCTGAATGATCACAGGTAGAACTAGGAAGAATATGGAAGATCTTTCTGTGATGGGTCTTATGCTCTTGACTTGCAACCCTTGCTGAGAGGATCTATAAGGATCAGAGATACAGGAATTTTTCTTCTTTTGTTTTTTTGGAAAGTAAGCAGCCAAATCTGGTCTGAAACATCAGATCGCTAGTAAACATGCTGACCAGCTTTGTGTTCATTCTTTGCTGTTGCTAGTTGGACTGTCCATAAACATAATTTATTTTTTATACTGAAATTGAGAAAGAATATGTCTTTTTTGTTTCTTATCTCTTTAAACTGCACTCCAGTCTTCTTAAACAACAGATTCCTGACATAATACAGTAGTATGATTAATAAATAATGAAATTTGGCAAAGATGAAGTATATAAAATAAGAAAAAAATCATGCATCAGATGAATCTGAGAGACTATCAGATCATAATGTACACCATCCATTTGCAATAGGTAAATAAAATGCAAGAATTGTGAATGGGGTTCTGAAGATACATCAACCAATAGTTTAATTTTTTGATTATTTTTTAAAGGAAAGAGTATCAGAATGTTCTAAGATCATTTGCTAACAAATGAAAGTTCAGTGCCTGTCAACATATAAGGAAATTTGTCCTGTCCTATCTGTCCATCTGTCCCCTTCCCCATGCCCCCAGCTGATGAAAGTCAAACTTCTGTTATAGGCAAGATGAATTTAGTCATCTTCTGGATGATCAAATCTGGATGACCATCCATCTGGATAGTCTTATTTATCTATAGTGATATGGAAAACTTAAATAGTATGTGGGCTTTGGGCAAAATATAAATGCTTTGTCTTAGAAAAAAAAAAAGCATAGGTAAGGAATCTAAGCTTGCAAAATGTCATTGGTCTTAAAGGTTATTAGTTAGAAACTACAGAAGCAAGGGGTTTACAAAGCATATAATCTCAGCTGATCCCTTTATGCAGTCACTGTACAGGGAGACTTTGTCTCAGTTCAAAGGTGGCTCAGTATTTTTATATAAATAACTCATTTTCTTTTCCAGCTAGCTGAGTGCTCCTGCTGCTGGACACTGAAGGAATCTCAGCAAGGGCACAGCTGTTGACAGCCGTGTTAAGGTAACTGTGAATGATTTAATGTCCATACTGTAAGAAATTTTAATTTATCATATGACAATGAATTCAGAAAATAACTTCTTATTTCTGCTAATAAAATATCTTCTCGCTAGAAATCGAGTTTAGGTTTTTCATGCAGGCAGCAATCTTTATTAATCTCTACCATTTGACTGGCACACATTTCAATTTTAGATGATTTTTCTACAGTACTTGAAGAGTATATTAGCTAAAAAATACACTCTGAAATGTTAGTGTAAAGTATGCATCCATTATGCAGTAGCATCAAGGCAGAATTAGACTGTACTTTGAGACAAGATATAGTATCTGTCGCTCCTGTGAATGAGCCTTGATTAAATTAAATTCCCTACAGGGACAAAGGTTCAAAAGTTCCTAGTTTAATAAAACATATGGCAAAAAAAATGTGGGAAAGAGCTGAGCATGTGAAGCTTTTGCACTGTAAATGGATCTATTTCTCAAATATATGCATTTTCTCTGTACAAAGCTATTCTCTGTCAAAATACTTTTTTTCTTAAATAACTCGGTGTTTGCCTTGTTCACACAATGTGTATGAAATACCCTGCAATGTGTCTAGGTATAGCTCTGTGTACTCTTTGAAAGAGGAACAGAAATTCCAATAAAACATGCTACAAAGTAGAAACTCTGCGGTCTTTCATTTAAAGAAATTATATTAAATAGTCTGACCTAGATATAATTTATTTAGACTTTCAGTTCAATATGTTCAACAGTCCTCATCCTCACATTTTCAGTCTAGAGAGCTCTTCTATCCTCTCTTAAATTTTTTACAGATAAAGTTTGGAAAAAAAGCTGAACAATTGATAGTTTGGGAAAATAATAGGAGGCAATTATCAGATTTCAGCCTAAATTTTTGTATGAGCTCATAGGAAAAAAAAAAAGAAAAAAGAAAAAAAGAAAAAAAAAAGCAGCTAGTTCCAGAATATAAGAAAAACATGGAGGACGATATACGGCTTAGAGGCAGTACTGACAATTCTCATGCTACAATAGCTGGATGCATAAGCTGAAGAAGATGGCAGAGATTTGGGTTTTTAACTATCTTAACTGGAACCATAGCCAATTGTAGTGCATGTTGTTGTGCGTTACCTGATTTTCCCATACTGTAGGCTTAAATTGTTTCATAATGCCTCTGGGAAAAAAGGTAATCTTTATACAACTGTTTTGATAAAAGAAATAGTACTGCAAGGTATGAGTGTGTGCAGTTCTCATGGACAGCTTTTTTTGAACATGTTCATATATCTGAATTTAGAGTAATGTGTTTAAAGTTAAAAAAAACACCTAATTTTTGCTAAGAAACAAATAAAAACGGAAAGGGAAGGGAAGGGAAGGGAAGGGAAGGGAAGGGAAGGGAAGGGAAGGGAAGGGAAGGGAAGGGAAGGGAAGGGAAGGGAAGGGAAGGGAAGGGAAGGGAAGGGAAGGGAAGGGAAGGGAAGGGAAGGGAAGGGAAGGGAAGGGAAGGGAAGGGAAGGGAAGGGAAGGGAAGGGAAGGGAAGGGAAGGGAAGGGAAGGGAAGGGAAGGGAAACGAGACACAAGGTGAAGTAAGGCGAGGCGAGGCGAGAGGATTCCTTTCTTAGTATCATAGAATAGTAGAATATCCTCAGTTGGAAGGGACCCACAAGGATCACCAAGTGCAACTCCTGGCTCTACACAGGACCACCCCAAAATCAGACCGTGTCTGAGAGCATTGTCCAAATGCTTCTTGAACTCCAGCAGGCTCGGTGCTGTGACCGCCTCCCTGGGGAGCCTGTCCCAGTGCCCGACCACCCTCTAGGTGCAGAACCTTTCCCTAACACCCAGCCTGACCCTCCCCTGTCCCAGCTCCACGCCATTCCCTCAGGTCCTGTTGCTGTCCCCAGAGAGCAGAGCTCAGCGCCTGCCCCTCCGCTCCCCTCGTGAGGGAGCTGGAGGCCACCATGAGGCCTCCCCTCAGCGTGCTCTGCTCTGGGCTGAGCAAACCAAGGGACCTCAGATGCTCCTCATATGTCCTGCCTTTTAGACCCTTCACCTTCTTTGCAGGCCTCCTTTGGACAGTCTCTAATAGTTTTATGTCCTTCTTATACTGCAGCACCCAAAACAGCACACAGTACTCCAGGTAAGGCCACACCAGCACACAGCACAGCGGGATAATCACTTCCCGCATTGACTACTATTCAACTTGCCACTGACCAGAACCCCCAGATCCCTTTCTGTGTGGCTGCTCTCCAGCCTCTCATACCCACAGTCTGTATGGATTGCCAGGGTTGCCCCATCCCAGGTGCAGAATCTGGAACTTGCTCTTGTTGAACTTCATGTGCTTGGTGCCTGCTGAGCCCTCTAATTTGTCCAGATCTCTCTGTAAGTCCTCTCTGCCCTCAGCAGAGTCAACTTCTCCTCCCAGTTGAGTGTTGTATACAAACTTACTTAGTATACCTTCAAGTCCTGCATCCATGTCATTTATGAGAACATTGAAGAGAACTGGCCCTGAAATGGAGCCCTGGGGAACCCCAATGGTGACTATTTTCCAGCCTGATGTAACCCTATTTACCATAACCCTTTGAGCCTGACCCATCAGCCAATGGTTCACCCATCATATAGTGCATTTGCCTAGCTGTATGCTGGACATTTTGTCCAGAAGGATACTGTGAAAAGCAGTATGGAAAGCTTTGCTGAAATCCCACATGATTACATCAACTGGCTTCCCTTGGTCAACTAGATGGGTGGCCTTGTCCTAAAAGGAAATTAAATGCGTTAAGCAGGACCTTCCCCTTCTGAACCTGTGGTGGCTGTGACCAGTGACTCCATTGTCCTTCGGGTGTTTTTCAATAACTCCCAGAATAATTTTCTCTGTAATTTTACCAGGTACTGAAGTGAGACTGACAAGTCTGTAATTACCAAGGTCTTTTCTCTTGCCCTTCTTGAACACTCGGACAACATTTGCCAGCTGGCAATCGACTGGGACCTCTCCAGATTCCCAAGACCATTGAAAAATAATTGAGATCGTGTGATGACATCAGCTGGCTCTCCAATTACCCTGGGATGAATCCCATTAGGCCCCATAGACATATATTCATCCAGCTGGAACAGCAAATTCTGCACAAGTTTGGGGTTCTATAAAGGTAAACCCAGCTTCTATTGAGATAAAACAACACCAAACATGAGAACTAAATTGGATGATATCATACACTTTTTTAAAGTACAATTTTACAATTCTCTTTTTCCTTTCCATGAGTGTAAGAGTGCAACTTCAAGGGAAAGATAAAAACAGCAGACGCAACTTCCACAGAAATGAAAAGAATATAATTAATCACTATGTCCACCGTGAATACTGTCAGGTCCCTGACAGCACCTGTAGTTCCTAACTGCCCTGGGCGATGAGTCTTGCCCAGAACCCAGCCCCAACCCCCACTGTCCTGCTTCTCTGGTGGGGCTTCCCAGATGGACCTCAGGTTTGTGTTGTCGTCTTGTCTCCAGCTCATATCCTGTTCCATCTCCAGCTGCCCCTGGATGGACCTGGCTTTGGTTCATCCCCTCGCTTGTGTCCAGAGCTGGTGATGGACCCTGCTACAAGCCCCTGGCTCTGTTGGCCGTGCTTACATGCTGCAAGGCTGCACTCTGGTTGGTGAGGGCACTGCCTGCGTGGCAGTTACCCCTAGCTCCTGGCTCATCCTCCTCTGGAGAGCAGCCCCACTGACACTGCTCCCTGACAAACAGGACAAAAGTTTATGGAAATTGCAGCAAGACACATTTCAGATAACCATTAAAAAAACTTCCAAACTGTAACCTGTTCTTAAGGTCCCTTCCAGTCCTAATTTCCATGAACCCGTGAGATACCTGCAACAGACCAGTGAGGTTAAATCCAGTGGTTATAAAGCTAAGATTTCTTTTCTTTTTTCTTCTGTGTGGTTCCAGGGTGTGTTTGCATGATTTTTCACAACTACAGCTGACACTTCCTCTTCAAAAACTGGTAGAATTTTTGCTTTGTGACAGATCTGTAACTGATCCTCTAATAAAGTTTCAGTTAGGTGTCAACCTAGGCACCAGTGACGGTTCCACTAACCCAGCAGCTTCCATTCAGCTTTTCTCATGCAGGAGGATGACTGGACCTGCAGGCAACCTGCTTTTGATACCAGCACCTGCATCCTGAGATTTTTCTATCTGCCACTAAGGTATATTCTGACAATCTTCAGAAACAGTAGACCCGATATGCCCATATGGGATTCTTAAAATATCTGTACCATTCCAAAGTAACAGATTTTGCTATTTTCTGAAATACCACTGTAAGTTTTCCTGTACAAGGCATGAATAAATTCTCCTGATACTGAGATGCCCAGCTGGGGTATCTCAGGCCGCAGCTTGTGTGACACTGCACCATGGCATCAACCTGACGGCTGCCTCCAGACAAACATGGCAAATTAAAATAATCATGAGCGCAAACTGGAAAATAAATGAGTTAGCGTTGCATTTGCAATGGAAATCAACTAGGGTACATGAGAGCTTTTGCTTTGATGTTCTAACATATTTGTAAAATAGCTGTTTTGATCTTTGCCTGAGACATGGCTCCAGATCCTTCCAGTCAAGTATTAGGAAGGTGAATGCAAAGTGTAACAGCTGCCCCTTTCTCCTCCCTCACTTGACTGTTAGTCTTTCATCATATGTTACCACAAGGCAAGTAACCAAAAAGACATATCACTTCAATTAAAGAAGTCATGTAAAGGCAATATGATGGAGTGGGAGATAAAGACTACGGGAATGGTCAGAGGATCTATTATGATTACAGCCAGGTTGAATCAATATTTTATTGACACATAACCCCCCACTACACACACAGCTGCTTGTTCTCATCTTTATCTGCTGCTTTTGACAGAGATCTCTGTCACTGGGTTTCGGTTTTTTGTTTGCTTGTTTGTTTCATTTTGAATAGGTTTAGTCATGCAGGCTTTAAATCAGTTCTGAGAAATGACACACCAGAAAATATCTTTGTGAGAAAAGTGTTGTTTCAAGCTGGTTTAATCTGTAGGTTAGAGATAATCAGGAAAACAAATTAATATTACCGAGAAAAGAAATCCCTACTGTGTTTGTGGTGTGAATGGAGGAAGAGGACAGGGAGATGACATCTTGCCCTGTACCTGCTGCAAGCAGTACAGTTCATGTCACTGTTCCATATGTTAGAAAGCATTAGCTAAAATACAGACGTGAGAAGGAGATTACATTTACTGCACGTTAGTTGAGTGTCTTATTCTCAAACGATTGAAAGAACTGATTAAAACAGCTTTAGGGCACCATAAAAACGTGAGCTCTACTATTAATGATTTTTTTTTTCAAACCAGCAAGTTGAATCTCATTGTTGTTAAATGAAAGGTTTTTATTACATTATTTTAGATTGCATTTATTATCAGAAGTTTGAAAGATCCTAATTTAGCCTCCATAGTGTGTAGTGATGTACTTTTTATATTTGTCAAGAAAAATCTCATTTAAAAAAAAGTCTGAAAAACTAACCCATCTCTATCTATCAGAGCTCTGTGCTCCTCAGCCTGTCTGAAGCTCAGCCTCAGCTCCATGTCTTATTCGATCTGTTTTTATTCCGCATTCATAAATATTTGAAACTGTTGATGATATTCCTTTAGGTACAATACCTATCAAATACCTTAAGAGAAGGACAAAGATAAAATAGCATAGTATAGTTTATTTTCCAGAGAAAAAAATTAAAATGTTCCTATTCCTGAACATGAATGCACCACCCCAGGACATATTTTTCATTACTGTTATCCTTTTTTTTTTGTCTGCCTTCCTTTCTGTGTTTTTGGTTAGCATTAAACTACCCAGGCCAGATCATTCCTTCATTCCTGCTTATAAGCAAGGCAATGATTGGATTCTCTGGCACATTTTGACTTTGTATTTTGTCAGCTGTAGAAACGTAAAGTGCTGGAAGAGCTTCCTGCTAATTTTTTGCCACTAAACTGAAAGGAAGAAAGAGGTGATCTCCTAGTCTATTTTCCTGTCAAAGCAGAAGGCTCACTCTTTTAAGGTATGACTCTGAGCTCTGTGAAAATGACCATGATTCTATTAAAAGTTTCCCAAGGTAGATGCATTCTTACCATCGGTCTGATACATATAAATGTGTAGGGACCAATATATAGACTCACTTCCCATTCCATCAGGTGAATATGCTGCAATTCCCATCTAGTTTTGCTATGTTTTTTGCTTTTTTAATTGCTATTATTATTTTTCAGTATATATATTTTTAGCTTGGCATTTTAAAACAGTCTGTGTACCAAATGTTTTTGTTTCTTTTGTTTCTTTTCTTAGTTATGATGACACTGAACTAAATCTTTTTTCATGACAGATTGGATATATAAAAATGAGGAGCTAATCTGTGTTGGTCCCAACACAACACTGGGCACCATGCACTAAGGAAGGAGCGTGAGCTATTAGTACACTTGGCTAGCTCATTGTAGTCTTAGGTGAGACAAATTAATAGAATTGCCATTTGTCCCATTGTAAATGGACATGCTTCATACGGCTCAAAGCCCAAGAGACAACAGATTATCTCTTAGCGTAGTGTCCACTCATCTCTTGAGTGTATCACATCCTGGAAAGATTCAGGGGCACAGGAGTCTATGCCATTTCAGATACCCTATAGTATCCTGTGTGGTCTCTGTTGTCACTCAGAAGGTTTTCTGTCAGAACTGTGCTACATTTACCTGCCATATGTGGATGTCACAGGGCAGGCAGCTAAAATTCCTCTAGATTTCTAAATTTAAGGTAACGTCTTTCTAATACCTCTTATTGTGATGAATAAAGGAAGGAGAAAGGTTTGTGTAGCAATATCAGTCCTCACTTAAATTAATATACAGAAGTGGAAAAGGAGAAAAGCCAATCTTGTAACAGCTAAAGAGGACAAAGAGACTAATCTCAGTAATAAAATTATAATAGCCATAAATCCTGCTCAGAATCATGGAATGTCTAGCCTAGAACAAGGATTTAGAGGAAAATCAATGGTTACAAATATAAGAAAACAAACATTTAATCCAGTCAGCCAAACACTGTAACTTTTTGAGATCAACAGTTTAGTTGGAAAAAGAAATATTCATAAAATGGACTTCTGTAGGGTGTTCCTCTCAGGCCTGCATTATGATTTAAGTTTCCAAAAAACAGCAGTTTCAGAATGAGTATTTTCTCCCATCTCAGGGCAGAAATGTGTTAAGAAGCTATAGAAGAAGGTCAGGTACATCCACAAGTTCTCCATAATACAGTAATGTAAGAATAAAACTCTGAATTCAGGTGGAATGCAGTATGTATGTCAGAGAGACCTCAGAGAGTACAAGAGACTTGGACTTTCTATGGATAAGATTTTAGAAGGGCATTTCACTGGAACTAAATTGGTCTAGCATTAAGAAAGACAATCTTTTTCTGCTCAGAAAGTTGAAAATTGACAGAGAGCATAACTGTCCTGGGAGTGGGTAAACAACCTCATACCACTGTACCACTGTCCTAAGAAAGAAATACGACTCAGGAGGTGATTTTTTTTTGTGTGTGTGTGTGTGTGTTTTGTTTGTTTGCTTGCTTGTTTGTTTTGCTTTTTCTCTGCACAAACAGTGAGACCACTGTTGAATGACATGTCCAATTCTGACATCAGTGCTTCAGAAAATACGATGAAAAATTTGGGAAGGCCTCAGGAAAGGGCTATGAGAATGCCTGTGGATTTTGAAAGGTCTAAAAGACTAAGAAAACCTGTATCAGTGAGTGTATGATTCTATGATTCTATGCTAAGTTTGCACATATAAAAGTTTGCTGAAGTTGTATACAGATAAACAACAACAACGAAAAGGTGGGTGAGGGGTTGCTTTGCTTGTCTTTACAGGAAGAAAACCATCTCACTCAGGATTCCCCATAGTAAGCCATGATGTTATCTCAGGTGGAAACTGTGGTTTTGTCAAGAAACGTCTGGGGTGAAACCCAGATGGGTGTGCTGCAGAGGATCAAAGGCCAGGGCTGCCCTGCAGTGCAAAGGAGTGGCTCAAGGCCACTGACCAGGTGGAGCAGGATCCTCCAGCCTTCTTCTGCTGTGGCAACACCGAGCCTTGACCCTTCCTTGCCCTGCTACTGGCGGTGCTTGCACGCAGTTGCTGAGCTGGCAGGGGGCTGCAATATGGTGTGGGGGCATCAGCACTGGCAGCACCGTTGCGGCATGGCAGGGCACGTAAGTCGCCGCTCTCTCCTTCCCTTTGGCTGCAGGGAATTTCCACCTGCAATACGCTGGCCCACAGTCACTTGCAACCCCGCAAGGCGGGTTGTAAAGCCAACTGGAGTTACAAAAGCCTTCAATCTGCCTTGAGAAATATTTAATTCACTTCTGGAACGGGTGGATCGACTCAATGGGGTTAACTGCGGTCGTGTTCGACCCTCACGGGCCTCAGCGGTTACTTGGAAACCACTACGCTGGGTGACAGGTGGGTGAGGGCATCCCCAGGACGCTTCTTATTGCAGGCGCCCTTCCTACACCCTCCCGGCTCCGCCGAGCGCTTAATCGCGCCCTCGCCGCCTTCCCGAGCCCTCGGGCGCCCCGAGGCGGCCCCATGGCCCCGGCGGCGGGGCGCTGCCAGAGGAGTTCCCACCAGGTGGCGCCGCAGCGCCGCGGCCGCGGGGAGCAGCCGGGCCCGTAGCGGGCACGTACCGGGGCGGGCTGGGGCTGGGGCTGCCCCGCGGGGGAGGCCGGGGGCCCTCGGCGGTGTGCCCCTGGCGGTGTGAGGGGAGACGGCAGGTTGTGTGAGGTGAAGTGGCGCCCTCTAAGCCCGCAGCAGCAGGGTTAGGAAATCACAACAGCCAACGAAGTGACAACAACCCCGTGCAGCGCTACAGGCTTGGGGCAAAGTGGCTGGAAAGCTGTGCAGAGGAGAAGGATCTGGGGGTGTTGGTCGATGCTCGCCTGAACATGACCCAGCAGTGTGCCCAGGTGGCCAAGAAGGCCAGTGGCATCCTGGCACGTATCAGGAATAGTGTAGCCTGCAGGACCGGGGGGGTGATTGTCCTGCTGTACTCTGCTCTGGTGAGGCCACACCTCAAGTACTGTGTTCAGTTTTGGGCCCCTCACTACAAGAAGGACATCGAGGCCTTGGAGCGTGTTCAGAGAAGGGCTACGAAGCTGGTGAAGGGCCTGATGAAGTCCTATGGGGAGCGACTGACAGAACTGGGGTTAAGTCTGGAGAAGAGGAGGCTCAGCAGAGACCATATTGCTCTCTACAACTACCTGAAAGGAAGGTGTGGGGAGCTGGGGGTTGGCCTCTTCTCACAGGTAACTAGTGATAGGACTAGAGGGAATGGCCTCAAGTTGCGCTAGGGAGGTTCAGGTTGGAAATTAGGAGACATTTCTTCTCAGAAAAGGCAGTCGGGCATTGGAACGGGTTGCCCAGGGAGGTGATGGAGTCACCATCTGTGGGGGGGTTTAAGGAAAGGTTGGACAAGGTGCTTGGGGACATGGTTTGGTTTAGTGGGTGATATCGTTGGTAGGGGTACAGATGGACCAGGTGATCTTGGAGATCTTTTCCAACCCTTATGATTCTATGAAATGGCTCATGGTTTGATGTGGACCTCTCGGGCAGGTACCCAACGAGAAGCAAACTCAACCTGTAATGCCATGCTTGCACAGTGCTGTTTACAAACTAGCTGCGTTCCTGACTTGTAAACGCAGCAATGGGGTATGCTTTTAAAATCAGTGAGGTACAATAATAATACTTTTAAAGTTAGGTATAATCAAGAGCAGATATTTCAGAGCCCTGAATGTGACACTGTAGGAAACCATACAGAGCTCTGAAGGTCACAGAGATCTGAGCAAGACTTGGAAGAGAGGAAATCACAAGTGATCTTTTCAGGAATGTTCCCAGTCCCAACACACGAATAAACAACTTTGAACAACAACAACAAAAAGCCAAACAAAACAAAAACAAACCAGAAATCATCTGTGGAGTTGAAGGTTTGACTTTAACAAGACTGCAGGAAGACCTGGGCAGAAGTCAAGGCACGGGCAGTTTCTAAAGTTATAGGGAAACAGATTTAAAGTTCAGTGAATATGGTGGGACGTAGAGAAGAATGAAAGGGAGACAATAAGGCATAACTGTTCACTTCCCTTTCAGGAGCAGCTGTGATGTTTTATCAGTGATTTGCCTCCAGTCAGATGACTGCAGTTGGTAAGAAATACATCAGGCTGGGCAGAACTACAGGTCTGCCTGAAAGAAGTAAAATTGCCAGATTTAGCTCGTTCATGTCACAGTGTAAATTCTTCACTTTAGTGTATTTAGCTGGATTATATCTTTAAACAAATCTTTTCTAGTTTAAATTTTTAATTGAGATACTGAGCAGTACTGCTGAACTTGGGAAACTGAAAATTTAGTATGGAAGGGAGCTCTTTGTCAAATCAGGACCAGCCTCATTCAGCCTTTTTGTAGCATTGCCTCTTTTAAATATGTGTGGAAAACACTATCCATTTCACCTTCCTGAGGTATTCGCATTGTGGCTATAACTATACAGCATGATTGGTCAGCCTGCCAAAATGCATGAAGAAAATCCAAAAGTTGCTACCACGAAAGGCAGTTCTCCTTCAGCTCAAGGGTGGGTTTCTGTTGGCTTTAACTGAGTTCTGCTCAATATAACTGAAGGTCTTAAATGAACAGAAATATTAATAATTTATTATGAATCTGTTATTGATTGCTAGGAAGGCAAGCTCTCTAAAAATGAAGGCAAGCCATGGTGCTTGTCCTAAGGATTTTATTACTCAAGCTGAGATAGCAACAAAACACTTTGAAGGTTGATTATGGACCATATGATGACAACAGGTGAGATGTGGCAGTCATGTAGTCACTATGGATGCTTTATTGACTTACATTTTCTAAGGCGTAAATTTAAAAGATAAAGGGAGGTACTACAAAACTTGTAATGGAGAAGTCATGAAGACAAATGCAGCCAAAGAGCAGTTAGAAGTGACTCCTGAGTCAGTGAAATACTGTTCTGCTTGTCTAGAACATGATGTTTCATTTTAGCATCTAATGGAATTCAGGTGTCAGAACAGATTTATAAAATACTGGTTAAACAATTAAACCAAAGCATTCAAATTTTCTGTTGTTAAAGAGAATGTGTGCTGATTTTTAGTGACAATTAAAAATTACCATAAAATTTTGATGGCTTATATACGATTCAGGCCCCTTATTGCTGACCGCAAATGTGAACTCAGAAGATAATTTTGAAGTCAGTTTTCCTATGATGAGGGAAGTCTTGTCAGATGTTAGATGGAGCCTGACTAATTAATAAAGTGCTTTCAGGCTCTGTTAGAAGATCAGAGATTATTCTTGATTTGCATCTTAATAAGAAATCATTGACAGTGTAAAGAGTTCCTTTGATTATTAAAATATGACATGAATATTGAAACCTTTTACAGGTAAGGACATGCTGATATGAAAGCGGCACAGAGAGGAAAAAGTCATTACACTTTTCCTTTCTTAGTGTTTCCATTTCATATCTTCTCAGCAAATCAAATTGAGGGACTCCAACGCGCTTATTAAATTCAGTGGTAGGGAGCTGAGAAACATGACTAAGGACTTGCATTTGCTGCTTAAAATATGGCAAAAACAAAGATGTGTGAGATGCTACTGAAGAGAAGGTTTGAGGACTGATACATTCAAGCTCCCCTTCTTACATGTATTACATGCTGTTCTTAGTCCCTCTTCATGTGCTTATTGTCACCTGCAAAAAAGAAAATGAGAAGTGTGCAGTTCAGGCAGAGCAGAAGAAATACTAAATGGAATAAAACTCAAATGTACAGGGAGGAGATTTTAATAATTCTTAATCTTGAGTATGTCTTAAAATGAAATTAACAGTAACTGTAAAGGAATTGTTATTTCCTATGTTAGATTAGAAATCGCTAAATGGTAGTACTATAAAATCATTATGTGTAAGTTGTCAGCCAGAGTAGGGCATAAAAAAATATCTGTCACTAAGGCCCTATGCATGTATTATGTACTACGGGTAATGTTAGTAAAGGTTAGTCATGCTGTGCTCTCGCATGATGTAATTAATACACAGTAAATTACTCCGAAATTTAACACCAGTCAGAATGTAGTAATTGTGGAATTGCCCCAAATCTTACAGAATGTGTGAGTGTATGGTGTTAATAGCCTGATTATGTAGCAGCAAGGGTTTAAATATAGATTTTGAGGCATCGAATTTGATTCCTCAAGAGGCAACTAATTTGACAGCAAGCACCCCCGTAGTGGAAGCTGACTTTGTAGAAGAGCTGTAGAACCGTCCAGGTTTTATTTTGGGGAGCATATGAGACCTGTTGGATGCTGCCAGTACTCACGTCTCATTTGCAGTATTTCAAGAACATTTCCAGACATTCTGATTCACCAGAATGTCTCTTCTCTTGCTCTTGATTTATTTTAGGGTTTAATGTTTTAAGAATAAGTTTTACACTATTTATATCACCTCTACAACCTGTAGCAAAAGTTGTATCAGATGTCACAGATTGGTTCATTAGAAATCTTACATATCAGAAGTCTGTTTCAGGGGAGTGGCAGGTACTTAGGAATTGCAAAAATCATAATGAAACTTCATTAACCTTATGTGAGGTGTGTTAGATGACCTGTCGACCTGTGCTAAAAGAAGAATACTAAGCAGTAGTTGTGCGCTCAGCTTCAAGCGCACAAGAAAAAAATGTAATCATATTAGTACCCAGAGGAATCTCCAAAGTTTTTTGTTTTGTTTTGTTTTGCTTTGTTTCTCCCAGTTATTGATAATGTCTGATCTGGAGATTTGGAAGGTTGTCATTTTTTATAATATAATTTGTGTTCAATGGTATTACCGAAATTCTTGACAGAATACTCTTGACAGAGTACAGTTGTGATGAATGCTATGCAAACACAACAATATGGCAATTACTCTTTCAGAGAAAGTTCACATTTAGTTGGGCTGGGCAGCTGAAAACAAATTGTAGATACCCCGTGATTTGCAAAGGGTTCTGAGTTCTCTCACTTTTAAAAAAAAAAAAAAAAAAAAAAAAAGCTATCACATGATAGCTGCACAATAAACTAAATTATTCTAACACCAGGAATCAATCAAAATGTAGAGTAGAAATAATTTAAAATATAAGGAGGTTGTATATATGCAAATATCATGAGAAATTTCATAACAATCCCTTCAAAAATGTAATTTCCAACTTGAAAGACTGAATAGTCTTATTCTCTTAGAAGTGTGTTTCAAATGTACTTGATTTGCAGCAGCTGATACCTCCTAATTTGAGGGACCTTTTCAAGTCTGGTCTAATCCCCATTTTCTTCTTAAAACAAGGGAGAGATTGCATAGGAGTTCTCACTGTGAAGATACGTTACTATCTCAAAAGCTCTTGTTAAAAAATTATTTGGAGGTTATGAACTGGAGTTACCAATACTTGAACTAGCTTTAATTTATCCACTGTGATATCAGAAGTGGCAATACAAGAGCTTGATATGGGATAATTGACTCTCAGCAGGTAAACTGGTTAATATTGAGTTAGTTCCTTGCTGCCGTGGATAGATTTATAAAAATAATAAAAAAAAAAGTTTTTCTAATGCTTGACTAGTCAGTTTAAAATTAACTTGGTTATCTCTTTACAGTGCTGTGCTAGCTATGATGTCTTTGAGTAATAACCACTGTAACTTGCTGGCATAAAATGGTTTCTGAATCCTCTTTCAGTCATCCCTCATTACAAAGTAATGGTAAAATGTGCTCATTTATATAGTCAGACACATTTTTGTTATAAGAGTGTAGAATTTAATTTCTCTAGTCCAAGTCCATCTTGTATAAAAGTTCTGCTCCCATGTTACCTTCCCCATCCTTTCAGTTGACTGGAATACAGATTCACGTTTCATCCCTAAGATTACCACCCTGAGCTTCAACATTGAAGATATCTAAAAACAGCAGATGGATTTCTTACTATACCAGGTGGAGTAGAACAAGTTGATTATGGTGCTGAGGTAGATAGCTTGTTTTGAGGCATTTCTTTTCAGTCAAATGACCCTTGACAAAATATTCAAGTAATGCTCCTTGGTTACTACTACCAGGAGTGTTACTGTACTGCAGTATGTAGTAGTTACTATTCCATAGGCTTAGAAAGTAGGTCTAAAGATGGACATTCACATGAAGAACGTCCAGGTTTTTATTGCTGTGCCATCTGTGCTGAATGGTTCTGTAGTTTCTGGAATACATTGACAGTGTCTTGAAAATTGATGACAAAGAAGGGGAAATAATAACAGATTGATTCAAAAAAATACTTTCTGCAATAGCTGAAATCTGTAGATTTGTTAGATAACGTGATTAAACATTAGGCTTAAGGAAAATTAACATTTTCACAAATGGTATGTATGGAATGGTAGGCTACAGATCTGGCTGAGAGATGAATGGACCAACCTTAACGACATCTTTTCAAATGGTATGATACCTGTCATATCCTCTCCCTGGTTCTCCCTGCTGTTTTTAAATTCTTAATATGGCATCTCTTTGTTTTTAAATTCTTAATATGGCATCTCTTTTCTTTCTATAAAAGAGAGGAAAAATGCATATATATATATGTATAGTGTGTATATATGTCTAGAATAGTATAATTGAACTAATCAAAGAACTGAGATTTTAATGGGAGAGTTTTACTGTCTTTTGAATGTGATGAGATTTATAGTCATCATCTCTTGGTCTCTTGGGGAAGAGGCTTCCATAGAGTGAATCCAATTCTTAAAAAAAATAAAATAAAAAATTCTTTTCCTGTCACAGTCCTGTAGGAAGGATGCCATAATATATTTGTAGCTTCTTCTGAATTAAAAAAAAAAAAAAAAAATTTACAGATACAGAATTGGACTAATTTATAACAACTTAAGATAATTTTGTGTGGGTTTGGGAAGGGAAGGCTGGATCTTAAATAGCTCTGTATATACAATGGTTACTTTCAGTTTCAGTTTTAAAAGTGCAAATGAAGAGTTATATATGTCTTAGTTATAGCTATTAATTTTCAAAATAAGTAACAAAACTGAATTGCTGGGAAAGAAATTCTTGTAACAGTTTGATAATTTCAAATACCTGCTGTACTCTCTGCAGGATTTTTTCTATAGGTGTACAAAAGCAGTGGAGATTTTTTTTTTTAAATAAATTGAGATTTTGTATTTTTAATGTTCTGTTACTGGGATAATGGGTAGTAAAACGTGTAACAAATATGCCATTACCTCCTATGACATTATTGTGACTTTCAGAATCCCTAATTGTTTCAAACAATACATTTTTGTTAATTGCACTATGTAACTTTCTTGACAAAAGATATCGTGAAGCCCAGTAGAAGATTCTCAAAGAATTTATATGTATATTTATATTTTTGTATAAAATTTGTATAAAAGCTGGTTAGCAGCACCCATCAGCATCCCACCCTGGGAAACGTGATGCTGTGTCTCTTCCTGGAGCTGTGTTCTCTAAGCTGTGGGCTCCAGCAGGAGCCACGCTCAGCATTGCCCGCAAATACAGGACACACGCATGTTCATGGGATCAGCGCTGTGCCACTGGGGGTGCAGTGAAAAGGGATTTTCTTGGAGAGGCTGTTTTTTGTTGTTTAACAATCCAATTCCTAATATTCTCTAGTTGTGGATCTTCTGCACTCAGAGAATGGAATTTGGATTTCCAGGTTGTTAATGATGATGCTAATTGTGCAAGAAGATACTTGGCAGTCATAATACTATGTTTCAGTTTGTTGTTTGTTTTTTCCCCCGTAAGTACTGAGTGGTTACGAGGTTATACTGGCCATAACATCAGAGAGCACTTGGGCCATGAATTGTTAATCCATTCACGGCTTTAAAGGTGAATCTGAACTATCTGGGGATGAATTGCTCAGACTGACCTGGTGTGAAGCCACAACCTGCAGTACCTCTTTTCAGCCTAAAGGTGGGCACTAACTCCAGACAGATCCAGGCACACGGTTTAAGGGCTGTAAACCAGACAGCTCATCTTTTGCCACTTCTAGTGAAACTTGGTGCCCTGGATGGACTGAAAAGACCAGCACTCCTGATGAAGCTTCTCTCTTGTCACTCTTGTAGCAACATCTAGCTGGGTAGATAAAGTTTCTCCAGCAGCTGTGGCATACACCCTTAGTGCACCCATGGTGTAGGTGCACAGTTTAGAAACCAAAGGGAATGCATTTATGAAAAGATTTCCAAAGTCTTGCAATGTATTTATTATTTCTATACTAAACTGCATCCTTAAACAAAGTTTACTCACTGTCTTATTCGGTTTTAACACTTCAAGAAGTGTTAAAAAATGGTCTCTGCAAGGACAGAGAAGTCCCAGCTTTGCCATTGCCCTGCACTCACTGTGTAGTTTATGCAGATGCCAGGATTAGACGTGGCTGATCTCACATCTTTTCCTGTGGCAACACGGCATCACCAGCAGCTTCAGAGCGCGACACGTGAGGCCACCGAGTGTCATTGGCTGACGTTGCCCATGAGAGTTTATGAAATTATTCACCTGTCCAGTTCCATTCTTCCCAGATTCACTTGTAGATGCTTTTTCTACAATATTCTTTTATAACCTTGAATCTTATGGCAATCTTTCAGAAAGCCCCAGCATATATTGCATGTTTCATATGAAATTTGTCTAGCTGCTTCTAATTACAATAGCTCCTTGTTCTGTTGCCAAGAAAACAGCATCGTTGACTACTTGGACTGTACAAAATATTGCAGAATAAAAACAGCAACAGAAATACACTATTATTTTTCCCTCCTTGTATCCTACTTTGTGACAGGAATCCTTCCCCCTTCTAAGTTCATTGGTTAGCAATAAACAAAGCTGCTTTCACCAGCTGTTTTCTTACAGCCTCTGTGTAGCACAGTACACGAGAGCCATGATAGTGTTAAAGAGCTGGCTGGCCATGATAATTTTGATTTTTTTTTTTTTAAGTGAGCTTTATTTGAATTATAACCTCTCCTAGAGATGATACCCTTTTCTTACATTTGCATAGAATCAGGCTCCTGCAATTCCAATGATAAAGAATAGCATAAATAAGTTTCCTTAGGTGGCTTGGTAATATCAGCAGAGAAAAACGTTCACTGCACAAGGTACAGGGTCATGGCAAAGACTTCAGAAGTGAAGGATGTAGTTTACTCCACCCAGGGGTTTTGGGTAGCTTGTATCTTCCATTCCTATTAAAAGATGTTTTTGTCACTCAGCATCTTGGGAAATTATGCAAGGGCTTTTGGCTGAGTCTCGAACACTGATTCATCAAAAACATTTTCTAAATCATTAAAAATTTGTCTACCTTGCCCAAGAGAAACACCTGGAGGCATTAGGAGAAGGACTTCATGTTCCCCACCTACACGTGGCTAATTTCAGTCAACACAGTTATGATTTTAATTTCCGAGGATTCCCTCTGTAGTCAACAGAAAGAGGATCTTACAGGGATTCCTGACCGGTAGTCTGACTCTGGTTGGGAATCTAATTCTCTGCTGCCCTTCAGAGGAGGTTTGTGAGAGAGACAAGGAAGCTATCGTAGACACCCTTGGCAGTATGTGAGGGGTGGGCTTGCATTGGCAGTCCCACCTTTCCTGGGCTAGGGGCTGGCTGCCAGGTCTGGGACTCTGCTTAGGGGTGAGGAGCCCCTGGACATGGGGGGGGGGGGTGCCCGCTCCCACCTGCACTCATGCTCTGTCTCCCATAGCACTGCTGCAGAAGGGGTGGTGAGCTACGATCACCTCGTGTACCACCCACCTGACCTGCTGGCTGCCTGTTCTTAGGAGTATTGGTCTGTCTGTCACCTCGCAGGTTGTCTGCTGTGCCTAACTTCTGTTTTTCAAGAGCGTCGTACATGATGTTTCTGACATCTGGGGGTAAGATCTCGCTCATGCTTATGCCAGGCAAATTATATGATGAGAAGTTCTGACTAATGGTTTGTTCTGTTTGTGGCTGTCAGCTGTGGATGATGACATCTCTATTCAGAAACACTGACTGTCCTTTACACTATCAGAGTTGTCTGAAGAACAGGCGCAAACACCCCATGCCCCCTGACCTGCCGCCAGCTGTCTCACGGGCTGACCGCAGGGGGCCCGTTCAGATGTGCCTGTTGTTTCGGTGACATTGGGGTTGCTCTGGCATTTGAAGGTGTGAGTGCACCTTCACCCATCCCTCGGAACATCCTTCCAAGTTCAGAGTTTGCGTCTACCCAAAACTGGAGTTTAGAGAGGTAACCACTAGCCTTCAAAGGTAATATAAGTATTGGTTGTGATTTACTTTAGACAGTCCTCCAGGTGGGCGCTGACCCCTTGCAACTTTGTTGTGGGGGGTCTCTGCCAAAAAGTCCTGTAACTTGCTGTCCTTTTCTGGACTGCACTGCTGTATCATCTTATTTATTTAATATTAAACTTTTACTCAAACAATGCTGTAAGTATCTGGATCTCGAGATTTGTTGCCAGGTCCTGCAGTATTCATCCTTCTCACCCAAAGAAATAGTCCAGCTCTCCTACAGTGATTAAAACATAAAAAACCCTACCTGAATTTGAAACTCAGTTTCTACAAAGATCTGAAGGCTACTGGCTATTCTGTGTGTAATGGGTATGCCATTTTGTTTGCTGTTAGCAGAGTTTCTTTTTATTAATGTTTATGTTGTTACTCAGTTAATCTGGCAGCCCAGCATTTAAGGTAGGTGAGAATCTGATTTTACTTACAACACGTTTCATTTATTTAAGGCAAGTTTCATTTATTTAATCTGAAATGACTTGTTTAATGAATGTATCACAACATAGCTGATGACCTCATCCTCTTTCTGTGCAGTTACAGTTCTGCATAACAAAGGGAGGGCCATATGTATCCAGGGGAAATGGGATCACATAGGCAGAAAATTAAGTCTGTCAAAACACCACATAAATGCTGCATATACACTTTTTTAACTGAGCCTGGTAAATAGAGATATTTCCAGTGTGGTCCCTGGACCAAAGCAAAAAATGATTAGCCGCACCTCAAGGTAAAATACAAGTCTCAAGTCAAACAACTAGTCCTTTTAGGAAACAGTGAATATATATAAATTGGTGATCCTTTTAGAGCTCCTTGTTTTGACTCATCCTATGAATTAAGCTTATTCATTGAGAAATTGGCTGCATCGAGATTTTCACAACAACCCTCCTCATGAGATGGAATCTAATGTGCTGAAGTGAAGGCTGATGTAAAAGGGGTCTGAAGCTGAATTTACGATGCTGATCAGAAGTGTGCCATATCCGATAGCAGCTCTTACTCACAGTACGTTTGGCTTAGCACATGGAAGAGGCCTTCAGTATTTCTCATGGTAAAGCTGCAGAAAGATTTGTAATGACAGATTTAAAAAATTCTTCTCATAGGGAAAAACCTTTAAGGGAGGGAGAAAGGCTTCCTTACTTAATGATTCCTTTCAGTGGGTCACTACTCTGCAGTGACCCTCTAAAATGCCATGGATTTTAACATTTACATAACTGGGGCATCATTTTTTCTTAGCATCTTTTGTTCAAATATAAAGAAGTACTAGAGCAATATTACCGAAAGTCTTTTTAAAGAAAAATCTGCTGAAGCCATTAAAAAAAAAAAAAGTCTTGAACCAAAGCTTTCCAGAATGACCACCATTGTTTTTATTCTCTTATTCTGGGCACACATGAGGCTGTCTAGGAACTGTAAGCATAGAAAGGTGTATGCCAAATATGGTAGATCTTCTCTGTAGCCTGTTTGGATATTCTTTTTGTTAATGAAGCATTATTTCTGTCAAAATTAAAATGCTTTGAAAAATGTGCTATGTTGATCTGTTTGAAGGAAAACTAATAAAATGTTAAAAAAACAAAAATACCAAACCACCACACAACATATTTTATTTCATGCATCCAGGACAGAACATTTGGAACATTTTAGAAATTTTTAAAATTTGAATTGTCTTACTTAAAACAATTCAAATAAATTTAAACTCTCTATGAAAATTAACGTAACTACAGCAAAATAGAATCTATTAAGTGGAAATGGGAAAAAATTAACATCGTGAAATTTCCTATGAAATGGAAAATCCAGTTCCTGGTCAGGTCTGTTTAGTTACAGTTTTCTAAAACTAAATTATTTTGATTATATTTGATTATATTTGAGAAAAAATTCTTGAATGTTAACTAACAAATGCAAGTGGAGTAAAATGAGACTGATGGTCCCAAGCTGACTGCTTACTTCTCTGGGGATAGCTGAACCTAGTGTGGAAGCCCTGTTTCACTTGTTCCTCAGAGAAGTGCCTTAATACTGAAGCTAGCTGTGTCCGTTGATAAAAGCAAGTTGAAGATATCTTCCCAAGCTGTAGGTATTAATGGGCTCAGACTAATTATGGCTTTGCAAAGCATAAGGTTCAATTACCTGAAGGGTAGGGTGCTCTGATTTTGCTGGCTGCTGACAACTTGTTGTCATTTTATGTATATATAATATATATAAATTATATATATTATATAAATAATGTATATATATTTTAATATATACATTATGTCATATTATATATGTATATTTTTATATATATTAGATTGGGTATCACCTTTGAAACAACAACAAAAAAAAACACAACTATGTCAGATGAGCAGTTACCATGTCCCATACATCACCACAGCATGTCATGCCATAGGTCTCACTGGAAACTAGAGGGCAACAGTGGAAGAAAGCTGAGAAATTGTATTTGTAGAAAGAACACCTTTATAAGTGGAAGAAGTGTTGGAGGAGGCAGACTCTGTTGGTGTGAAGAAAGCAGAAGCCATTCATTAGCTCTTCCTTCCGTGTGAGAAACTATAACGTGGGATAAAGAAGACTAGAAGACTAGTAGAGAAGACTGCACTCTGCGACTAGTTGCTGTGCGATGAGCATTGCACCGCTCTTTGAATATAACAGCCATCTAGTGGCCTGTTTTCTTTTCTCTCCAGGGATTTTGATCTGTGTCCTGTAGGAGCAGATTCCTTGTGCCACATCCATGCGTTTTGCGTCACTCTGTGGGCTGAAGAAGAAATCCAGACTGCCAAATTAATTAGCTAGAATTTTCCCACGTAGGAGACTACGTAGGAGTGCGTAGACCTTAGAGGACTGTTTCCTTAGAGGACTGTTTGTCACCAAATGAACATGTCTGTGCTAGTTCAGAATCCCCTCCAAGCTATGTCTGAAATATTTCCCTGCTCAAATGAGTTACTCCTTCTCGTGGGTGGAATGAAGAATCTTGTCCTTCATCTTCATTTGTGTATACTAGGTTCATGACAGAGTAACTTAGTCATAGGAAAGAATGCAGATATCACCTCCCTTCCACACCATGTGGAGTTGTGCAGCTAACAGACTAGTAAAACCAGACCTGTGATGTCTACCAAAACAACCAGGTTGCAAATCCTGCATAAGTTAAAAATCTAATTTTTCTATTTGTATGGGTTCTTAATCATAGACATACAAGTTCACATTAAAGTTAGGCTTAATTATACCTCTCACCTCATCCATCTAAATGAACAATACTTTGCTGAATGTAGCTTTGTTTTTTATAAATATCCTCTCATTATATAGCAACTGAATATTCCTATTTTACCTATTGGCTTTTGTGCACAGGAGAGGTAGTCTGAAAACTAAATATATCCAGTATTAATGAAAATATTGCATCTAGGGAGGACAACAGGACAATTCTTCTTTCATGCTCCATAAGATTTGTCTGTACATGAAAAAGACTCAACGAGTCAACATTTTAACTTCAATTTTAGATCCATGTTTACATCTATGAGCATGAGCAACAATTGCCTCCTGCATTTTACAATGTGGTATGGGTAAAAAAATGAGCTTTGGTGAAACTGTTTTACAATACTCAGAAAACAGGAAGAAATAATACAAGGGGGAAAAGGAAACGGGGGATAAAATGAGGACAAAGTATTGAAGGTGTTTGGCATCTAAAATCGTAGAGTATGCCAAGTTGGAAGGGACCCATAAGGATCATCAAGTCCAAATCTTGGCACCACACAGGTCTACCCAAAAATTCAGTCCAAACGCCTAGTCCAATCTAACGAAAAGGGAGGGAGAAATGTCTACAAAATACAAATCTGGATACGAAATACTTGCTGAATCCTAAAAATGATGTGCAGTATGTTACACAATAATGTTACCTCCCTTGCCCTGTTAATTCCCCTACATATATACTGCATATCGTACATGCTCTTTGTACTTTTCTTCCTTCCTAACGTGCCGTCTGACCTAGCCAACTTACCATGCCTCCCTTGCAGCCCACCAGGCTGGGGTACACGCGTTTCATGTCATTGTGAGCAGTTCACAGCGCGGTGCCATTGGTCTAGCCGCATGAGCGCGGCAGGGCACTTTGGGAGCACGCACACGAGCTACCGTGCTCGTTGGCACCGCGCTGCTCTGAAGCCGAGACGCTGCCTGCAGCTCCAGCGCTTCTCTGCACTGTGCAAACACGCCTGCTCTCTTTAATCATCTCAGCTGGTGGCTCTGATGCACAACCACAAAGCTCAGAGGTCTTCTTGTGCTCTCAGCTGTCTGCAGTAACTGTGCAAAGGCTTCACCAGAACTCTGCCTTGGGTTCAGAAGTCCATCAAACTTGGGGTATGGTAAAATAAATGCAGTGAATTCAATGAATTAGAGTTCTCCCAATGATTTCTTCTGATTGCAAATGGGAGAATTCACAGGTTTTCTTCTTCTGTAGTACAAGTACGCTGTTGTGCGTAACACTCGTGTTTATTCCTTGAACAAAGCAGTTTACCCACTCTTTCGGTCCAGGGACATGGACTTAGACAGTCTGGCAAACTGAGTTGGGATTGCTTGAGCCAACCCCTGCAACTGTTTGTTCTGTCCCTCTTTTATAGGCATCGCCTCCCGCAGCTGGCTTGGCAGGATGGAACACCTGCACACCTCAGCGCAAAGTCTGCTGTCTTAGCACAGATCAACTTTCATCAGCAATTTAAAGAAAATTGCTGGACTTTGCATCTGAGGCATGTACGCACAGACCCAGCCAGCTGCTTTTCTGTGGGGATGTCTGTCCATGACAAACGAGTGGCAACAAATTGTGAAGGGTTTAGAAGCAGAAGGCTTGGAACCTTAAACTGTCACTCATTCTGTCATAAGTATGTTTTTGTGGTCTGAGTCTGCAAAGATTTGTACACTTTTTTTCCATGGTATTGCAAAAGTCAATCCTTAGCCCCATTTAAACAGCTACAACAGAAGGCTATTAAAAACAGTCTCAACCAAATGAAAAACTATCTGGTATGCAAGCACCAAAGAATACAAATAAATATTTTGCAAAACTGCCTGTAATTATGCAAAGTAAATTGTATGCAAGGAGTGGCACCACCTAAATGGCAACATAACATATGCACACAGTCAGAAAATACAATTTTTTCAAACAAGCTACTGCTACCATCCTGGAATAGCTGGAGAGCTGTTTTAAATTACAAGTTAATCTATCCTGGTGCAATGAATTGTTTAATGTTGGGAGTGGACCTCTTGTTTTTTCCCTAGCAGCATTATTCTTGATATTCTGTGTTGAAACAATCAAGTGGAATTGTAGGAAAAGTTCCTGACTGTGTGAACACAATGTGGCAACATGACAGCAGTTCTGCTGCGGCTTTTCTCATGGCAAGGTACGAAATCTGAATTTAGAGACTCTGATGTTACCTAAGCTGGTTTATAGCTCAGGTTTGTTAATCTCTCACTTTAAACTTGGAACCAAGCAGTAAGCTTTCTACCAACAACAGTGCTGGTATTTGTGGTTCTCACCCAGTTTACCCCATTTCTTCCTTTCCTGGTGAGCAGAACTGGTCTTGTGGCACGGGGCAACAGCTCCTCGCTGCAGACAGAGGGAGCAGGGCTGCTCCAGCCACAGCAGCAAGTATCTGCTGTCTGCTCGCGTGCCACGATGCGTGTCTTCATGCAGGCTTCCTGGGGAGCTGAAGTTACAGCACTGTGGTTGAGAATGCAACTGCCTTTTAGAAGGGGAGGAGGACACAACTCTGCAGGTTGCAAACTCAAAGCTCCCTTACCTCGTTGGTGCAGTGAGCCCGCTTTTAATGGCCTGCATTTTGAAATGCCGTCAGAGAGGTGTCTGATGTGATGAGGCTGCTGCAGTAATGGCTGTGTCAGAACCAGAAGGTGTTGCAACTTCCTAAGAAGTAATAATAGATGAGCTGATATAATCTACTTCCTTAGTTTGTCTTTTCCTGCTTTGTCATAAGGATGTCTGTCTGGCAGGGCTAGCAAAGGGAAGACACATTTTGAAAGATCTGCAGCTGTAAGCAGCTGGGAAGGAAATGAATGAGTGAGCTCTTGTCAGAGACAGCGGTGCAGCAATGCAGCAGGCTCAGTGACGAGCTGTGGGGCCAGGCTCCATGAGAGAGGAGAGAGAGTAGTGAGTCTGACAGGTAGGATTCTCAGTTGGCCCTTGGTAATTTTCCTGGTCACCTCTGAAAATCTCAGGGATGTGCCTGTCAATGGAGCCGTATCATTCATGAGTCTAGGTTTAGGCCACTTCAAAATGTAGAGGAGGCTTTAAGAAGGAAATCTGAATGGATCAAATAAAGCAACATTGATTCTGAGGAAATGGATGCCTTCAGCTGAGACGTTTCTTTTGCCTGTTACACCAATCCATGTGTCTTTTCTGTGCAGAACAGAGTACCCTAGAATAGAAAACGGCTTGAATTCCTTTTTGCATCTGAAATAAAAGCAAGCGAAAAAACAACAGCAGCAAACCACCACCACACTATGTAAGGTTTGTTTGCCTGAACTTTTCACCTTATTGCAGAAGTAGATTAGGAGGGATGGGGAATTTTGTGTCCCGCCCTGTTTGTCTCGCTCCGTCATCACGTGCATGGAGCTCACACTTCCAGTAGAGCACACCACGAAGCATTGCTCTGGAAAGGCTCGTGGAGCAGGGGAGGAGCTGTGATGCTGCCTGCTCTTGGGCTGCATGACCAAGGGCACGAAGCCTGGCACACCCACAGTGCCCATTGCCATCCTCCTGCAGCTCCTCCTTGCTGCTGTGTGTGTCCTGCTGCAGTTAGCGCTCCTTGTACCCTTCAGCCGCGCCATCTCCCAGCCTGGGCTAATTAAAACAGGGAGCCATCAGAACGGATAGCTCTGAGCCTGTTTTCTAGTTGAACCACTCAATGTATGAAACTTCTCTGACCGGTAATGCTGATCTGCTACACTTTGAAAAGCTTCTCATTTGTCTCTGTCTTCATGTTTAGGTGATTTATCCGCACCTGCTTCATGTGACTATTTTATTGTCATCATTTTGTCCATTTTTACAATAGACACTTCCCTTTGGTTTTTGTCTTTGGAGTTTTTCTTGCCTCATCAATTATCTGGAATATAATATTGAGCTTGTTTTAAATCACAGAGTACATGCAAGTACAGCATGCCTCGGTGCAAAGTACAGGGACTGCTGTCAGACCGGTTCTCGCTGTCGGTGGGTACCTGGTGTTTCTGAGGAGACAAAGACAGATGAGACCACTGTGTCCCCTGAGGGCATTGCTTGATGTTGCCGCCTCAGTCCTGTTTCCAGTTTAAGTCATGGACGCTCCCTTCCCTCCCCAAATTAGCATCGCTTGAGTGGTGCAGCAGTGTCCTGGGGGCTGCAACACCGCCTCCTGTCTCTACAAATGTTGAGTTTCACACCACCAGGGCTGGCCCCAAGAAGGCTTTCCTTGGTAAGAAGTAACAAGTGTGTAATAGTGTAACAAGTTGAATAAAGTTTTAACAGGTTTCCTGTTAAATATTCTTCCAAGCACAGCACAAAGGATCCTCAATTAAAGCCTCCACTGAGAAGCAAGTGCCATGGGAGATCATGTGTCACGCAGCATGACTAACACAATTTATGACCCCATCTCATCTCATCAGGCTCCAGTTTATCTAATGTGTCACCCTTTCAGTCTTATATTTCACCCCAGCTGTTCATGTTTTAACATTTAAAGGCTTTGGGTCTGCTCCTGATGCTGCAGTGCTGAAGGTCACTAAGCTGAGTGTGCTGTTAGGTGGCTTTCACTGCTGCTTACCAAACGTGATGAGGAAGAGTCACAGTCAACTCCGTTGACAAGATCAGCTTTAAATGTTCCACATATTAAATGGCTTTGCTTTCACTTGGTCTGTCCAGCACAAGTAGGGCTGGAAATCTCATTAGAATACATAAAGTGATGGATTTCGTGGTGCCGGCTGCAGTCTTGGGGTCCAACATCGCCCTTCACACGAGCTCACAGGGAACACCACTGCAGGTCTGTTTAGAGGCTGCTGTACAGCTGTGGCCGGAGCGACCGCTGGCAGCAACCTCAGCAGTGCTGTGAGCGGATCGATGGCAGT
Organism: Anser brachyrhynchus; assembly: GCF_964034855.1. Classification (NCBI taxonomy): domain Eukaryota; kingdom Metazoa; phylum Chordata; class Aves; order Anseriformes; family Anatidae; genus Anser; species Anser brachyrhynchus. Next base: position 106,707,476 of record NC_137694.1, read on the forward strand.
AAGGAGGCTTTTAAAGGGCCATTTTATATTGATTAAAAACTTTCTTCTTCTTTCCTTCTGGTAGGTAACCTTCCCAACACAAATTATTAAAATGGTAACTTTTTAATTGGCCGAATGAACACTGTGCCCCAGATAAAACATGTCAAATGTGGCAGAAATGTGAAAATGATCAGTAACTGTCAGTGTTGTTCTGTACAGTTTAAGTGGACCAGGCTTGTTGGTTACAACCATGACAAGACACAAAAACAAGTAGTTTTTTTTTTATTTTCTCGGATGCCCTCTGACTTACAAAGCTGCTATTGTGGCAGTCAGTAAACGTAGTCAGGCACCATCGGTCACTGAAATAGCATGAAGAATATGTTATTTCCTACAAAAAAAAATTTAAAAAAATTCTACATACAGGTAAAAAATATGAAACAGGAGCCAATCACACATATTTCAATAGTGTTTACATTTACTTGTATTTTTAAACAGTATCTTACAGTCAGCAATAAGTTACAAACCAAACTGACACTTACTTAAGAAAATGAAGGACGTGGATAAATGGATATAAGAGAGAGAAAACTTCTCAGGTGATATAAAATAAGCAAGTTTGCAGTTGAATTTGAAAAAAAATAAAAATAAAAAATGACTGCACGTAGTCTGGATAGTGAGTAGTTTTGTCTGATACAGACTGAGAAGTACAAATTAAAAAAAAAAAAAACAAAAAAAAAACCAAACACCACCACAACAACAACAACAAAAAAAACCACAAAAAAAACAGCAACAAGAACAATAAAACTCTGAGCTGAGGATATAAAAACTTTATGTTACAAAAATCATATAACACCCTAAAATATTATAAATCCTAAAAGCCTATTTTGTCCTTTTTTTTTTTTTTTGGAAAAAAAATCTATAATCATGTCTTGCAATGGAGGCTATGGTCATTTGTGAAGGCTGTCCAGATTGTTGTGGATGTTCCTAAGGGTTGAACACAATGAACCTTTTGCTAATCCCACCATGTTCTATAAAAAGCTCTCTGTCTACAGTTGGATTGACTGAAAGTATAGATCTAAAAGCAAAAGAAAAAAAAAATCAAACGTCCCACCTAACTTTTAATCGATAATGCCTCCTAAGTGCCAGGAAGCTCTGTTTCCGTGATGTGCATCCATCCTGCCCAGGCTGAGTGCTTGGCAGCTTTCCCAAATGGGAAGAGGTGTTCCCTGGTTCGTCTTTCCTGCGACCACTTGTAGGTATGCTTGGAGCACGCTGGCAGGAATGAATCTACGTGACACACAGCAGCCTTGGTGCTTACATGAAAAATACAGCCCGTGAAAGGAGGTGGCAATGATGTTTGTTCTTTATTTAATCTCTTAGTGTTTAGAGTCCTTTCCCAGGAGATGGAAGATGTGGGTGCTCTGCCCTCCTACACCAGCAAGGGTTTGGAGTTGGCATTTCCTCGCTGCAGAAGAGCGGCCGGATACGGAGGCTGTAGACTGTGCTGCGATGGGAAGTGGCATGGTGGGACGCGAGGATGAATCAATAAGCGTGAGCTGTGAAACATGAATCCTGATCTAGGGCAGCTTCCTTCCCACCTGCCCACAGGTGGCTTCCCAGTCCATGGCAGCGGAAGGATTTTAGGCATGGGCCTCTTCCAGCAATCTAGCAAGTCAGAGTTTGCTGGGTGATGTAGATCCTGTCTAAATCCCTTCCATATCTAGGGCAGGGAGATTACGTGACTACCTGAAGATTTTTGATGTTACCCTAAGAACTGAATACCTAGAGCCTAGGAGAAATAGTGCACATCAGTGGTGTGGGTCCTTTCATCTCTCTACCCCTGAGCAGTAGTTTATGGGTAATAAGACAAAGAGGCAATAAAAAGTGACAGAAGCAAAAATGGCCCCTCACTACAAGAAGGACGTCGAGGTGCTCGAGTGAGTCCAGAGAAGGGCAACAAAGCTGGTGAGGGGTCAGGAGAACAAGTCTTATGAGGAGCGGCTGAGGGAGCTGGGGTTGTTCAGTCTGGAGAAGAGGAGGCTCAGGAGTGACCTTATCGCACTCTACAGGTACCTTAAAGGAGGCTGTAGCGAGGTTGGTCTATTCTCCCACGTGTCTGGTGACAGGAGGAGGGGGAATGGGCTAAAGTTGCTCCAGGGGAGGTTTAGGTTGGATGTTAGGAAGAACTTCTTTACTGAAAGGGTTGTTAGGCATTGGAATGGGCTGCCCAGGGAAGTGGTTGAGTCACCATCCCTGGGGGTCTTTAAAAGACATTTAGATGTAGCCCTTAGTGATATGGTTTAGTGTAGGACTTGTTAGTGTTAGGTCAGAGGTTGGACTGGGTGATCTTGGAGGTCTCTTCCAACCTAGATGATTCTGTGATTCTGTGATTCTGTACTAGTCCCATCAGCCTTGCCTTCTACTTTTAGCTGCGGATTACAGGATGGAGAGCAGCCTTGCTTATCCATGTAGGCCATCAAATGTAAGGTCATTGGCTAATGAAACAATTGTCTTTCATTATTTAATTAAGGACGAGTACATGTATGTAAATGACTGCATGCATGGGAAACTTGTCCAGGAGGTACGAAAGGCTATCATTATGTTCAGTAAGCATTTGCTTGAACAGAAAGAAAAAAAAACTGAGAGGATGAACGGATGGTAAGAATGTGACTTTATTATCTGGCAGGAAGTTCTGCCATTTGAAAAAATATATTCAAAGTAAAAATGGAAAAAAAAATCTGCATAACTAGCTTAGTTATTTTAAAAAATCCCAAATAATTTGCTTAGACCTTGAATATGAGCGTTACATATTCACAATGCTAAAAATTGTAGATGTTTGAGCTGATAAGCTTTCATACTAAACATTGGAAAGAATCATTAGATGAAGTTTAAGAGTTTTTTTTATTATTATTATTATTTTACATTTAGGTTATTATTATTTTAGTAGTATTTATATTATTCATATATTATTTATTGTTATTGTATTTCTAATTCAGTGGAGACAGTAACTTGTGAAATGTTTTCCTTTAAATGAGTTACCATTTCAATGACAGAAAGAAGCATTTTAGGGAAAAGTTGTGAAACTTTCTACTGCTTGATAAATGATGGGTAATGCCTAGTGGAAGGACTAGTATTCATTGCTGAGCTCTAAATTACCCTTAGCCACATAGGAAAAAAATTATTGCCTCTCAGGAAAGCTGTGTGAAATATATGATCAATGCACAAGTGTGGTCAAGAAAGTAAATAAAATGGGAAGATGGCTAAGGTTAAATGTAAGGCACTTGAACCAGGTTCTTAGGTTCTCTGAGAATCTACAATTTCAGTGGAATTCAGCTGCAGTTACATGTACTCAGTACTTTAAACCTCTTTTTTTGTTTTGTTTTGTTTTGCTTGTTTGTTTTGAATGTAGCATTTGACTTTTAGGAGGTACATGAATAGGCAGATGCTCTCTAGAAGCAAACAGAACATAAGCAACCTTTAAATTTAAAATATATAAACAATGGAATATGGAACATTAACAAAACCTACATTCATATAATTTTATCTTGGCTTTTAGGTTTTCAAAGGGCTTTCAGATTTTTGAAGGGCCTCAGTTAATGATTGCCCTTTGACCTAAGTTACAGTGTTGGTTAGCTTTCGCTTTGGTTCCCCCAGAGCGTAACCAACGTAAGATTTTGCAAGCACAGAAGCAATGTTTGAACAGTCACCAGTGACACAGAGAGTAATTGTTAAATTATGGTTTAAAAGGTGTCATGCTTAAAAAGCTTCTTGAGTTTTTGTTTCAGGTGGCTGAACTATTTACTGCAAAGAAAAAAGGCGTAAGTAAAAGTGTTTCAGAATAGGTTTTATACATGCAGACCTAGAGAATCTCTTCTCTAGGGTTAAGTACAGAAGCTGCATGTTTACAGCATTTACTGTTTTATAGCAGTGCCTTCTCATGGCTGATATAACAGGTTACAGATCTGGGAGAATAAAACCAAGAAGTCCTGACTTGCACTTCCCCAACTGTAACCGATGTAGCCACAACATAATTAAAGTCCTAAATAAATGATGCACTTAATTAAAGACAAAAACAAGCCTATTGAAAAACAGGGGAAATAATGAGCTGGTTCTCGTTGTACATGATCTTTGTATACAATAAAATGTGCTAAAGTGTTTTGTGGTTGGCTGGGGTTTTCTTCTCTATTCATAAAAGTGGGAAGACCATGAGAATTGTGAGCAGGAACACAGTTTGCGTCCAGCAGGCGGTCTGCAGAAAGGCACGGTCACTTGCTGGTTTCAGAAACAGGTGAAGCAAAGCTTAACGTGTGCTACCGCTGAGCCTGTGTCCCCCTCTCTTTTGGGCTGGCACAGCAGTTTGCACAGCCAGCTGGTCAACCATTTTGGTGAAACCATCTAGCAGAAAAACAACTGGTTCGGGGTGGTGGAGCTGCAGCTGTCTTTCAGGTGGATTGCTCTCCACGGGGGCTGCTGGAGAGGGTGTGTAAATGGGGGCAGCCTTGCGGAGGGGAGCAGGCAGCTGGAGGTGAGGACTACACCGAGAGACTGTGCAACGTGTTTGCCAAACGTTTAACCACCGTACCCTGTAAAAGACGAGGAGAAACTAGGCGGAGATGTGATGAACTTCCAGGATAGCAATATCCTGGAAGTAAAAGCCATATATAGCTATGGCTTATACTATTTAAGATATTAAAGGTGCATTAAGGTACACTGCCCTGCTTGTAACCAGCAGTATAAGGAACAGGAAGGGATAAAAAAAGAACAAATACATTTAATCTCTTGAGATTCATAAGCAAATGTGATCATGCAGCCTTCATTTTTCTGTGAAGCAAAAACTTTCCTTTACGATCACTTCTCTTTCTGTGTGCTAGCGTCATCAATAAGAGTAGCAAGAAAATGCTTGCAGCTCTGGAAGTGTGACAGCTAAATGATCACTGCAGACTAGCAATAGGAGCTCAGAATTTTAAGACTGTGGGCTCCTTGTTAAGGTGGCACACCTCAGAAACAACATGTTATGGGTACCGTGCTGTCAGAGATTAGATGAAATTATATAATTAAAAAAAAAAAAAAAAAAAAGAACAAGCCTCCTGCATGGTTCTTACTGTGTAGCAACAGTGCAGGTCTGACAGCTTGTGGACCTCAAGTTGTCACGCTGAACTCTGCTGCACACACCAAAAGAATCTGGGTTCCAGTCAATGGGATCTGAAGGCAGAAAAGGAATTAAGGACTGGATCCCTAGAAACCAAGAAACCTCGTTTAATTTCTACTGAAAAAATAGCTCCTTACTATATTATAGATACTAAGGAGTACTAATATCATCAAGTCAAGAGCTCTTTCTAAACTGTGGCCCTGACGAAATTGTTACCATTTTCTGACAAAGTATAAAAGGCAATTTTGTGCTGAATGTACTTGTGATATAGAACTTGTGCTGCAGAGCATGAATCTCAATTCCACCTGCTTTTCAGCGACACTGCATATACTACAGAACCATACCTTGCATGGCTATGGCTCAGATTGTGTCAGCATTTCAAATCCCTGTCTCAGAAGTTTATTGCTCAGCTGTTTTTTTTTTTTTTCTTCTTCTTCTTCTTCTTCTTCTTAAAGGAAGTGGAGCAGGAAGGAGCCCTTAAAAGTGTTAGCTTTGTTGTTGTTTTGTTTGTTTTGTCTATTTTTTAACTCAGGGTGTGTGTAGAGGAAAGGGAAGGCATTTAATGGAAATTCATACTTTGTTATCCTATCCTGATTTGAGGTAAATTGGACAAAAAGTAAAATTTCTTCTCAACACTTTCTTTTTGGACCCATTTTATCTGTTGGAAGCTTTTTCCATTCAGTTAAATAAAACTCAGAAAGAGATTTGAATTATTTCAATACAAATTTTATTTTTAATGCTACACTGGAGCAAATATTTTCAAAGAATATAAGCAATAAATACCTTTGATGAAAATTATCTGAACATAAGTAGTATAGCATACACCAAAACCAAGCAGTGTAGTAGAAGCTGTAAAAGAGCATGAGAAAAGGCATGACTATTTTGGAAGAGGACAGAGAAATTGGTCTAGCACTCTGGTACAGCAGTGCAACAGAAAACTTTTTTTAAAAAAAGAACATGCGATAAACTCCTGCTGTTAGCAATCTCACATGTAGCTATCAGTCTAAGGAGAGATAATTTCTGGCTATTTCCAGAAAAGTAATTTGTAACCCATTCCTGATCTCATTATATTATCTTCATAGTTTCTTGCCTTTTGCACAATAAACTATTTGGAAACGTCAATTTTAAAAGTTACCTTGTACATTGCAGCATAAAAGGCAAAACCATTAAAACCGATACAATCTATGAGCACCAAACCTTAAAGAGCAAATATTGATCAAATTGCAACATTTCCTGCTCTGAAGCTACAGTGAATTAAGGCAGTGTTTGCAGGTCGTCCTGAGTTGTGCAAAAACTGGTGTTTTTCTTAAAGACCAAGACCTTGCAGTGAAGTTATTACCTGGTAATCTCACTTTACTTGGGGGGTGGAATTGAATTACTGAGTCATAAAAGGCTCTGTGTGTTGAATTGTGAGCAGACACAATTCATTTCATTGCATCAGGCTCACAGGTCTAGAGTTTGAGATATGTAGTGTTTAGCAGAAGCGTGCTGCTGCTCCCCAGAGCTGTTCCTACAGAACAGGCTTCCCTGCTTTGGAAAACCTACCAGGCATGCAGCTACCACATAAACTAGAGATGATCCAGCACATGGGGTGGGTCCTTCCGTTACCCTGGTTCAATTCAAGTGCATTTTAGCCACACAGCAACCAAAAAACCAGCTGCTGCACAAATTTGTGAGACCTTTTTTTTGGGAGGGGCGGGGAGCAAGCTGATTTTGCAGTTATTCCACAGCCCTCCCGGTGGCTGTGGAGCAGGCCTGAGGGCCCGTCCCTGCCGCGGCAGCAGGGCCTGGCAGGCGGGGAAGCGGCAGGGGCAGCGCCAGCCCCATCTGGGTCCCATCCCACGGCGTGAGGAGGGCAGCGGGCCCGGGTGGCCCCCAGCTCTCCGAGACCGGCTCTCCCTGGCTGCGACGACGCCCCCAAACTCTCTTCTTGCTCCTTTCTCGACTGCAGAGGCTGGGGGGAGAACAGAAAAACACGGATCAAGCCTTTTTGAACGCCGTTCCAAAACGCCGGGTTCCGAGCCCTTCCCCACGTTGTTAGCGGCGGAGCGGTTAATTACACCCCCACACCGGGCGCAGCAGCGCCGGGCTCGCCGACCTCCCGCCCTACGCGGCGGCCTGCCGGGGAAGCGCCGGCACCGGGGCCGCCCCGGGGCCCTGCAGCCCACCGAGAGCCCCCGGGCAGCCGCCTCCCCCGGCCCCGGGGACCCCGGCTGCCCCCCCGTTCCCCGGGGGTTGGGCGCCGCCGCCTCCAAGATGGAGGCGGGCGGTGCGGGCAGCGCCGCCGCCCCTGCCCGCTAGGCACCGGCCGGGGAGGAGGGCGGCGGCAGCGGGCGACGGGTGCCCGGCCGCCGGGGCAGGTGCTCGGGGCGGCGCCGTGCCGAGGGCGGAGCCGGCGGCGCTCCCGGCAACGCTGGGCTGCGGCGGCGGCGGGGGCGCGGGGAGTGACAGCGGGGCCTGAGCGGATCGGCGCTGCCCCATGGCGGCCGCCCGGCTCGGCGGCCCGCCCGCCTGGCGGTGACTCGGGCTCCCCCTCCCGCCCCTCCTCCCGCTCCGCCGCCTCCTCCAGCGCCGCTCGCCCAGCCCGGGCCCGGCCCAGCCGCCTCCCGCCGAGCCCGGTGCGCAGCCGGGAACCGCGCGGGGGCCATGACGGTGGAGCAGAACGTGCTGCAGCCCGGCGGCGCCGCCAAGGTGAGAGTGCGGCCCGGCACAGCACGGCACGGCTCGGCTCGGCTCGGCTCGGCTCGGAGCCCGCCGCCCTGCCCTGCCCTCCCCGCCCGGGCCTGCGCCGGGCTCGGGGAACTTCTCCCCCCCCTCCTCGGCTGGGGCCGGGGCCAAGGGCGAAGGGAGGAAAGGGCGTGAGGCCCGTGCCGCGGGGAGCGAGGGGGATGCCGAGGGGGGAGCGGGCATTCGGGGCCCGGCCGGCCCAGCAGGGCCCCTGCCGGGGTTCGTCTGGGGGTCCTGCCCCTGCGCGCCGGGGAGCGGGGCCAAGGGGGGGCTGCGCTCCTCCGGCTGCTAACGCGGGCCGGGAGGTGCTGAGAAATCAATCCCTCCTCAAAAATGGACACCTTCAGCAGCTCGCCCCTGCCCGGGGGGGACTGGCAAGGGAAGGAGAAACCAGGAATTTGACCACGCTGCCTCCGTTTATTTCCCCAAAGGTATCTGTTGCTGCCTAACGTAACTGTCCTGGCAGCAGCATAGTTGTGCCCCCTCTCCCCTATATTTATTTATTTTTAGTGGCACGTGATGTTTTTATGCGATCATGGAGGTGTATTTGCATTGGCATAGTCGGTGAGGAAGTTTAATAGCACCGGTCCTGAGAGCGGTCGGTCAGTGGAGAAGCGGCGATGAAGGTGTGACTGGGTAGGGTGGCACAACGTGCGCTCGGGAAGCCCTCTTGGAGGGAGAGGCGTGCGTGCTGTCACCGTGGGAAGCGCTGATTTTGGCAGCTTCAGTAGGACAGCAAGGGCTGAAGGACCGATTTTTGTCTCCTCACTCCTTAGTCAATCCTGATTTCGACTGATGTGCACTGACAGACGCGCGTGGCAGGCTTTTGCTGCAAGGGCCCATGCCATATCTTCTGTGTTTAAGCGCTTCGTTTGTTGCTGCTGTGTGTCCAGCGACTCTCCTGAGTAACCTGATCTTCTTTTTTCGAAGTGTTGTTGATAGTTTACTTAAATATCCCTTAATTATTGTATCAGATATTCTGTTGCATAATACTTGTTGGGCGCTTGTCAAGGCTTGGATGGTCTGTCAGGAATACCAAAGAAGAAATGCTACAGTTTTCAGTTAAACCATTGCTTGTAGGTCAGTAGTTCAGGATTACTTTAGTTTCAAGAATGAGCTTACAGAGTGGTTGGGGACTGAATCTTATAGGTCACCTGGTAATCCATACTGGAGCAAAGAACTTAAGTCAGTTTAAGACTTCTAACGTTGAAATTTCTCCATGCATGATGATTACTTCTCTAAGTATCCCCAGAAATTGTATAGAATTACAAACTTCGTTCATGCTAGGGATTTGTTTCTGTTGAATCATCTGATTGTTTTATTGTCTGAAACTTCTTATTGCCTACTTTATCCTTAATTGCATGCTGGAGGAGGGGGAAACAATCTTGAGAACATTTTACAAAAAATGCTATTTGACTCCAAAGTAAGCCTCACATTGCTTAGTGAGGCTAACAAATAGCTAACTGGCTGACAAACTTCAACGTTGTTCAGCTTATTTTTATTTTAAAAAAATAATCTTGAAAGCACGGTGGACTGATGCATGGTTGGAGAGATTGCCATGCCACTAGCTCATCTTCTTCCCTCAAAAGAAGAAAATCCCGTGCTCTACAAATAAAGAGAGTTTGTTCTGCAGACCTCAAAGTTTGTCATGATTGTTTTCTGTTAGCGTGAAGAAACCACACGCAAACAGAAATATATTGGATTTCCAAGAGATGTCTGAGTCACCAGCATACCTTATTCAGAGCTGTGGTTCCCAACATTGTTCATCAGATGTTGTCTTTCTGTCATACAGGAAGTATGTGTCAAGCTTCAACAGCACTGGGCGAAGCAGATTTTTATTAATAAATGCTCTAACTACAAACAGCCCCCTTCCCGCTGAAGCTATCTTTAGTTTGTAGTTAAGGAATCCGGACCAGTTCAAAAGACATTCTTTCTTTTATGTTTAGTGGTCATCTTGACTCCTCGTTAAAGCTAGCCATTTATCTCCTGAAGCAAATTAGTCACGTTACTCTCGTCGCTCTCGACTCTTGTGCGGTTCTGTAGTGTTGTAGGGGGCTTGTAGGCTATCAGTAACGCTCCTACGAAGCCAGAGTGCTTGAACGCAGTTACAGGCTGATGCCCTTGCTGTGCCCCTTCTCCAGGTCCGTGCCCTTTAGACAGAGGGCGGGGGGGGAAGGTGACTTTCTAGTAACTGGAAAAAAACAGCGTGGAGAGGTCATACGTGTTTCAGCCCTACCTCGTAATTATTGTGACAGCCAGCTCGTAACAATAGACTGCAGAAACTGGGTTTTAGGGGGGTGAATCTTAGCAGGCCCCTGAGCACTGTGTGTTATCGAATGCCAGTGCCTTAGGAGGAAGACGGAGTGCTGGTTGGTGCGTGGATTCCAGGCCTGTTCTCTCTGTCCTTTCGTTTCCCACACCCACTGTTATTTCAGACCTGTGATTCAGCACTATATTGGCAGTCTAATCACAGGAGTAGTGGAATAAAGTTAGGTGTATCAGCTCTGCTCAGCTCCTTTTTTTTTTTTTTTTTTTAAAGAAGCACAAGCCTTTGGGGATATTTACCACTAGGAATAATGCATGGCATTAAGCAAAGTCTAACACTATTCACTGTCTCTCCTTTTTGCTCTTTTTTGGGGGTATTACAGAGAAAACTCTGTCAGCTGATGTGTGCCTTTCTGCTTTGCTTGACCTGTAAATTTGACATGCTTATTGAAGGACTGTTAGTAATATGGCAATGGCAGCTTTTCTTTCCTGAAAGCGTAGTCACTGGCTTCTTAATGCCGCGGTAGCTGTTCGTGCAGAGGGTGATACAGCCGCAGTTGAGGCGGCGATGGCTCTGCAGTTCTCAGTGGCAGGAGGCGATCTCACAGCATGCCCCCCAGCATTTGGTGCTCGTGGGAAGCATTTGGCAGCTGTGCTGCTTTCTCACCTTGGTAGGTGGTAACCTTCCTGGGAGAGGTACAACCTTACAACCTTGGTGTTTTCATCAGCTGAGTTCAGGGTTGCTGACGGGCCCATGGGGCTGCAGGCTCCTGCTCTCATCATGTGGCCAGAGCCCGACTCGCTTGGGGCCGAGACGCGGGCGTCCTCCTGCGCCTGAGAAGGGCGCCCTGGGCCGCGTAACGGGGCCGGATTACGTGTCTCCCCCTGGGCAGGCTGCCCGTGTTCGGGCTGTTTGTGTGGCAGGCAAGCTAGCCGTGAGGGGCTGGAATATGGGAGCTACACCTGCTTTGGCTGGCACTGAAAGTTTTAATGCCTCCTTCAGATGGAGAGTGGGGAGTAACCAGATTAGTTTACCGATCGTGTTTGCACCAACAGCTATGTACTTCGCAATAATTATATGGAGTGCCATCGAGTCACAGTTTCAGATATAATTGTATTGTTACATAATTAAAAAAGAAGTTCATAAAACCCGTCATATATCCGTAGTTACACCTTCCATATAGACTCCTGTGCAAAGACCAGTGACACAATTTTGCAAGCTCTCCTCAGAAAGGTACGTTGAATACCTTCCAATTTTAGGAATGCTCTGGTGGGTTTCGGTGGGAGTGTGTGGGCAGTTTTAATTATTATTACTTTGGTAGCTATGCAGTTTTTTGAATCTTGGACATTTTCATGTTACATTAGTATAATGTGCTATGAATCTGCACCTTTCTGAAACCTTTAGTAGTAGCTTAAAACGTGCTGCCTTCTAGAAAACCTTTCACAAATGTTCACGAATTTGATAGCGGTAGCAGGAGTTTACAGCTATACTATTATCATTATCGTGTGTTTGAAATAACATCTTTAAATATCTTTTGGTCCACACTTTGAAAGGAAAATACTACTTGAGAATATTTAAGGCGTATACATTTTTCTGTTAACCTTCTGTAATAGTTTAAAATATCTTCACTACTTCCTAAAGGGTCTTTAGGATAGCCCTAAGATAATATTTACAGCTACTCTGAGCAGCAACTACAAAAGATGGCACAACCCAGCAGCTTCTATGAAAAGGTCAAAAATCAAATTACCCGAATTTCAAATTAGCAAAATATTTCACATTTTTTAAGAGTGCTTTGTAAAGATAAGTGGGAGGATAACAGAGCAATTGCTTTTCTTGCACTCTTATGGCTGGAAAGATATGTTAAGGGAGGAAGTAACATCCCTTCAATCCTGTGAGATTTGTTAGTGTTCGTGGGCTTTTCTAACTGAAGATATAATGAAATCAGCAGGTTTGTCATGGTTGTGTTCTGATAATGAGCAAGGAAGAGAAGATTATTATAATGTTTATTTTCCATTCTGTTTTTGACTAAATCTTTTATTCCTGGCTGAAGAACATACCAAAGCTTCACCAGTTAGTTTATTCAATTAATTCGTGCAAATCTCAGCCCGTAACTTCAGTTATTTAAAGAGCTGGGCTGGGGGACAGAGTTCAGCCTCACAATCCTGGGCCTTGATAACCTGACCCAAACCAAGGCTGCCTTCTTGGGCCAGAGCTGACAGCGAGGTGTCCGAGCCGAGTGGTGCTCGCGGTGCTCCAGAAGTCACCCCAGCAGTGTCAGAGACAGGCAGCTACCCAGCACCCGGTGGGTGATTTTGGGGTTCCTCTGTGTTTTCCTGCTTTCTGTAGTGAAGAACTGATTTGCAGTGCCCAGCCCATCGTCTGTCTGGCAAAAGCTAGGAGCCGCGCGTGACATTCCTGATATTCCTCTGCAGAAAAAGTAAACAGAAAGCTTAACAGCAATGTCTTCTCTTGCATGTTTTCGTGTAGGAATACATTCCTTTAAAAGCCCGACTTCTTTGCTTTTGTTGTGACTTCTTGTACTTCACTTACAGTGGAGCAGGGCTCTCAAAACTCTGAGTGATGGGGGAGTGTGTGTGAGGCTGTCTGTCTTGCCAGGACCTGGGCTGAGACAGGAAAGTCTTTCCTGCTTTCACTGAGTTGGAAAGATGTGCGAGAGCAGCTTTGCTGTTCTGGGAAACGAAAGTGTCCCGAGTGCTTTCACTTTCTCGTTCTCCTGCCCCAGCGAGCGTGGTTATGCAGGGTGGCGAAGATTGCATCGACTTAGAACAAAGTCTGTTTTTTTCATTCCTTTCCTTTTTTTTTTTTTTTTTTCTTTCTCCTTTAATGGCCGTGTTTAAACTTCCCTGCCAGAAACCCATGCCCGAGTTGGCAATGTGATGTTCTTCCGTCAGCAGTCAGGCACCTGTAACTCGAGGGGCTGAGCTTCTCACCAGGGGGCTGTTTTCTCCTCCCTGGGCTTGGCTGAGCAGCAATCCTGGGCAAGCAACATGCCAGGGCATTCGGACAGCAGCCTGGGAGAGGGTGTGGTGGCAACACAGCTTATGATTTGATGAATTCCGGCTAAACTTCCTTCATCTTCCTGTTAGGAAATAAAGGCTGCTTCTGTTAGGTGAGGTTTGCACCTCATCAGTTGGGGTGCTCTTGAAGAAGTCACTATCTGCCAAGAGTGGAAAATATTTGACTGGAGTGAACAGTAGTTTAACCAAGTTCAGAGAAATTAATGCAACTTGCACGTGACTTCTGCCAGAGGTGGTAGGGAGTCTGTTCATAGGGTACATGCAAAGTTCTGGTTGATGAGCGGTCAAGAGGAACTGCCAGTAAGTACCCTGAATCACAGTATTTAGTTGTGTAGAAACTAAGGGTAAAGTTAAAGCTTTTCTGATATACTTTTTTTTTTTTTTTTTTAAATTATTGGATTATTAAAAAAAATACAAGAACATACAGTGACAAATTAGCTTAAAGCTGAGGCTGAGCTACTGAGATAGTTTATTGCTGAGTGGGATAGCGGGGGCATGCCTTGCATAATGGGACAAACTCAGGCTTTATGCAAAGCAAAGGGAAATGTCCCCCCCCCCCCCCCTCCAGTTTTCTGCATCAGGTAGGCAAAGAGCATCTCTTAATATTTTTTGTGAACACTTGTAACTCTTAATTTGGCAACAGCGTGTTCCAAATGGTGTATCTCAGATTTTTTAAATATATTTATTACAGCATTAATAAAAGGCAATAAGTGTTGTCATAAATTGTGTTGTGCCAATGCATCTTAGCCCAAGTTGTAGGTAAAATAGAGAGCAGCCTTCATTTGTGCCATGCTGAGTGCAGCCACTGCCTAAAATGCTGCATTTTTTCAGCATTAAAATTTCTGCATCCTTATTGTATTGCAGGCTTTATATTTCTTTAGGTCATCAAAACTTGCAATAGATTGACTAAGGGCTCTGCAAACCATCATCGGAAAATATTCATGCAGCTTTCTGAGTGAGCCTGTCTGTACTGCCTCTTTGCCCGAAGTAACTATCCCAGTTTTTAGAAATGCATACGGGGAATGTAAATCTCACTCTCTGCACTGCGGGTGATTGAGGCACTCATGCTGCCTTCTACTGATAGCTGTGGGGCTGTATCCTCTGATAGAGGGGTGGTTTTAACGTAATAAACTATGTAGTAGTTCTCCTGGTGAATGTGGTGCAGAGTCTGTGGTTTTAGGCTTTAATAGGAATGTGAAGTTAAGCAACAATTTGAGTCAATAGTAACATTCCTGAGAAGTGCTGTGAAGAAACAGTTTGAACCTAAGGTAGTGAAAAGACAGACTGACACACAATTTCACGATTAAGACACTACAATAACATCAGGTGTCTGCAGCAAGCCTAGTGATTTCTTGTCTATGTAATTGTGGATTTGCTTTCCATATATTTAGTAACATCACTTATTCCAAGCATTGTAAAGTTTTAATTTATTTAGACTCTTGCAATTTAAGAAGACTTTTTTCCAGTTAGGTATCATATTTGTTATTGTTTTCAAACTGTCCTTAGCTACATACTTTTGCTTTTCTTTGCTATAAATGGTTGAAATGTATGAGAATGTTGAAAGCCATCAGCAGGAGGGTTTTGCTGAAAGTGAATGTTATCTGTTGATGGGACTGTAACAGAAACAGCACTGTCGTGAGAGATGGCAACACTGAGTTGCCACAGTTTTAAGATAGCTCTCCTAAGTACAGGTGTTAGAGAGATGGAATCCGATGAATGTGCAATGTGAATAAGTTGAAGGCTGGAGTGCAACTAGGTTAGCTCTGGAAACAACACCTGACATCAATTTGGGTATGTAAAACATTTTTTAAAGCAGCAGAAATATCTGTATGCAAATTCTGATGATTTTTTTTCCAGAGGTGTGCTGCTTTGACTTAATGCTTTTGTTTACAGTAGGCGTCTGAATTATTTTGCCGAAAACCTTACATCCTGCATGACATTTGTTTTAACCTGTTTCTTATCCACAAATTGGCAACAGTGAAGTTTATCAAAGTTGTTTTCAAGTAAATGCAGACTATGCTTATAACATCCTTGAGTAACATTTTCTTAGCCATCAGGTGAAAGCACATACATTTATTCATGCTTTTGTTTCTTTTAAGCCTTACAGTAAGCACATGTAGACAAAATAATATATTTAATAGCAGCTTTTCAGAGAGCTAGTAGTGTTTTAAAGGCTTGATCCATAGCTATTTAATTGATCCCTATGTCTTGCCTCAGTCTAGGCAGAATTTTTGGAAATTAACGCATGTTATATAGTGACATTATATGTCTCTGTAGCTTCTTCCTACCAATTAATTTGTCAAAATTTCACTTGTGTTGTACCCCATAATCCATAGGGTTCCCTTTGATTTAAACAGGATGTTGACTTGTAATTAGCGTCTGAGACTTGGAAGTTTTGGATTGTGGACCGTGTAGCTATACTTGAAGCCATTTATTACTTTTGGTGAATAATTAATGATAGGCTTGAATTTGCACATGGTTTCTGTGGTAGCCGTTCTCACAGCTCTGTGAGTTCAAGAAAAGCGAGGTATCTGTCATGAAGACCTCTGTTCTTATACTCAAACCAAAAATGACTTTTCCAAATTTCAATAAAACTGCTTTTATGAGTTCATTTTGAGAAGTTGAATTTTACTGTATTTTTGCTGTGGTAAGCCAGGATAAAAAGTGTTGTTCGGAAGCTGAACGTAGTACTCATGTACATCCAGGTGTATGCTGCTTGAGTGCTTTAAAGTGAACAGCTGGAAGAGGATGGGTATGCACAGGCACCTGGTGTTCCTTGCTGAAGAGGAGGAGATGGTGAGAACAGACTCCTACTCTGCTTTCCTTTTGTGTTCAGTTTCATTTTATTAATGAAAGAGAAATTTCTTATGGGAACAAAATTCTTGGCAGTGAACTTTGTATTAAAAAACAGAACAAAACAAAAAAAGTGAAAAAAACACAACAAAACACTTTCCGAAGTGCATAGGTATAAGTGGCCTTAACTGAATAGCATGTATTTTGTTGTATCCTAGACATCCTGTATTGTGACTGAGAAAGCGTTTCTTTACTTTGCTGACTTCAACTTTTGCTTTTTTTTTTGTTTTGTATAGAATTATGATAAAATACATGAACGAAGCTTTTAAGCTTGTAAATATGATTAAAAAAAAAAGTTAGCTTTTGAACTGCTTGTGGAGTTCCATTTTCCCGTCTTGGAATTATCTACTTTCTCATTTGTAAGCTTCTTTTCTTCAAATTTTGTTTTTGTTTCTCATGTAATTCCTCCAATGTCATATGGTCACGCTCTTTTCATTTAGAGACTTTCCCACTAGCGGTTTCTCTTCTTATGTTAGAGCCTTTTCATTATTTGGTGGTAGTCATCTGCAAGCTTGTTTGATTCAGGCACCTATGTTTATTGCTTTTTTTTTTTTTTCTTTTAAACATGATACTGGAATTAAGCCTTCTCTTTACCTCTATGTTCCTTTATTTGTTTGGAAGGCAAAGAAAAAAAAAGTCATCATCTTACTGGGAAGTTTTAAAAGTTCTCTCTATTCTTTCATGTGTTTTATGGGACTCAGCAAAAGGCACAGAACATCTCTTGTGACAACCATGGTTGAACCAAAATCACCTCTCACCTGAGGCTGACGGGGCTGCTGCGTTGGGTACTGGTCTGTTGGCCTACTGGATAACCTCTGGGCTTATTGATGCTAAAGATGGACAGATTTCCCTGCTCGTCACAGGTTCCGGCTCCTGTTACCTTGGCATGTTGCCTTGGAGCTTTCTCTAGGTCTGATTTAAAGACTGGTAACTGTGCTACCTACTTTCTAGTGCTGGTGGGGGTGTGTATGCAATGTACAGACTCTGCTGCGTTACTTGAGACCAGGGAAGGATTTTGCAGTTGCCTTCTGTCCCCAGCAAACAAGCTGAAGACTCTTTTGCTTTGTGACCTTTTGTGGAATAATTGTCAGAGGTGACTTAGAAATTAAACTTATATTCACATTTTAAAGAAAAGATACAGCATTGAAGAAGCTTCCAGGGTAGAGTGTAGATGTATTCCATAGACGTTCCCTAGGCCTCCAACCTTAGATGTTGACCACACCGGGGGAACTTACTGTGCTGACTCTAAAAGGAACTGTATGGAGCGTGGAGTGGAGGCAGCACAGCCAGGCTCTGTGACAGGATGAGAACTTGTAGGTACATCAGAACTGATAAGCTGCATCTTTGCTACCCTGGGACAACAGCCTGTCATGTTTTTGACAAAATGCTGTCCTTTTGGTGAACTTTGCTCATTATAGTATCATTATAGTACCAAAACACACCTCCATCCCAAAAGCTACCCACCTCCAAGGTGTAAACACGTCTCAATGAGTTTACGCTTTAATTTTTTCTAGTCTATACCTTTAAAAGCAAAGCGAGAAAATTTCACACCAGTCGTAACAAAGGTATGTATGACTAGAGTCACTCAAGGTCTACCTGAAAGATAGGAAATAATATAAATTAGTTTAAGGGAGAGAGGATGTTAGGCAAGATACCGTCGTGTAAGGGAAGATAAGCTTCTGACTTCTGGGACCAGTTGATTGGCTGAGCCTCTCTTTTCCCCCATCAGGACACCTTTGGGTAAAATCCGAACACTTGGTTATGCTAAGTGCCTCCCCGTGAAACTTAGGAATCTCTATAGAGTCGCTTTATATCTTTTAATGTGTTTGTAACCAGGCAGTGCTACTCATACTCTTGGTATTTGCACGTGCTTTGCAGACAGTGCATCTATCATCGGCATTCCAAAGAACCTGTGTATCTGTTGCTTTAATGAATTGCACTACTCGTTAATCTAGCCATGGCAGTTCTCATTGAATGCGACCAAACTCTTTAAGTGTGGCCGTGGTAGTTCATGGAACGCAATTAGACGGAGGGTGTGTTATGTTATTTGTGTATCCGTAATCGTGATAATTCAGTACCCTGAACGCGACCGGACTTATAATGACGAATTGGGCATCACTCCCAATTAATTTAACCTTTAACAAAACACCCTTGAATGGAAAATCATTGAAAATTTTGCTATTGATATCTCTATTTTTTGATGGGGAATGTGTTGACAATGATCTTGATAAGAAGGCAGTGTACTATTTTAGTTTTCCACGTTTAAAGTTATTTTTCAAAACAGTCAACTCTTTAGAGTAGTCTTTCATACTCCTTCAGCTCAAGTCAGCCTACAAGGTTTGACTGTGTATGTGGTGATGCTGGGTGGCAGAGAGTCACTACTGGTGGTACTGCTATAACACCACTGAGACACAGGACTGGATTGCAACAAATGGCAGGTAGAAACCACAGCCGTCACCAGTTTCATGGGACCATATTCAGCTTTCTCCCTGGGGGCTGAGGCAAATGTGTATTTCAATATGACATAATTCAAAGTTCATTTAAAAAAATAAAAGTTTTTATTCTAGATTTTCTGCTTTCTTTCTCCTTGAAATAAACTGGCCCAGAAAATGTCAACTGTCTTCTGGGGAGAACACTGCTAAACTTGCTATTTCTTGGATTGTGAAGTAGTAAAATTATATGCTGATCCACGCTACAAATCTCAACACATCTTTAAATACTATAGTCTCTGTAGTGTTTTAGTGTTGCTTTAGTTCCAGTGTCATCTGCAGCTGTCCAGGTTGCTATTCCCTAACGAAGCTGCTCACTGCATGCCAGGGCATAGTGTCTGCTGGGGCTTCCGGGTACCTGACTTAAGAAAGGCTCTTCTGCAAGAGAAGGAGGGGCTGTTGGCAGGCCACAGCCTTGCAGGACACCTCTCAGGTAGCGCCCCAGGTTTTGGTTGACTTCATGTTATCAGTAGTCTCGTTCTTTTTCCCCCACAAGCTAACAAGGTGCGTCTCTTCAGGACTCCTTATAAAATGATTAGTATGGACAGGATAAGCTATGAAATTGCTCAACTGAATGCTGCAAACTGATGCTGCTGCATCTCTTTTCTGATGGGTTTCCATTTGCTAACGCAACCGCACCGAGACGCTGCGGGGAGGGAGCCGACCAGGCCGCAGCAGGAGCGGCCATGTTGCGGGTGCACCTCACGGTGCCCGCAGCCCTGTGGGGAGAGGCGGGGAGCAGCTGCTGTCAGATACCGTGGACTATTTGTAATAAAGACCGGTCTTAAAACAGTGCAGTTTAACTTCTGTTTAGGATTTTCATGCTGTCCTATTCTGAAAGCGGTGAGGTGGACTCTCTGGTGTTTAACAGCTGCAGTCAAAGGGATCTTTCTGGACTGGAGGGCCGAAGCCACGGAGCGGAGGGCAGCACGCAGCTTCAGTATGTGCAGGAGCGGGTCTTGGTGTGTGTGTCTGCCTGCTGTGCAGTTTTGCCCTGTAGAGCTACATCAGGAGTGTTTGATCACTGCAAGTGCTCTGCTGCTGTGCTAATTTTATATCCCCCTTTTGTTCGAGTAAGTTTTCAGCAGCAGTGCTGAAATAGGACAAAGATTACAAGAGGCTTTTTTCCCCCCTCAGCTTCTCTCACTCGATTAAAAATAGGATTAAAACAAAAGCAGAGAAACAATTGAATCTCATAAGGCTGTTGTTCCACAACAGTTTAATCCAGCCTAAATAGGCACAGCCTTGATCTTGTCCTCTCCCTCACGCCAGCTCTGGCTCTCACTAAGTCAGCAGGAAATTAATTAAAAACAAAGAGCAGCTTTCTGCCAGCGTAGCAAGAGCCTGGGCTGTCCTCCTGCCACAGTTTCAGGCAAGTGTTGCTGGCTGAGAGGGAGGAGAGGATGGCACCTGGCTGCATCCGCGTGGGCTGACACTGCAGGGAACCACAACCTGGGAAGCACAGCTGCCTGTTCAGAAGCAGCTTGTGGTCTGACAGCGCCTTTAGACCTTGCTGTTTGCAGGTAGTGCAGAGCACAGGATCCTGCTGGTTTTAGCGTGCTTGCAGCTTCCAGAGTTTGTTTGTTTATTCCTAGAGTAGCTGTTGTCATTACCAGAATGGCAGAGTGAGAAGACTAGCCTGATGATTTTTGACTGGGAACTCTTCCTTATTGTGCAGAGCAGAGTGTGAAATCATGACAGTTGTCTAGGAAAAAAATAATTAAAAACAAAAACAAAACAAACAAAAAACCAAACCAACAACCATTGGAGTGGGCCAGCAGAACTGCCACGTTGGGTTGAGAGGTAGCTTTTAGCCTTTCAGTGACAATCAGATAATAAATGGGTGATGAGAGGACGGCGAAGTCTCCCAGACGTGAGCCAGAATAGCTTATGTTTGGCATGGGGGCTTGAACCGCAGTTGGGATGCAAAGAAAACATCTGAGCAGGAAGCTGAAAGTGTGAATCTCTGCAGCACTGTTTTAAACCTCAGAAAGACAAGGTTTCATGAATTCTTTATGCATTCAAATGGACACTTGTAATAGTTGGTACAGTAAAATATCCTGGGCGATAACTTTTTCTGTGAGGAGAAAGCCTGTATTTTAGTGACATTGTATGGGCAGACACTGTAAAAGTTCACATTTAGGCATGATGGTAAATGTCTATAAATGGAAGAAAAAATTAAAAAGAACCTTTTACAACAGAAAGTGACCAGGAGTCATTGTAATAATAACAATTGCAACTAATATCTATATGAAGAGTTGGCTGTATGTCTGTCATCCTCTCTCTTCCTCCTTCTTTCTGTCTGTATAATGTCGCCTGTCATTGAGCCCATTGGTTTTTATTTGCTGTGGCTTGTATATACTGTTGGAAGCTCTCTTGGTGCTGGGGTCTGAACACATTTGACGTGGGGTGGGGACATGAACTGAAGTTCAGACATGCTGTCAGGAAGTGGCATTGCATTGCCTGTGGCTGGATTCCCAGGGGAATCTTTCTGAATTTTGCACATAGTTTGGAGATAACGTGTGCTTGTACTTTGAAAGACCCACCACTGGTAATTCTTATAACCCACGAGATTTTAATGGGAATAGAGAGATTTTTGCTAATTGTCACAGTTATTGGAGTGAGTAAGAATCAAAAGCAATTTTTGTGAGGAGGCAAGCTTTCACATGGCTATTTGATTGACTGCAAATTGAAATTTAACTTATACCTAGTTAAGTGAGTGTAAAGATTTCATTTGTGTACATTAGTTAATTCTTAGAGTTGATATTACTATGATAACAGCAGAGTGACAAGAAATAAAGCCATAGCTTGACAGTGTTTTGTTGGGAAATTCTTTCTCTTGTGCTGAGCCAGATGTGAAAAATGGTGATGGTGGTTTAAAACACTCAGACCTCAAAACTCTCAATGATTTTATGTTTCTGACACCTTTCATGATTTCAGTGTAATACTAAGACTGCTGTCCTTGATTATAAGCCTGTCACTGAAGCTGGTTTATGAATAGTTATCAGTAAGAATCAGAAATGTGGAACTAAGCAATTCTTTGCGTGCTTCATTCAAGCAACAATGTTATAAACTAGTTCACAGACTACTTTTAAGAAAGAACTTTTGTTACATTTTTTTCTCGTTGTTACTTTCTTTTCATTTGGAGGATTGCTTTTTAAACCCTGGTACTTTGATGGAAATGGAACTGGCTCGAGAGTCATGCACATTTTTGTTGTGGTAGATCACACCATTTATTATCATATTGCTGTAAGCTGGTTTAAATGGCTTTGCTGCCTTTCTAGTCCTTACTCATGCTTTATCTTTTTAATGACTATACCTAATGCCTTCAGACACTGATTTATTTTTCTTATTATTTTACTGGGGAAAAATCCGTTGGTAATGTAAACTTAGTATGTTTAGCTGTAAGCCAGGTAGTAAAACAGTAGGGCAGTTGAGTTGGAATCTAGAACTGAGCTTCAGTACTTCTGTGGCCTAAGAGGAAACAATACAAAATCTACTACACAAGTTTGAGGAAATGTGTTTCTGTTGCTTTCTGAATGCAGGTGATGATTTGACTCGCATTTAAATTTCGTTGTTTTATAAATGTGTGTAAGTATCTGAGCCAGGTTTGCCCTGCACTTAATGTCAGTAAATAGAAACCAAACTCCTCAAGCAGCTCTTCAAAATCTCATTTAAACAGTTTAAATATTATATAGCTTGAACTAAAATAAACGTAAATGTTATATGAAGAAAATAGTAAATGAGATTTTTGTTGGCCAATACGTGAGGCTCAGAACAGCGAATATTCACGTGAATGCGTACTCCATGTTGTGTGGAATCCTTAATGTCAAATCCTGAAATTCATTGCAAAGCCACTCATTAAAGTGTGTTCAGTTGAAGTAGTGCAGTTTTGTCACTGTTCATGGAAACCATAGAAATGTGGTGAGTATTCTGAGTGTAGTCTTATGATGAATACAGGCTATGTAACACTATGATTAAAAGGGATCCTGCCTTTAATTTGTCAGGGAGGACTGTATGCACATAAGTGATGCGCTCAAGCCTTTTCCCCCATTAAACTTTTTGTTTGATCCAGGCTGTGGTTGGTGTGTCCTTCTGCTTCCTTGAAGTAAGTTTGCTCGCAGTCCAGCACCCGGTGGATAACTGCCCATTTCGCACAAGCTGCTGCTGTAATTGGCAGTTTTGGCCGCCTTCGCAGCGCTGTCACAGGCTGAAAATTTGCAGTCTCTCTGCACATCCTTGTCTCTCTGCAGGTGACTTTTTTTCCAAGCCAAAGCTTGGGGTGAAGTTTGCATTTGCATGTGTATAAAAATAAAATTGTATTCATACCTACTTACATAGTAGATACAATGCCATGCGAGAGCTTTCTCTGTTTGTGACTGAACGAAAGGAAGCCCAGTTAGTAGATATCAGGCAAGGGAACCTAATTCCACCGTGTTTTAGCAAGGTGCTATAAGAATCACAATGGTCAGTGCCAGTGCAGTGATTTAACTTGGTCTTCACACTAAAAAAATACTGCATTTTTAAATTTATGTGGATATGTATACAAACTTTCAAATTTATATATTCATGTGTCTGTTTGTTCTGTGTATACACACACACAGAAAAATCCTAAGGACAGTGATGGTAGGAACAGAGACATGCATTGTGGAGTCAACTCTGCGTTACCCAGTGTTGAAACTTTGTCTCTTCATTTCTTCATTGAAGGAGCTAGCTTTTGTTTGCCTGGATGGGACTTCACCAATAGCTTATTTAGATGACGCTTAATGTATCGGTGTTGCTGGAAGTCATAATGCTCAGCAGTGCTTGTGGGCCTTTTAACTGGTCCTGGTTAGTAATTGAGGGCCTTTGGTATGCTCGCACTTTTTCAAGTTTTCTATTTTGTATTGTTTTTGGCAGGAACTTAAAGCCTGTATTTGGAGGATTGCATTCCTCTCATCTCTCAGTATTCTTCTCATTACTGCAAGATCACATGATGAAACTAGCTGCTTAGCTACTTGTCTGCGGTCTGCACCGTTAGCAGGTCCTCTTCAGCTCAGGTCACATCAGAACAGTCTATAATATGAAATAGCTTCTGCAATCTCACTTGGCTTTCCTCCAGCAAATAGCTCTTTCAGATCAGCATTGCTTCGGAAAGTAAAGTAAGCAGGTTTTGTGCGGAGGGAAATGAGTCGAGATGCTGTTCTCGACGTTTGTGTTGGTTGTGTCGTTGTTTTATTTGTCCCTAGTAAAGTATTCATCCCTTGAGAAGGAAAGGGTTCATGTAGTTTGTTTTCGTTATGTATTTTTCTTTAAGTGGCCAATGTTGCGAGGCACTGTTTTCTCCTAGTAATGGTTGGACCATCTCGTTTATTACTAAGCAGATGACTTCTTCTGTGCTTGGAAACTGGTGAGGGTTGTTTTATTTTCTAAGTTTTAAAGTGCTTGTGTTGAAAATACAAATATTTGGATGTTGCCACAATTAAAGCCAAAGCCTACACGTACTTCTTTGGAAGTTAAAGAAATGAGGAAATAAACAGATGAAAATGTGACTTTTTTTTTCAAATTTATCTGCAGTATAATTCAGAATTAGTCAATTTATGAGATTTACATTATCCAAAAACACATTGAAAAGTTATCAGAGTTTACAGTGCTGTTGTGGAACTAATTTGGGCACGGTATCTTCCTAAGCAGATAATAGTGTAGATCCTTTTCTGCTCCACTAGCACTGGCACAGCTACTGAATGTGCTATTGTGTGAGGTTATAAACCAGATAATCTTAATTGGGCATTTCCTGAGAGGAAGGGAGGGATGGCTGAAAAAGGAAAGAATTGGAAATAAGGGCATGCATTCCTAATATATGAATTTGGCATTTCTCCAGGAAAACGGGAGAATTTCCTGTTAGTTAAGACCTTCCAAGAGCTGAAAGCTCCAGGATACATATCACGTACCTCGGAGAGGCAGAGGAAGGGGGAAGGCTGGGAACAGCTCGTGCAAGAAAGCCCTGGGGAACTGGATGCTGCGTTACGTGCTGGGATGGGGTTGTGGGCAGCTGCAGCTAGAGGCAGCTGTAGTAGCATCAGTAGACCTTGGTTGGCCATTGCCCAGCCAAGGACTTGGGTTGCCCTGTGGCACTTGCACCAGCAGAGCCTGGTGGCACAGACCATGTCCTGGAGCCTTCTCAGAGCCCTTGGCCAAAAGCAGTTGAAGCTGCTTGGAGCATGTGTGCGCGTGTCTTGTGTAGGCATGCAGCGGTACTTGTACACATTGGGTATATGTGGAGTTCTTCCTAACTAAACTGCGGCATCTGTGCTATAGATAAACGATGTCAAAAGATTTACTGTCATGTAAATTTGAAACTCTGGGGGAGAGGACGGCCAACAGCAGTGGGTGTAGGCAAATAAGAGCTGAAAGAATGGAAGTGGGTTTCTTAGCACCAGTAGCTGTGCCTGGCTCTGCTGGAGTAATCGGTTGGATCTGTGTAAGAAGAGAGGGATTGGTTATTAGGTCGAGTTGAAGTGCAGTGAGTTCTGGTCCACAATTTGAGCCTCTACTAATGCAGGGTTGGAGAGAACACAGAACCAGGGAAGAGCTTTGCTGAAAAAAGGAAGCAACTGATTTATGTTAAGGCTGCTAGTTGTATATTGAATCTCCCCTGCTGACCTGATTGCATTAACATATATTAATGTAGATGCTTCAGACACCTGCAAATGCTTGTATGCTGCTGCCTCTCTTATTTTTAAGCTGTAGCATGACCTCTGAGGTTCGGGTTGGTTTTAGTAAGCCTTTCGGTGAATGACAATCATTCATAGTATTCTTGGATATTTTAGGGTTTATATGCTGCAGTCACTTCAACTCAGACTAGCCCAAAACTCCATGAAGAGTAAAGCTTGTAGTGCAGACACAATCAGAAAGAGCATTAACAGGAGCAAGGAGGGGGGCTGTGTTTTATGTGGAGCTCTGGCCTCAGTATTCTGAGAGGTAACACCTGTGGTACCAGAGGGGCTGAAGCATTTAGCAGTTGCGATAGAAATTGATCTGCAAACTTCAGACATGGGTAGTAGTAAAATATATATATAAATGTTTAAATCATCCTATGTGCCATAATAGTATGTTCTAAAGGAATGTAATTCAGAACAAAAAGCTTCACCCAATTGGGTGTCTTTGGCAGTCTAGTATAGATGCACTAAATTAAAGTGTAATATCAGATCTCTGAATATGGATACAATTGTGTTTCTTAAGCTTCTTATGTGAAAAGAAAAGCAAAAGGAAAATTTAATCTCATCCTCTGATGAATGAGGAAAGGGTCTGATCATTATTCATAGATAGTAATTGTCTGTACTGCCCCGAGTAATGAAAAGGAGCACAATTACCTGTATTGATATAGTTCCATGGGTGATAACAGATCATCAGTACAACAGTAAATGAGAGTAATGGCGAAGTTAAAGATGCGGTTGCAGGAGAGATCTGTGTGCAGCGAGCACGATGCCGTTATGTCGGGTTTGAGAGGAGAGAATGATGAACGTGTGGCAGGGAAGGCCACCAGCCTGGTGCTGTGTTAAGGAGCATTCAGCTGCCTTACGCAGCTTGAGCTGTTTCCAAAGACCTGTTAGTTTCCATTTCAAGTATCAACGTAAAACACTGATGAGGTGCAAGCAATTTAAATTATACTTTTTAATATTTTTTTTCAGTTTCATTTTTATTTTTTCCTCCTCTTCCAGGAAGTGATATGTACCATTATTCTTCAACCTCTGTGTGATTTGAAACAACTCGATTAGAAATTAACGGCAGCTTGTCCACATTTAACCTGAAAGCCAGAAATATCTAAATCAAGTGTCTGTGGCCCCACAGCAGTTTAGCTCCCTGTAAGGTAATCAGGATAACTGTTAATTTTCCTCTCAATATCTGTCATTTGTAACTAGGATGTTTATGGATTCTTCGTGTTGTTTACTCAGTTACCAGTCAGAAATTTGTGAGCTGAGTGCCTAAACTTTTGGCCCTATATATATATTTAAGTATTGAAATAATCTCTTGATGAGGAAGGAGCATCTCTGGGCCTGGTTCTGATCTGTGAATTGCCTGTCCTTGGGAAGGGGGCTTCAAACCACAGCTTTGCACCAAAATATTGAAATCTGGATATCAGCTACAGAAGTCTAGGATTACATGGCACGGCTGTGCTCATAAATTATCAGCCAATATTTTGAACTGCTGTGAGATTGTTTGTTGGTAAACTGTCTCTTCTGCCTTTTCCCAGTCTCTGTGAGCAATGAATATCCTCCAGTCCTTTCACAGCCTTTCCAACTCTTATATGTATTGTGGAAGATACAGAAATTTGTTATAACTCAACATTGTAATTTATTTTGCAACTATTTTCCATTTTAGTAGCTGTCATGTTGATAGCTAATAGAAAAAGAAATCAGTTCTGCTGCCATGCTCTGCCCTTGAATTGCTCCTACCAGTTTTAATGCTGTTGTAATTACTTTTCCCAAATATTCTTTCTTCTTTTTTCTTTGCTTCTTGCCAGACCCGGGGGCAGGAAAGCAACTTTAGAGGGGAGACAAGTCCTGCCTTTGTACAGTGCTGTGAAATGTGTGGCATATACAAACGGGGGGACGGGGTAGAGCAGGATTTTGTTTGCCTGCATCCCTTCACTTTCCTCGTGCCAGTAGCAGGGCTTTTAAAAAGGAAAAGAAGAAAAGCAAATTGGATTGTTAGCAGTGTCCCTTAGGATCATAAATGAAGGGAGGATTGTGTATGTAATTCATAAACATCCTGAACTATACGCCTTCTATTTCAACTTATTAGGGCATGAAGTAGTGCCTGCCAGGTTAATTTCACACTGGGGAATTCAGCATTCATGCAGCTCTTAATTTCCTCCTCTATACAAAGCTGTGATAAGGAGAGAATAAGGCTATTTGGATATTTCGTTCCAAATAACTCAGTTTAAAGAAAAGTATTTTAGAAGTGGTCGCAAGACAATAATTGTATTTTTTTTTTGTTTTGGTTTTTTTTTTTAATGGAATTTGGAGAGCAACATGAGAACATTTATTTGTCACTGATAGGAAACATGCTTTTTGTTGAGCAAACAAAACCCTGTATTTTACAAAATCTTTTCTTTTATAGATGAAATTACTGTTTTGAGTTCAGGATGTGGTAGGCAAACAACAGAAAAAGAAAAACCACTTGCAAATACCACCAAGCTTTTCTCCTTTTCCTGTCTTCCAAAGGAAGAATGGAATTGTTTAGTTTGGAACAATGGACGATCCTCTATGTTTTCATGGTTTTAATTGTTAGGATGCTTTTAATGGTTAAGTGAAGTTCAAGGATTATCCCAGCCTAGTGCCTATTTTTGCTTCCGTGATGTGATATCTGAACATGAGTGGAGGGAGTCAGCTGTTGGCTGTAAACAGGGGTGGGAACAGTTTTGTTTAAAAACAGAGCAAAACAAAAGCTCAAAATTCACATGAAGTGAATGTTGAAGAGATGCTTAACCTCTTGCTCTTTCTGACTACAAGCATTACTTGAAGCTCAGACACGGACACTGACTGATTTTCAGTTTGTGAGAGTTGGTTTCAGCTGGTCTCGGAAGGTGGTTAAGATGGATTCCTAATGTTTTGCTTTAGTCTTTTTCTTAAAAAGCAATACTTTTATAGTATTTCTTCTAAAGCACAGAGATATTCAGTGAAGATGACTTTCTGAGTTTTGAAGTTTGAATGGCTGGGAACTGTGTATGTTAAGGAAATGCTGGGATTGAGAGTAATTGGGAGTTGAATAAATTGGTTTTGACAGGAGTTCAGTAAATTATTTCCTCTACTGCCACTGAAGACCAAGTTAGAATTTCATTTGTTTAGGAGGGCTAATTGTGGCTTTATGTAGACTCTTTATACCGATGTTGTATAAGCTCACTCATCATTTGTAAAAACAAACAAACTCCATCAAATTTGAGAATTAAAAGTGCTCAAGTTGCAGGAACTAAACCAAATTTGAATAATACAGTCTCTCCCCCCTTGGTGGTACATAAAGCGTATACAGAGATGTTTGTAGAGAAGCAGGCTCGTCAGTAACAGTGGTTTTGCTGTAATTTGGCTCTTACCTTATTTTTCATCTGTTCCTGTTTTTAGCACCAGCAGACGTTTTTGAATCAGCTGAGGGAGATCACTGGTATCAATGACATCCAGGTACTACAACAGGCACTGAAGGTAAGACGGATGTTGGGAAGCGTCTGTCTTGTAGCTGAATGTGTACCTCTTGTCATTAACTAATTGTGAAAGCCATAGAGCCGCATCCTTTCTTTACTTCTCTCCTTACCTAGCTTGAATTATTTTTAGATGTATTTTAGGGGAAAAAAACTATTAATGATGGCTTGTTCACTTTAGAAGCAAGCCTGATCTGTTTTGATACTGAGATAAAAATTAATCTGGTGATCAAACATGAAAAGACAGGAATGGTATGACTTGCCTGGAAGGTAACCTTTGGCTCAAGTGTTTGATGTACTTTGATGCTAGTACAGCTGGTTGACACCTGATGACTTAAGCTCTTTAATTGTTTTCTTATCAAGGTGTAGCAAAGTTTTCTAGCATGGACAGGTCCTGCTCAGCGTACAGAACAAAGAACATCTGAACTTGTCACTCTTTGCTAATCTGGCATTGTTTCTCTGTTTCTGCAACCATCATAAATTTTCACAGCCCAAGAGAGTTTTGATGCAAGTAAAGACCAGCAGATTTCTCTGTGATCTGTTTCCCTAAACAGATATAAATAAAAATCCACTGTATCCAACAGGCGGACCTCTTTAGCCATTTAAAAATAGAAAATGAGCATTTAGTCAATTTAAACCATGTATATATTTATTGCTTTTGATTGAGCTTAAGTCATGCACACAACTGCCCTTCAAAAAGTCAATATTTCTGGCCTTAAAATTGAAATGGCAGATTTTTGGAGGAATATGATTAACTGTTGTTGAAGTCTGTGAGAGTGTGGTCATTATGGAAGTTAATGGGTTGACCTACGCTACAGTATCTTTATGTTTTTCTGTTATAGGTGGTGTTCTATTGAAGAAAATTTTTATAAGCTATTTTGTTTAGAAATAGTGAAATTTGCAGAACGTACAAGCTTGGAAGTTTTCTTTTCTTACCAGTATTTCACCTGAAAATATGATATGTCATTGATCTAATAAGTTGCTTGAAATGTTGTCCTTTATTGTTGACAAGAAAGGAAAAAAAAAAGGGAGTGAGGGAACTCTCACTTCTTGTGTTTTTGTTTGTTTGGTGGCTAAAGGACAGCAATGGTAATTTGGAGTTGGCTGTGGCTTTCCTCACTGCGAAGAATGCCAAGGTGCCCCAGCAAGAGGAGGCAACTTACTATCAGACAGCACTTCCTGGAAATGACAGATACATCAGTGTGGGCAGCCAGGCAGACACGAGTAGGTATTTTTTCATTTCGTAAGGTTAGTTTAAAGGCAAGGAAACTAAAAACTTGCCTGTAAGATGACTGTTAATCTTGACTGATAATTCTTACTTAACACTTTTTAGAGTATTACTATCTTTCTTTACTTACTTCAACTTTTTTTTCCCCTTTTTTAAAATTTGAGCTATATTTTAAGTATTACCTTTAAATGTACTTATGGTACTGATCAGAGGGTGAGGGTGAATAACTAGGTTTTCAGTCTTTTTTTTTTTTCCTTCTCCCTTCCCCTCACTGTTATAGGATTTATTTGTGGGTTTTGCATTACATAACTAAAGGCAACAGCTGGATAGCCTGACAGTCAAAAAAAATGTTTTTGAGAAGAGTCTATGAACGTGTGTCTTAATATACTTAAGAGTAGCTTCTCCCTAAAAGAGGTGACTTTGCCAGAGGGACAGGTGAGAGGTTAGCATTTTGTAGTGAAAGAGTAGGTGTTCAATATGTGAAATTAATATTAAAGTACTTAATTTAAAACAATTTTACCTAGTTGATATGGGAGGTCCCACAAACCTATATTTCTCTGAGTCTTGCAGGTTGAAATAAATATTGCAGATTGAAATAAATACAATAAATAAATAAGGGAAATAAAAAAAATCAAAGGAAGTTTTGCAGATGGATTTTAAAAATTTGAGTTGCTTGATGCTGTATTTCCTTTCCAAGATTCTAAACCTCGTCATACAGTCTTTTTAGTTAAAATATATATTAATCCTTTGGCTATGTGTGGTGTATATGTAGCTTTTATGAAGTTAGCAGAATTACTTAGCTTCAGGCACAGCAGGATTTTTTCTTTTATTTCACTAATATTGGGTTGGCAATGGTGGCAGTATTGTAAAGAAGTTTACGTAGAACTCATTGTCAATTATACAGTTATCCTTTTGTCTCTGACACCTCAAAATAAACAGCTTTAATTTTTTGTTTATATTTTTTTAATTGGGGATGAGTTTATACTTAACATCTCAGATCTGAAAACTGTGTTTTAATCATCTGCATTATGAGTATCCTTTATAAAATACATTGTGCACCATTATCGGTATTAGGGTTGTATTAATCCTCCACTTTTAGAAAGAAAACACATAAAAACCCACTACTTAGTTTTGTGACAAGAAATCGGCGTTGAGTAAGTGGAGACTACTTTCTACAAACTTACGCTTGCTGTTGTTATCCAGTAATGAAGATCTACTGTGGCAGTGGAATAGTAAGCTGGATTCTCTTGCAGTCTGCGTTTAATTAGATTTATTATATTAATCCCATTAATAGAAGTGTTTAGTTTTGGCATCACTTAATGTGCTATGCAACCTTATTGAAGATACAAGGTGAGAGGGAAGAGTCATGCCTGCAGAGTCAACATTAACTGTGACTGATGGTCAAACTGGAAGGAGCAATTCTTCAGTTGCAAATTCCAAGCTGGATTTCAGGATCTTCTCTTTTCTAGAGAGCTGAAGGTAGACCTAAATTCTTTACAATTATATAGCACTCTAAGTCAGTAGTCAAGAAGTGCCAACTGTTGTTGAAACATTAGACAGATGTTCTTGACAACTGTAATGTCTACTCAGCTCCTCACTGGCAAAAAAGATGAGAGCCCTTTGCCAACTTTTACTTTTTTAGTTAGACTGAAAGCCAGTTAGGAGATAAAGGCATCTTGGCCAACTGTTCCTCATGTTGGAGGGACCCCAGGGCAAGAACTAAACATCTACAGCAAAGCAAAAATCTAAACCAATCTGATCATAGAGCCCTCTCCTTCATCTGTAAGGCAGAGTTCTAGTAAAAGTTTCTTGCAGAAACCTGCAGTTCTCTCATTGTGATTTGCTTTTCCGCAATTATTTTGATTATGAATTTCAAAAGTGCAATACATTTAAGGTGGACAAGTTTCATGACCATTCGTTGGTAAGTTCTATCACATTAGGGGGTCTCATGAAAGACAGTGGATGATTTGGGAGAAGAGAGTGGAAGGATGGGTATAGCTGGGAGAATATTCAGTAACAACAGCTTCAGTCTTCAGCTCTTCCTTCTCAAAACAATGCTATTACCACTTCTCCGCATCCATGTGCGGTTGCTGACAGTATCTTGCCTTTCAGATTTGACCCTCTTTTCCTAGTACACATAGGTATAATTGCATGAAAATAATTATAACTCGCCCTTACTGTTCCTTACTGCTGAACTATGTGTGTGCATTTGGAGCTTAGGAAGTTATGAGTCACCTGTGTTTGCAGTCCTACCAAGTTAGGTCATTCAAACTGAGGATGATACAGGAACAGATAAATAACAGAACTGTCTTTTATTCTGCACCGCCCCCCCCCAAAAAAAAAAAAAAAAAAGAAAAGGGGGGGGGAACAAACAAACAAACCATCAGCCGCTTATCAAGGCTTTTGAATGTATGCTAGGTATAGCTAATGTATTCTGTGGGCTTGACTGATGACATTTCTTTGGAAAGGTTACTTAGTTAAGGGTTGAAATAAAAGTGTATATAACAGGAAATTATACCTTAACAATTAGTCCGGATTGTGATGCATTGGCTCTACCAATTATGACAGTGGTTGTTCAACTGTTTGAGCATGTAAATAGCATTCAATATGTTAGAAGGTATAAAGAAGCCCATATCCTGTTATTAGCAAATGTGGCATTTCAGCATTGGCAAGAAGTATACTAGAGCCTGCATAAAGATTTTGTCTCTTTAAAATCAGACTGACTTGCACAGTCAGTGTTACTCATGATACTTGCCTTTTTCCTGTTCAAAACAGTATGTGCAAGCACCTGCAAGTACAGCATTTTCACGTCAAGTGATGCATGCTTTATTTGATCCCTATGCAAAGGTGGTACTACCCTTTTTTAAGATATAATCTGTTAGCCAAAAGTGCTTAAATATTAGGGTTGCAATGTACAAGTGAACACTTTTTAATCTATGATCACTTTAATGTTCTGCTTAGTTGCATAAATCCTAGGCACTGTATTTAAAGCAAAGAAAAAGTAGTCGTATAGTAGTATTTTACAATATTTTCAGTTTCTTGATATCTCTAGAGACTTTTTTATTTTTAATTTGCAATAGTTCAATGTATTTTTATCTATAGCTGCACAGCAGAACTATTGCATTTCCAAGCATCTATCCCTTTGCCTTCTCATTATTTGAGAAATTTGCAGAACCCAGGGTTAAAGGAAGCAGCAGAATAAAGAGAAGACGTGCTTTAGAGAAAGTGTTGTCTTTGAATAAAATAGCTGTCAAGACAAATTCTCTCCCACCCATATTTTGAAAATTCAAGAATTCTTTGTCACAAAAACTGAATTATTAGTCTTCAGAATTGCGCATTCCACAGCCAAGACAAAAGACCTGAAGTCCTTTTATATGGACATACGTAAGTACAGTGTAGCTCTAGAATGCCACACACACACGCACCATATAGAAAGTTGCAGAATTCATTTCTTCTGGGGATCTGACTTTTCATATCGTCATGTTCCTAGAGTTTAGGTCCTTTGCAGAAGTTTCAAAAAGTCGTTCAATCAACCCATTCCAACAAGGCATTCCTAACTGCACCTAAACTGATTTTTATATAACCTATTTTTTACAACTCTTCTGTTCCAAAGACACCGAAAAGTTTATAGAGCAGCTTGTTTTAGTGTTTCACTGATCATAATTTTTGACTCCTAATGTCTTATTTAAATTCCTTTTGCTTCAGGTTAAGCCCTTTACTCTTTGAGATATCCCACTTGGAGATCAGCACAGTTCGTTCCTTTTGTCTGAGCTGAAATGTTGCATATCTGAAGATGGTGTATCATGATGTTCCCTCAGAGTTTTCCCAGTTCAAGAATAAAGAGCTTAAATTATTTCTAAGTCTTTGGCCACGTTTTCCGTACCTAGTGTCGTTTTTTTCCTCTCTAATTGTTCTGTGTTTTTCTTGATATGCAGTACTGAAAAGAAGAACCACACTGCAGCTGAGGTGTTTTGTGTTGTTTTTTTTTTTTAAATCCATAAACAATCCTAATCTATCTAAACCTCTGTGTCTTATTTTGTCGCTATACCTCAGTGCAACGCTTCATATTTTCTTCAACACTGTGATGATGTGAATTACAAGTTGAATGTGGGTCTGCTGTAGCTCTTAGGTCCTTCTTGGTATGAGTCCTGGTCAGCCCCATTCTGTAGCCATGCATTTTATTGTTTCTGTGAGCAAAATTTGATACTAGTTCCTTCTGTCACATTACCCAGCTTGGATATCACTATGCCTCTTCATGATATTTCCTTCTATTTCAGCGATCATTTGTGTCATCTTCTATCCAGGTTCCTGGGAGTGTCTCCAGCTTGATATGGCAGGGTCTCTTCTTCAAAATGTCAGGATTCTTGTACCTTGAGGCTCTCCTTTCATCTTACTGATTCACTTGTTCCTTTGTTCTATGGCTACATCCCTCCTTCCAATCCTTGCCAGTGTGAGAATCATCACTTCAACATGCTATCATCCTTACTCAGATAGCATGCATGGAGGGAGCACGTGAGATTAGGAATTTACTGTGAGATGCTGGTGCCTCATATTTGTTAGCTATTTCGTTAATAGGTGGGTTTCACCAGAACTGTTTGGGTTGGCTAAGCACCTGCTGGTATGCTCTGTGTTGTTTCCCCATCCAGTTTGAACTGAAATTGGCATATACCGCCAAATAAATTCCTTAAATCTTCACTTGGGAGCCTGAGTCCATCACAATGTTTAACATTGCAGAATAGGCCATAGAAAACAGCATCTTGCTTAGGTCTGCTTGTCATAAATAAAAATAATGTAATCTCAACTTTTTTTTTATTCTTATAATGTTGATGTTTTGAAATTGGAGTCTTGCTGCTGGATTTTCATACTTGGCACCTGTATGTTGAACCCAGTAGGCCTGCCCCTTCATTTTTCCCTCCCTGTGCCAGCAGTTGCATCACAGTGTTTGTTTATTGCTTGTCCTTGGGTTTAATTACTACTCCAGATCTTTCCCTCATGCTGAGATTACCAGCCTATGTAAGTTTGAAGATTTTACTCTCTGCCTTGTCCTGGTACAAGTAACAAGTCGACAAGACAATAATTACTTTGATGACTTAGGCAATTACCAAAGTAATTCCTAAGTAAACAGACTGATAAGAAGTATATAAGAAAAGAAGATATATTAATGTATATGTGTGTATTTATTACATGTATTAGTGTATTTATCACAAATTTCAACATACAACTAAAAGTTGCTTGTAAGATAATTACAAATGATATCTAACTCTGGACCTTATATACAAGAAGTGTGCATTATTATACAATAACATTATGAAACAAAAACACCGCTGTAAGTAAAACAGCTTATTAATTCTGCATACTAACTTTGTTTGAATAAACATTATGAATGCACTAAGTCATACTATTTGGATGGGCAATTTTTCCTTTCATAAAGATTGTTTTCAGAAGCAAACTTTTTTTCATTTGCTTTGTAGTCACGGCTTAGTTAAGAACATGTTTACATTTTTGAAGATTGTGATTTATAATGAGTACTACCTTTATAAGTATAAGCCACTGTGAACTAAAGTGTTCTTTGGCCTAAATGAGAGCCATATAGCAAAGTCAGGTTAAAAGCTAGGTGACTATAAATTTGGCATTTTTCTTTATACCTTTATGAAATAAAGGTATACCTTCAGCTCTACCACAGCACACTTGCATATATGTCTGATAAATACTTTGGATAGAAGTCAGCTTTTTTCAAGTTTACTCCTTGAACACAGAAATCAGTTGGTCAGATAGGAAACCTAAGTAGAACAGCACACAAATTAATTCCACTGCTAGTTCTTATAGAATAGATACTGCCATTGGTTTGCGTTAACATTACACACTTGAAATAAGTATTTAAAAATACATGCTAAGATTGAATTTATTAATAACTATGAGAAATCAAAATGATTACACACATAAGTTAACTGCTGAAAATTGGACATCTTTTCACTAAAAAAAATCCCTGCATAAGAATTTACAATACATAAGGCTATTTAAGTAACAACAACAAACTTGCATGAATATCAGTTATTATAACTACATTTGTATAATCTATAAGCAGCTGACAGGGATGCAAACTATGCAGATATGTAAGCTGTTCTTTGAAATGTGTTTTATTTATATTACAGAAGAGTTTAGTCTCAGACTGTTCCCCTTCTATTAGGACTTCTGCTGAGATCTCCTCTTTACGCTTAGGATTCAAGCCATACCTGAGCTGTGGCAGCTGAATGAGTTACTGTATCAGCAGAAATGCTGAAGAACATCTTAGACATGCTCTAAGTACAGCAAACGAACTAAAATACATTAGTATAAATCCTCAAAACAATTTATTTTACATTTGCTACAGATGAAGAGCTTACATGGAACAGTTTACCAGTGATCATCAGATATTTCAAAGTTTATTTTTCTGACATAAGTTATTGTAGGTGAAACCTATGTGATATACATTAATTGCACTGATCACATGTGGTGGTAGTATCTGGCAGCAGGTCTTCACCATATTGTCCTTTTTTTGGTGCAAATCAGGAACAATATGTATGCAAAAACAGCATTTCTAGAGAGAATGTTATAATGCCTATTCTAATACCTGCATGACAAAAGAAACTATTCTGTTAACTTGCTTTCTGAAAGGAAGTGGAAGTCAAGGATTTGGGGTTTTAATACTAAAATGATGTAATCACTGGTAATAAAGTTCTG
Source organism: Anser brachyrhynchus (assembly GCF_964034855.1). Classification (NCBI taxonomy): domain Eukaryota; kingdom Metazoa; phylum Chordata; class Aves; order Anseriformes; family Anatidae; genus Anser; species Anser brachyrhynchus. The sequence goes on from NC_137694.1 coordinate 106,744,096, forward strand.
AACACATAGGGTAGTGCAATAGATTAACAAAGATCAAGGGTCTGGAGAGATGCAAAGAAATTGAATAATTTAATGAAAGTGTGAGTTGGATTTGACCTTGATATTCTGTGTTGGTTTGTATGACAGTGGGAGCTTTTGTTCAACGTATGATTTTCAGCTATGAATTGTTTTCTGGAAAATACTCCCCATCTAACTTTCTTCTTTATCATTTTATGAGAGTTTCATCACTCTTCCCTTAAAAGAGACTAGCTAAAGTAATCTTCCCCTCTGTAAGTAGTTGGTCAGAGTAATCTCATACTTGACCGGCAGCATGTATGGTTAGTGGATAGAGGATTGTTTTATGTTCAGTTGAGACCACCATTACTCCTTTCAGAAAAACACGTCCTCTCCAGTGTGGGACTGGACTCCAGTTTTGTGGGATTACCTGCGAGTGGGTAGAAAATACAACATAAGCAATGCATTTTAGAGCGTAACAGGCAGTATGTGTAGTAACAGGATACTATCACTGCTGTGACCCTTATACCCTTGTTCCTGTTCACAGATTGTAGAACAAAGCCATGCTTGTACGTGACCCAGGTCGAGGTATTATTTTAGCCTGAATTATATTGTTCTCAACATGACAGCTTGTATATCAAAAGTCCTGTGGGTGTGACCTCTGCTGACAGTTCTTGTAATTACTGTACAACTTTTGAAAGAGAAACTCAGGCATCTAGAGCTGAAGTATCCTTTCGACACACTTGAATATCTGAGCTGACTGTAAAAAAACACAATAATTAAATGATGAAGTGCTGCTTTTGTGGTCATAGTGTTTTCTCATACTTTCAGATCATGACAGATTTCACAGTTTGTTTTGCAGGTAAGAGTGCTTCCATTAGAAGCTCACTGGGGGAAGAAAGGCCTTAGCTGAAAACTAATTCTTGAAGATGCTAGTGTTAACGGAAAAGTTTCCTTTTCAACTTCTCTTTAGTTTCAGGTTTTTGTGTGGACGAGCCATTCTGTTTTCTGTTAACACATAGTTATGGCAATGATTTTTGTATCATGAGTTCGTTGTGAGAAGCATCAGAGACAAGTAAGCTCAGGGGAACAGTGTAAGCTGTCTCTACAGCAGGTTAGCCCATCCAGGAGAAAAGCTGGAATCTAAACAGAGAAGCTCTTTGGGAATGAGTTCATCTCCTTTTGTGAGAAGTCAAGTTTGAATTTGTTTCTTTTCCTCCTGGAGCCTTTTAACTTCTAACATTCAAAGCCTAGGCTGGAGAGTAATCCCTTCCATAGCTCTTCGCATAAACTTTGGCCTTTGAGGAGAGAGAAGGAAACCAGCTCTGTGTGTGTGTATCTGTCTGCCATTGCTCTTGAAAGTCACTTTTGCACCTTCCTTCTCTTTCTGTCTGGCTGACTTGCAAATTGCGATTTTTGGCCGTTGAAATCATGATGACCAATGACCTTGGTTTTTCTGAAGGCCTCATACAGCTGACAGGCTTTCCTGTCGGCCCTGACTGCTCTGGGAAGTGGGTCAGAGCCCACCTGGGGAACACCTGGTTTAGTGGTGTGCAGTGGATGATAGTGGTCCTTTTTATTCAGGTGGGGGAGAGCGAGCAGTTGCCACACTTGGGAAACAGGGAGATGTGCAGAGGATGCATCTGATTCTTTAGATAATCAGGACTGGAGAGCAAGTAAGACTAGCGTTTTCATTTTATTACCTGGTTAGTATCCCATCCAGCATTCCCTACTTGTCCAAGTATGAATCCTTATTTTGACTTCACTATTTACTTTCTTAATTTTCCTGTTGAGAGGGGATACTTTTGGCAGACAGCAATTTAATTTAAGTATGTTCAGACAATGAATACAGAGACAGAATGGAAAAAGAATTATGTTAAGAAAGGAACTCTCCCACATGCAATGAAACTGTGTAAAAGTTCCCATGTACAGAAACACTTGTTGAATTTGGGACTTCTGCCTCTATTTTGGGAAAGCACAACACATATTCTTCCATGAGAAGGAAAAAATAACTGTGCTCAGTTCAGGTACCATATTTAAGAGAAGGTTGTTTCCTCCTCACATACCCTGGGAGCAGTGGTAGCTGAAGTAATACACCTAGGTGCATTTATTTGAAAGGGCTTTCAGAAACAACAGATGTTTAAACTTATCCCATAGCTTTGTGATACATAAGACCATGGGGAGCAAGGAAGACTGTTGGCTGTCATATCTTAACAAGAGCAAGCTGCTGAGGTTTTATTTGGCTTCGAGATGGAAGGGATCAGTTAGCACAGTTAGTTGTTGGAAGAGAGCAAGCCACAAGAGGGATGGACTTGAATGCAGCTTAGAAGTCTTTGGGGGTTCTGTCTCCTCTACAGTAAGACTTGCCTTTCCTTCTGTTTCACTTTTAATTTTGAGAAAGATAGTTTTGCTTTTCAGATGTGATTGATCTCACTGGAGATGATAAAGATGATCTTCAGAGGGCAATTGCCTTGAGTTTGGAGGAATCAAACAGGGCATTCAGGGAGACTGGAATAACAGATGAGGAACAAGCCATTAGCAGGTAAACAAACAACTTATATAAAGCAGAAATTAAAGAGTTGGAGATTGGCCTGTATTGCATTTTATTACTTTTTAATTTAACAAAGAATAACTTGTTTGTTTTCACTTGTGCTACTTATATGCCTGGCTTCAGGATGTTGCTTTAATATATTGTATGTTCTACACTGGAAAATAGTCTATTATGTGTGGGCTAGGAGTTAATAGTATGTTTCATGTTGATGTATTTGTTTAAATATTGAGGAAGTGAAAAGAGACAGAGGATATATGGTCATATTTAAATAGGACCTAAAACTAAAAGTTTCTCTTTTGTATCAAGTAAAAAAGCAATGAAAGAAAAAAAGCTAATTATCTATCCTGTTTTTTCTTTACACTGCTCATTTTACAGTAACATTTTCTTACCTCTGTGATAAGGCTGAGACTGGGGGAGGGGGTGGTGATGCTATAACTTGAGTATACTAAGAGCAGCTGCTATATTTTAGCTGATTAAGTATGTAATAACCTATTTAACAATAAACCTATTTAACATGTAGGACTTATAAACATTGCTTGAAGTTAACTTATTGGTTTACAATTTTATGAACTTAACTTCCACAGCTTGGGGGTGATAAGAGTCTGTAAGTTAACCTTGATCAGATTTTACAATACCTTTGTATAGTGTATATTTGTATGTAAATATAAATATAATTATGAAACATTTGAGACTTGACATAAGCCTGGATGTAGAGCTGTGTGGGAGTGGTTTTGCTTTTTTCATCTGTGACTGGCCTTGTTCCAGGGAAGAAGGGCAATGGTTTGATCCTTGGATTGGAAGGTGAAGTACTGCCTGCTTGTAAAACAAAAAATTAAAAAAAAAAAAAAAAAATATATATATATACTTTAGGTGGGAGAGATTCATCACAATAATTCTTTAATTCTTTTCCTCAGTGCACTGTATTTGGCAGATGTAATGGCTTATCCATTTAAGTCCCATTTGAAGAATATGGCCAGTGTTACTTTATCCACAGTAACTTTCTTTTTACTTTATTAAAGCAAATGTACTAATTGTGAGAATCAACATTCCAACAAAGTGTGCCCCCTCACCCATGCCCCCCCCAGTCTTTGTGGGGAAAAAAAGACACATCTAGTTCAGCATAATGTATTTTAGGAAAGAAAGGTGGGGTGAGAGAGAGAGATTTAGATTCTTATTAATAATTGGAAGAAGATTTTTAAGTTCCCCCCCACCCCCACCCCCCCACCTCAAGACCTCAGGATATGTGTGTATTCAAGATTATTGTAAAAGTTCTCTCCAGTTTTGGTTCAGAAGTTCAGCTCTTGTGTGTTCCTTTTTGAAGGACAGAGTCCTTCAAAACAGAGTCAGGACCCCCCCCCCGCATTTTTTTTTTTCCTCCTCAGGCTTTTAATTGCTTCTGCTGCACTTGCTTCTTGTGAGCCTTGAAGGTCTAGGTTTGTCCTGTAGCCTTTGTTTTTCACTTCTCAGACTGAAAAGCTCGTTTTAATCTTACCCATTTAGCTCATAACTAAATATTTGATATAAATTATGGTGTAACTTTTTCTGGTTGCAGAAGATAGTGAAGTAGTGTGCCACTTCTTTCCATATGTAACATGTACAAGAGCATGTAACACCGTTTGGTAATATACAGAGAAAAATGTTGGTATTTTGTTTCAATGAAACTGTTAGGTATATTTGATGGCAAAATTACACACAACAGCATGGGCCAATTTAAGAGCTTGCTGCTACCAAGGGGGATATGGCAAACCCTCTATAACACATCTTCTGTAGTATTCTTTGGAGCATTTGTTGCACCAGTCCAGCTCCAAAGCCATACAAGAATATTCAAAAACAGATCCAAAGCATGTCGTGGCACAAGAAAAAGGATGGGACTTCATTTTTGAATGGAGGCAGAGAAGACTGAGAATCCTGGGATTTTGCCAGCGTTGAGGTATCACATGAACTCAGTTACATATCAAGATACGCCCTGAGTTGATGGCAAATTATGTCTGAGTTGTACAAATACAGGAAATGCAGAATTCTTGCTCTGAGCCATTCAATCAGTTTCTTGAAGGGCAGGACTTCAGACTATTTAAAAAAATATTTTGTAGTTAACACCCTGTAGAAGAATGTTGGCATTCCAATAGGAATCACAGTATCTCTGTAGGACTTCTAAAAACAAGTAGAGCAGTGTGGTTGTAAACAGGTCAAGCTGCACCCATTTACTATTGTTTTTTTTAAGTTAAATAAGAAGCAGAAATCAAATAGGAACTCAGAGATAAATACATTGAGGATGGAATCTTGCATTTTTAATAATGTAGGACTTGTGCATATTTAAATAATCTTTGGTTTGTAGGTAATTTTTTCCGAAGGTATTCATACTAGTTTGGAATCTAACTTGCACTGATTTTGTTAACATTTCCAAGGGAGCATTAATGGAATTTATTGACTTGTGTAATTAATGTTGTAATGCACGTAGAATTTGTCTTCCTGGATGTAATTGCCTTGTGCTGCTTAATGGGGACAGATCTGATTACTATGTAAGTATTAAGAGGAGCGTAGCTGAAATGTCCGACTGTCAAAACTGAGCATCTTGTACGTGGCATGTTGAAAACTTTTTACTGTTCCCTCTTTAAATCTCCAAGGGAATTTTGTATGTTCAGTATTTACTAATATGAAAAATCTTCTCCCATCTATATAATATTTCATGTATTGAATGAGAATGAGGCTGGCCAGATAGGGCTTCACTAGGGAAACTAGCACAATGACTAAAGGAAGAAATTAGCTGACAGGAACATTGTACCTAGAGTAGTGGCCATGTTAAAATGAAAGCCCATAGTATAAGTGCATAAGGAAGTGCACAACCCCTGGGCATTTTATTTATTTATTTTTACATGGTCATTGAACCTGTTGGGGACTCTGCACTGTTGTTAAGCATTGTCTGTGTGGAGAAAAGGTGAAATTGGGGAGGGGTGTAGGGTTGGCGTTACCCCAGGCTGTCCAGCTATAAGGCAGTCACAGTGTAAAGACCTTGTCTTGTTCTTTTTGTTGAGTAGACTGCCAAAGTGGGCTTTTCTTCAGCATGTTTAGTGGGCTTCCTCAAAATAGTTTGGCTGCACTTTTTTGCTGCAGACTCGTTTTGCCTTATTTTTTTTCCTCTCTTTTTTTTTTTTTCTTTTTTTGGTTAATCCCATGCAAGCAGCTCTGAAAAGCTGCTTAGCTATGCCCAGCTTGCTGTTGCAAGAAATAAAACACTGCTTTCAAGTCCCATTGCCAAGCCTGGCATTAAATAACCCTCATTTAAAAGTTACCCTCTGAACAAGATTCCAAAACTTGGAGGTGGGGAAGCCTTTGGCCGCATGAGGCTAGGGACATGCCATGCGCTGCACATAGCTGATGGTTTTGCTGCTAGTGACAGCTGCTGTGGGCTCTGATGGTCACGAAGAGGGTATTTCAGCTGCTTATTCAGGATTGCTAAATTCTTGTACTAACTTTCTGAAAAGATACTCATTTTGTTCAAGAACAATGCATGGATGGGCAAGATACTTTGTCAAGGTAGTATCGCAAATCAGGACTTCGTTGTTTGAGTTGTAGTGAATGTTATACTATAACAGAAGAGGCATTCTTGATATACTGGAAAATGCATTTATATAGCTTTTAAGCTGATCACTAGATTCTAGTTTAATGTGCTCACTTTTCTTTCAGTTTGCATCACAACTATCATTGTGGCTGAAAATGAATTCGGCATACAGAGTGTGCATGTTCTCTCTGAGGACAAATCGTGATTTTTTCCTTATTTTTACTTACAACATTAAGTTCTGAGAATCAAATACATCAATCAATACAGACATGAAAACTGATCTGAGGTGGAGCTGGAAATGAGGAAATGTCTCAATTGCTTAAAAAAAAAGAAACAAAACACAAAAACAAATATAATAAAAATTTTACTATGCAATTAAATTGGTAAATGACCTTACTCTTGAGGTCTGTAAACACTTTTGATTTGAGAATATGTATTTTCTGAACTTGAATCTTGAAATATCTTGAAAGATTCTTGAGGTTGGGGGAAAAAAAAGTTCGTTTCCATGGAACAAAAGTAGTAGGGAGTGGGTACTGTAGTCCTGTTACAAAATTATTCTAAATTCATTTCAGTCTGTCAGTCTTCTAGTCAGTTTTAAAGATCCCTCCAGTTTAGTTTAAACGAGTTTAGATAAATCTTCCTGAAAGAGAAAACGTTTAAAATAACTATAACATTTGTTTTGAATTGATTTTAGTGTCCTCATCAAATCACTTTTATTCTCAATGCAGAGATGCACTGTACTTCTAACACTTTTGAAGGATTGTGTCAGGGAGAAGGGAGAAGAATCTAAGTGATTCTTTACATTTTGGTCTTTATCTGTCAAAAACTAAATATCAGAAATTGACTAGTCCCAAGGAAATGCCAAGTTTGAAATTCTGCCAAGTTTAATTGATACAGAGTTGATGTTTATACCAAATAGGGTCTTAAATTCTGAATTTTTCTTTTTTTCCAATATACATAGCAATAACAAATAAGTATGTTCCCCAAATCCTTTGATGTGCGGTTCACATAAAGCTTCATAATTTTGTTATGTCTTATAATGCATCCCTTGCTAATTTGACAAAATCATAGTTCAAAACAACAACAACAAAAAAAACCAAAATCAAACAAACAAAAAAAAAGAAGAGGAAACTGGTGAATACATTGTGTGCTTTTTTTTCCTGCTACTTTGTGAGTTTTTTTTTTTTCTTTAATATTTATTTATTTTGAATAAGGTGTTCAAATTTTGTCCTTTAGGAACTCCATTTATAGACCAGCCTAAACCTGCTCTTCTTTAATGTTTAGTGAACCTAAGGGGGCAACCTTTCAAGCTGCATAGACCAACCATTTAGATGCTTGTCATGCAGCTCCTGAAATGCTGTGCTTGATGAACTTAGAAGTCAACAGCAGCTCAGTCTTTTGTATAATAGTTGGACTGGATGTTTGGGGGTGGTAGCAGTTGTGCACGTGCCAGGCAACTTAGCTTATTAGTTAGTCATTGCTTTATGACCTGGCTGTATCCATCTCTGCCTTTCTATTTAGAATATGTAGCTACCACAAATTACCTTTAAGGTGTGCTTTGTCACCAGGCTGAGGATATGTGACATAAAAATACTGTAGTAAGTGAAGCTTGAGCTTGGGAACATAACACTTATCAGACCATAAAGTCATGTGAAATATGGATGTTTGGCAAAGATATCATAGGAAAAGTTTCCTGCAAAGAGTAAGGTCATTGATGCATACAATTAACTTGTTGGATGACATTCTAAAAATTGTGGGGAGATATCTTTCTGTGGCTCATAAAGTTCTGTTGCTACGTAATGCAATTAGTACCTTGTTATAAGATGAAAAAAAAAGGAAATTAAAAAAGCTTGCCCATTTTTGAAATTTACCTAGATAGCTTTTGTTTCCTATCAGTAAAATAAATATTGGTGACTTTGTGTTTTATATACCAATGAAAGCATTTGTAGATGGAAGTGCTAAGCTAATAGTGCTGCCTAAAAGTTCTTCTTGTCCATCGTATTAAATATAATTCTTAAATAATTAATGACTTATAGACATGGTTATCATATTTATAGCTCTTATAGGAGGTTCACTCACTCACTGATATTATTTTCCAAAAGATAACAGAGTTACTGTAATATAACTAACTGTAAAATGGCGTCTTGTTTTTGAAGATGTATTATTGCATGTAAATCCACTTTAAAACTGAGTTCAGCAGCAATAAGTTATCAAATGATGCAATTAAAATGTCTGATTTAGTATCTGAAAGTGTTTTAGTATGTCTTTTTTTTCTTTGGCTTACTTTTTTCCCCTTCCTTCTATTCCCAAAGAGTTCTAGAAGCCAGTATTGCAGAAAATAAAGCAAGTTTAAAGAGGACGCATCCAGAGGTATGGAGTGACTCTCCAAACCCTTATGATCGAAAACGGCAAGACAACTGTCCAGTAGGATTAAAGAATGTTGGAAACACATGCTGGTTCAGTGCTGTCATTCAGGTAAGCACCATCTTTCATTAGCTGTGAATGTTCTTCATTTTATTTAATTTTATTTAATGCAAGGTAAGTTATCTTAAGTGGATAAGATGTCTGTTTTCCTTGGAAGTTTAGGGCATTGAATGAGACATATTTGAGTGTTACTTTATTTACTGCAAATCTTAACTTGCTTGTGTATATATCTGAAGATTATAAAGTACTATAGCATAACTAAGTGAAGCTTCAAAATGGTGTCTTTTTCTTGTTGAAGACAAGGAGTCTCTGATGATTCTGAGTGCCTGCAGCTCATGCTGACATCAGTGATGACTGTGGATGCATAGAAACTTGAAAATTGGAGTAGGGATGAGAAATAGACTTTTTGTATTAAAAAAAAATGTGCAAATGACTGGAAGGCAGTGGCTGACTATGTAGGTAAAGGAAATGAGACATCCTGTCATGGAGTGCTCACTAGAATAGCTATGTGGAGATATGTGGCTGAGTAGGGCAAAAGAAGAAATAACTGGTAGAGAATAAACCTTGAGAAGCAGGAAAGTGAAGGTGATATGAAGGTGAAAGTGAAAGATATGGATAAAGTTGCATCTGTTTTAGACTATGTTACTTATTACAGCCTGTATGTGTGCTCTTAGGCTGTGTTTGTATATATACAGCTGATTGCTGACTTACAATAATTGTTGAGCTCTACCTATATGTCGAATTCCTATTTCATTTAATTAGAAACCACCTTTTTTTATAAGATAGATTTAGTAGGAAGATGAGTACAGATACTGCAACTTGTCTGGTGGAATCTAATGTTCTACTATCAGTCATTCATTGTATAATTATGAATCCATCTCTTAAAAGTTTGTTAGTTGTGATTGTTAAATCTGTATGTGTTTCTGTAGTTACCTTCAAAATCATCCAAACCCACAGATAACTGTGGCTAAATCTGCAATACGGTAGGATTTTTTAAAATAGATTTTAAAATTTATTTACAAGAACCAAATTCAGTATATTGCAACTTTTCATAGTCTGCAATTTTCAGAGGGATAAAATATTTAATACCCATTTTCAGCAAATTACTGTCAGGCTGAAGAACTTCAGACAAAAAATATTGTTACTTTCATAATGATCGGTGTTATACTTTGGCAAAGTCCATGTAGATCAATGTTCTGCCTAACAATTTCCAAAAATGGATGCTTGCAGAGAAATACAAAGTATACACGATACTGCTCTGTTTAAAAAACACTCCCAAGCTTTCAAGTACTTTTGTCTTGGGGCGGTGGTTCTTGATTGTTTGCAGCTTTAGTTGGTAATCCCCACTAGACTTCTCTTTTGTGCCCTCATCTCCCTTGAACCTTGCCATCTTCTTCTGTTCACAGGGTCCTTTGTGTAGGGGTTCCATAGTTCTGCTTCCTGTTGTGTGAAAAATCACCTCAATTTTGTTTTTGAATCTGACTCCCACTAGCTTTTTCTGGTAGCTTTCATGTCAACTGGTTGACAAGACAGTTAAAAGGTGATTGCTGTTACATTTCTGGAGACTTCTGTCATGTTTCTCTTTCTACAAGTTGGTGGTGTCTTTTTTCCAAGCTGATTACTGAGTAGCTGCTTATATAGGACCTGATCTAACCTCTGATCAGCCTTCTTGTCATCCTCCAGATCTTTTCTAGCTCTAGTAGCTTTTTAGTTGAAGAACCAGGAAAGTTCTTAAGGTGTGGGTGAGTAATGAGTTTATGGAGTGGTGCAATGGACAGATAAAGGCTTTTCAGGAAAGAAAGCAGGGATAATGAGGCAGAACATTGTGAAAAAGCAGTTCAAATGTATGCAGTGCTCATGTGGGGTGATGAATTTGTTAAGATGAGAGTTTGTTGGTCAGGATCAGAGGAGAGGCTCATAAAGATGACACTGTTTAGTCTGTTATAGACCACCTGACCTGGATCAGGATGTGAAGAAAACCTTCTTTAAAGGCAAGGAAGATCTGTAAGTAGAGGTGGACTACTCAGGAGGAATTTGGAAGTGTTGTCCAGGCATGAAAGGATGGTGTTAGGAAAGTGAAAACTCACGTGGGGTTAATGCTTGCAGAGGATGCCTATGTAATAAGAAGAGCTTTTGTTCCTATACTGGTAATAAAAAGCCAAAGAAGAAGAACCTGGGTCTGGTGCTGAACAGAGCAGGTGATTTTGTGGTAGCAGGTTCATATGAGGTTGAGGTACTTAGTGCCTGCTCTGCCTCAGTCTTCAGAAACAAGGTCTCCCAGACCCCTGTGCTTCCCCTGTGGGAGAGGAGCTCTGAGCTGTGGGTGAGGCTTGAGTCAGTGGTTACTGGAGGCAACTGAGTCCATATTAAGTCCATGGGGCCCACTGAGCTCCTCCATCCAGTGGAGCTGAGAGAAGAGGGCCAAGTCCTAGCAAGGCTGCTGTCTGTCATCTTTAAAAGTTCACTGAGAATCGGAGAGGCTTCTGATAAGTGGAGAAAGGCCAAAGTGTCAACCTGCGGAGCTATGGGATGGTTGGACTCAGCTGATTACTGAGAAGTTGGAGCCAGGCTTTGCACAGCAATGCATGTTGGGAGGACCTCATGAAATTCAACAAGGCCAATTGCAAGGTCCTACACCTGGTTTGGGTCAATCCCACACATCAGTATAGTCTCGGTGATGAATGAATTGAGAGCAGTCCTGTAGAGAAGGACTTGGGTTACTGGTGGATGAAATACTTGACATAGGCCAGCAATGTGCTCTGGTAGCCCAGAAATTGTATCCTGGGCTGCATCAAAAGAAGTGTGACCAGCAGGTTGAAGGAGGTGAAGAATCTCTCTCTACAGTGCCTTAGTGAGATCCCACCTGGAGCACTGCGTTCAGTTCTCGGGCCCCTAGCACAAGTGATACATGGACCTGTTGGAACAAGTACAGAGAAGGGCCACAAAAATGATGAGAGTGCTGGAGAGCCTCTCTTCCCATGAAGAAAGGCTGAGAGGGCTGGGGGGGGGGGGGGAGGGGGGAGGTTAGCCTAGAGAAGAAAAGGCTCTGGGGAGACCTCATTGCAGCCTTTCAGTACATAAAGGGGGGCTATAAGAAAGATGGGGAGAGTCTCTATCAGGGACTGTAGTGATAGGACAAGGGATAATTGTTTTAGACTAAAAAAGGGTAGATTTAGATTAGATATTTGGGAGAAATTGTTTACTATGAGGGTGGTGAAGCACTGGAACAGGTTGCCCAGAGAAGCCGTGGATGCCCCATCCCTGGAAGTGTTCAAGGCCAGGCTGGATGGGGCTTTGAGCAACCTGGTCTGGTGGGAGGTGTCCCTGTCCATGGCAGGTGGGGTGGGACTGGATGATCTTTAAGGTCCCTTCCAACCCAAACCATTCTATGGATCTGTGATAGAGAATGGGTTTAAGTATAGGTAAGAGAGATTCGGTCTAGATTTAAGGAGCACTTTGCCCATAAGGACAGGCAGGCAGTGGAGGAGGCTGCCCAGAGAGGCTGTGCAGGCTCTGATGAACCTCAGAGGCTTTCAGGAGCTGCCTGGACAAAGCACTGAGCAGCTGGGCTCATCTCACAGGTGACCCTGTTTAGAGCAGGAGGTTAGATGTCCATCAGTCCCATCTGAGCTGAATTCCCCTATGATTCTATAGTAATGTTTTCCGTTACATTGTCATCCTTTCTTAATTATTTTATTCTGTTTTTGGCTACTTGCATTGACTAGATGTTTTCATGGAACTGTCTGTCAAAAATTCAAAGTCTTACTTGAATAATTATAGGTTGCAGCCCATCATTTTCTATGAATTTTAGGATTGTTTTCCACCACGTACCTCACTGTACATTTACCCGTGTTGAAATTTACTATCTTACTATATAATCACTCAGTGCTACATGATCCTTCTGTCAGTTCATCATTGCCAGCTCTTGTTTTTACCACATTGCGTGTCTCTGTACTGAGCAGGCTTGGTCATCTTGATACTTGATCCCTTTTCTAGATTCTTTCAGAATATGCTCACCAGCATAGACTGCAGCATGGACTAAGTGAATTTGCAGTAACCTACCTTCAGATTGGACCAGACTACTTACTCCTGCCCTCCTTCTCTTTTTAGTTACCCTTTTATCTGTGCGTGGATCTTCAATCTTACCTCACGGCTGCATTGTTAACATTTTTTATTGAATTACTTCTTCAGAAATCATTCTGAAATCCCAGTAGGTTATATAAATTGGATTGCTGTTGTACTTTTTTTTTTTTTTTTAAGGCAGGATTTACTTAGGTGCAGGTAATACTTCAGATAATGGAATGGAAACATTTCTGTATTTGTTCTCCATACCACCTCCCTTGCCACCTAAGGGAGGTGTTTCATCTTCTTGGGCCTCTAAGCATGTACTAAGCTATCATGTTTGAATAAGTTTGAATTTTCTGAGATCTTTTGAAGTTTTCCTTGTTCCTCTCTTCCTTCCCCTGTTCCCTCACATGCGTAGATCTTTTTCCAATAGCAGAAACGTTTTCTTGGTGCCAGTATAGAGGAACATTTTATCTCCATAAAGCTCTTTGTAGAGCTAATATGACTTGGCATTTTACCTTCTCTGTTGTGAAATCAGATTTTTACATTCCATAACAGTTCCAAATGTCAGGACTACTGATTTTAGGTGTATTTGTATTTCTGTAAAATATATATTTTTTTTAATTCATAAGGACTGCAAATTCTTTAATAAATGTTTTCAAGGGAATTTGAATTTTACTTCATTAATCATAGAGATAAAGACAGGGGCTAGGGAATGTAAAAATGCTAGACCTATGATCTCATGTTATTTATACCCAGCATGCAACTTTATACTTTGAAAGAGGATTATAAAGAGGACTAGCTAGTTCTTATGGTCATCACCCATGTTATGTGAAAATATGTGGCATTTGGAATTATAATGTTTTGACCCTAAAAGATAGTTAACCTTCTGTATTTAGGTCTATAGAATGTAATTCAAGTAAACCACTGAAAGATTTATAACTTCAGTTGGTTGAAAATTTAGGTTATTAATATTGTCTGCCAGCCAGAAAGACTTATGTTTCAAACCAACACCCCAGGAAATTTAATGCATGTTAATTTAGAGCATTAGCTAATACCATATTTATTTATCCACAGGGCAGATTGACTCCTTGGGTTGCATTGACTATGTAGAAGTATTTTCAAGCTTTCTTTAGGAGTCTTTTGAAACTTGACACATCACATAGGTCAACAATATCTAAATGTTAACTAACGTCAGTCACAATGATATATTGTGTAATATAATCTAAAAACTAAATTGCAGAGAAAGGAAAAAAAAATTCTTTCTATTTAAGGCGTGCTGGTTTAAAAAGTATCCTTTTGACATTTTGACAGTTTCCTTATGCAATGTATATGTTTTTTTATAGCTACCAATTAGCTGACTTAGTCAAATGCCATCATCAATGGCTTTGTTGTATTTACATTAAGAGCATGAAATTCCTTAAAATACATTTGTAGTGAGTGACAGCAACCACTAACGTGATTCAAACATGTCTAGAAATATAAATATTGCCCTTTAATCTCTATTTGTGCATACACACAGGGAAGTCATCCCCTTTTGTAGGGGAAGAAGGAAGTCTTTCTTCAGATAGCTCCAGAACAAAGATTTGTTTTCAGCAATTACATTCAGTATCACTAGAATTAACAATATTTTTCCTTAATATAACTTTCAAAACCTGTCCTGCTGTTGAAGACTTTTGACTTGATAATAGCTTGAGTTTAGAAAGGAGTCCCCAAGAAAATATGTCAAAACAAACTGTATTAAAGCATGTTCACTTCTTCCTTTTCTGCAAAGAAACTTATCAAGTCTCTTAACGGTTTTCCCCTCCTTTTGAGCTTTCAATAAACCCAAATTTCTGAAAGGAGTTCACCCATACATGCTTTTGCTTCTGTGTAGGTAGATTAACTTTTATAGAGGGATCTCTAAATCTTAAGGTTTTAGTTGATTTCTAGAATTGTTTGTTTGTTTTAATTCTCATTATTCTAACTGCATATATCTGAACTTGAAATAGATCCTAAGATATCGAGGTCTTTAAAGAAACAAAACACGAATATACTACTTCTTTTTTTCTTTTAGATTTCAGTGGTTCCTTTGTAAAAAGGTAACCTCACATTTAGTTATAAGAGTTTATAGTCTGAACCCTGAGTCTGCAAAGGGTTTATTAATAATACATTTATTAAGCCTGTCAACTGTCTCTTCTTTGTCATACTGAGCATGAATTCAGTGTTTGCAGAATGCATGTAACTCACAGGGCACGTGCACTACTGAGCCTCTTGGAATCGTTTGTAGGTTTGTTACTTGTGCATGTTGTCTGCAAGGTCTTTTAAACGTCGTGCAAGATTATCTTTCTGAGGTTGAAGTAGGATTTTAGTCGTGTGTAAGCAATGTTTACCCCTTGAAAAAGGTGTCATGTGAGGGAGTGCGAGTAGCTGGCCATTCAGTGAATGCCATCCAGTCAGCGCACTAAGACAAGTTCTGATGGAAGGAAGAAAGTGTGTGTATGGGATCACATGAAAATTGCACTGTAAATGCTGTTCTATTTCTGCCTCCAAGTCCCATACCTAAAGTACTAGATGCAGTGTTTATCTGGGACTCACGACTTCCTGAGTGCTTATCTGGATAGTAGTTCCCCACTCAAGCAAATGCATTATCCTAACAGGACAGATGGGGTTTGGTGTCTCCATACTCTTTTCTATGTGAGTCTGTAGGAGCCTGGTCAGTCACTGAGAGCCAAGACTTTTTTTTTTTTTTTTTTTTTTGTCTCTCCCTGAAAGTGCGTAGCTTTCAGAACAAAGAATTAACAAGCTAGTCTTATAATTCTCCGTGGCTGCTCTTGAACTTTTAATTTCAGGGTCCCTAATACCATTTCTGGTATTCTACTCATTTTGTGCTTAGAAGAAACCTTCTTTCTTTCCTTATTTCAATATATTTGGGGCTAGGATCCCACTTGATCTGAAGCTTTTAGTTCTAGAAAGCCAGCTTGATTGGTGAGAATCAAGCAAATGTTTTCTTCCCAGTTGTTGGCTCAGCTATTGTTCTTCCATCTTTGAAGCAGTTTTCTGCAAGAAGCTAATTTCTGAATTGTTTTGTTTTTCCTGTTTGTCAAGTTGAATGAAAGGGATTGTGATGGATGATGTGGCCAGTATGTTAATAGCAAAATGCTTTTTATTATGTAAAAGAGTTGCATATATGTACAGTGTACATGATTCTCTTGCTTCCCTGGGCATGTAAATGGAAGGCTTGGTGTTGAAGAACTTCTGGTGTCAATCTCTGTTTGAGTTATTAAGTTAAGAGTCATTGACAGAATATTTTCTTTCCACTATTTTTTCTGTGGTACAGTCTGAGCTGGGGGTGGGTGGGAAATGTGTTATAAACTGTTCTGTAGAGTTTCATAGGCAGGGGAATAAGGATGTTGGAAATCTAGGTTCTCTTTCATTCCTTCCATTACTTTCTCTGTTACCCTGCTGAGTAAAGATCTAGCTGTCACTTCCAAGTTCAGACATGCTGTGATCTTTTCTGTTGGGATATGCCTTTTCCTTTTTTGTTCTTCTCTGTTGTCTCCAAGTTCCTCTGGTTCCTTGTGATTTTTCAAACTTATTTTATATTTAGTGGTATATAATATGAAATCTCTTTTCTGAAGGGTTGGAAAGCTTTAATGGATGATGGCTTTAACTTTGACTAATAACATGATTGTTCATTTAATTAAAATAAAGGATACAGAATAAATGCATTGAGTTGTGATCTTATGTGTAATTTCCAGGTTCAGAAGGGCATAAAGCCATGAAATTGCTTAGGTGTATTGTTTACTTGTGCATTTAGGCAAGAACTTGAGAACTGTAACCATATAAGGAAATCTTGGCTGTTATTTTATGTCTTAACATAATTTTTTCTTGCTTTAAGCAAGTAACAGAGGAGTGGTTGAATGGCATTTTTTAATATGTGCCAAGACACGAATATAAGATGAGTTCTTCTGGAAGCATCTCAGATCATGCTTATCTGTCTTCTGAATTACAGTAATGTTCTGAGTTTGTTGCTATAAATGAGTAAACGTTCTCTAAATACAGGCTGGTAATACCATGGTGAGCTGCTGTTTACTTAAAATGTCGACTTAACCCAAGTCTGCTGGAGTTCTTAAGTTAGTTTGACTTTCTAGATCAAACAGTATAAAAGCTGTGCTCCATCTTTTTCCATGTTACACCTAAGCCTTCTAGAAAAAACAAACCACAACAGCTTAAAACTGCATTTTATACTTGGGTTTTCAGCAGTTTGGAATGCTGAATTGTTGATTGTTTAAGAATAAGAACATGCTTTTTGAGATGCTTTCCAATGCTTTTAAGATCTGTGATTGAATCTCTCTGTGACTTTGAAAATACTACATGTTTTCTGGACTCCACTGTGCATGTGGAGTTGTTCTGCACAAATTCAACCACGAGATAGTGTCATATCTGTCTGTAGGAGTTTTGCTTCCAAGAAGGAGACAGAAAAAACTCTCATACCTATAATTTCACAAGTATAGGAACAGAAACTTGCTAAAGTCCTAGCTTTTAAGCTCCTTTATTCTTTTTTGTTCTTTGTCACTATGTGCAGGTTTCTAAGGAATGTGAGGATTTTTAGGAAAGTTTTTGATTGTGCCAAGTTCTCAGTGAATGCAAAAAAGCAGTATCAGAATTATGCTCTGGATAACTTCCTCGTTTTATCAAGGTCTTTTTCTCTAAAAGGTGGAAGGCAATACACAGGGCTATTATGTACTCATGAGGAAAATATATTTAAAATTTTCTATATTTTTAACAGTAATTATTTTTTACACTGTAATAAAATGTGTTTAATTTAATATGCAAAAGCAAGTATAGCACTCAATTTCATTTTAGCTTAAGCATTATAGGAAGGATTCTTGTCTGTGTTTTACTGCTATGCGATGTATGCATTGGCTTAAATATAGGTCTGATGAGCACATTTAATGCCTGTCATTAGTCTCTGTTCTGATAAACAGGATTTACCTCTTACTGTGAATGAGACACACACAAGTGGAGCAGCCAGCAGCCCCAGAGTAAGTTACAGGGAGGTGCTGGATGGAAAGCAGCATAGTGCATAAGTAGAACGGTTGGTGCAGTGGTAACAAACAAGCTGCTTCATGGACTTCTGTAGTCAAAAGAGTAGGTTCAAGAATATGAACCAAAAGGTAAAAGTACATCATTGAATAGAAAAGGTGGGGAATGCCTTAGAGACGAGAGAGAAGCAATTCTCCCAAATTAGTGGTATAGAGTCCAAAAGACTTGAAATTTGGAGAGAAATGAAGTTATTTGCTGGTGAAATTGCACGTGTTCTTGCAATATTGAGCTCTGCTAGACACTAATATTCAATCTGCAGTTTGTGAGAGTGTTAAGACACCAATAATCATGAGTGTAGTAGGAGTACTTTTTTTTGGAACCCTTAGCACTTTATCCTTACTAGTTAAAATACTTGAAGTTAGTAATGCTACTGACAAGAGTATATGCTCATATGTGCAGGTTAGCATATAGCGTTCTGCTTTTTCTTTGATTTATATTATTGGCATGAATGGAAAAATTAACCCTAAAAATGGCCAGTCTGCCCCACTAACAGTAGCTCTGTGTACAGTAAAACACCAGAGTTGTTTATAAAGTGAAGTAAGAACATAAATCTAATTTGTCATGTTGGCAGAGGCAAACTCTTCTGAATAATATATTTAATGACATAGGCAGAGTTCTATTTATGCTCTTTATTTTCAGAACAATAATAATGTATTAATTCTTTAAGATTGTTCTATGCTTGCTATACAGGGTGAAGGTAGATACGGTTGCTGCTTTGTGGCTTTAGACTCTGAATAAATACAAAATTGGAAATGCACAAAGGGCCCACGGTGGCTAAATGTCATCTTGGCAAATGGCTGTTTCAGGGTGTTAATGCATATATAAGGTTTTGACTTGCACAAGATCATGTTTTGGCTCAATGCCAATACCTGAAGGGATTCATTTAAGAGCTCTGTAGGAACGCATGCTTCTCTTTCCCCCTGCCTAATAATTGCTTTTTAAGCTGTACTGACAAGATACCTTTCAATTTTGGTTTCTAACCAAATTAAGTGGTTGCTAAATTTTCTTTGCCAAAATTCAGGTTTATAATTTTCTCCTGTTAAATCTCATGCTTTGGCACTAATTGAGACAAATTTTCTTGCTAGTATTTGCTGCAGACACATTGCTATTGTTATGCACACATACACTAGTGGTGGCATTCTTACTTGTTTTTAATTCAGTTCACTTTGCTGAAAGGGAGCCTACAAAGTAGCATGCCACAAGAATGGAAATTGCACAGCTTTTCTTGTGGCTGTGTTAAGAGAAACCTCAATGCTGACCACATTTCACAAAAGCCAGTGTTCCAGCTGTCTGCCTGTAGGTATGTCCTATTTTGTTGGCTAAGCTTTAATAACCAAGATTTCTTCTTGCTTATCACCTTAGGAAGAGTTTCATTTTTCTACAGCCATTACAATATTGGTCAAATATATTAATTCTGCTTAAACATCATCATGATTTTCTGTGAAATGAGAAATGTTTTTGGCATCTTAAAGCCTGTTTTAGAATTAGTAGCCTGAATTGCTTTAATACAAGCTTCACAGAATAATCTGAAAGCCCTTCCTTCCTTCTGAGTTTAGTCTTTGCAAACTGAATAGAAAGATGTCTGTGTTTGTTGTATTACAAGATTGTGTTTTTCATGTAAACTTTAGAAAGGTAATCAATATTAAAAATTCACCAGCTGTGGCTCAAAAATATTTGCTTCTTTGACCTGGACAGTGGAAACATACGAAATTGCTAGTCAATTTCTTTTTACATCTGTTGCTGAAACAGCTGTTTTTAGTGCCCTGTGCTTACAGATCTTCAAGAATGCATCAAAGAGTGCCTGTTCAAAGCTATATGCAACAGCTTGATAGGTTATCTTTCATCTAGATGTAAAAGTACTGTTTCCTACTCTCCAAGTATGGTTGATGGCAGTACCTTTACAATTTTGGGACTCCATTGGCAGCTGGTAATGATCTGAGTTGCATGCTAAGCTTTTATGGATTTAATGTGCTGACTAATTTACATTCTTGCAGTATTAATGCAGCATCACAGTACTTGAATATTAAGAATTATTCCTTTATTCAGCCAACCTAAATTCTGCCAAGGCCCTTGTTTTGATAATCCTAGATAGTAAGAGGGGAAAAGGGATACGCAGGATGTTTTAAGTGAAACCAAGGCTACTTATATTCTGAAACTATTTGGCGTCTGTCTACGTAACCAGGGTAGACATTACTCAGAAAATTGAACATTTTTGTTATTTTACATTCTTGAAGCTACACCTCTAAATAGTTCTCTCTAGCATGACAGAAAATATCTACGTTACCACCTGTTCTAGGGGAAAGCCTCAAAAAGTCTATTCTCATTCAGCATCATTAGTTTGAACTCCCTAAACTGACACTGGATTTTTTTTTGTTTGCTTGTTTATTCTCATTTTCTGTTACTCTCTCATTCTGTCCCTAACTGAAGTAGTAGCAGAGAGATATTCTGAAAATCTGTTCATTTTCATGGTAATTTGAACTGATATCACTTGCTACTACTGTGATTCCCTCTCCTAGCAGTGGTGCTAATCTGTCCACTTGATAAGCAGGTGTTAAGCTAGTAGGAAAAATAAAACAGTAAAAATTAATCATTTTCTGTCAGCTTAATGAGCTGAGAGGACAAGCATTGTGCAGGAAGTGGAAGCAGAGGTGGACTACTGAGGAGGAGTTTGGAAACATTGCCCAGGCTTGAAAGGATGGTGTTAGGAAAGTGAAAACTCACCTGGGGTTAATGCTTGCAAAGGATGCCTATGGTAATAAGAAGAGTTTTTCTTCCTATACTGGTAATAAAAAGTCAAAGAAGGACCTGGGTCTGGCTCTGAGCTGTGGGTGAGGACTGAGTCAGTGGTTACTGGAGGCAACTAGACCCATATTAAATATTCCATGGGACCCACTGAGCTCCACCCAGTGGAGTTAAGAGAAGAGGGCCAAGTCCTAGCAAGGCTGCTGTCATCTTTAAAAGTTTACTGAGAACCACAGAGGCTTCTGATAAGCTGGGGATCTTTGAGATGGTCAGCCTTTGCTTGGTCAAGCAAATGTTCTGACTGCAGTTGTTAAAGTGGGGTGTTATTTAACATTTTAACAATGAGTTGGAATACCTGTACAGGTACTTAAAAAGGATTCAAACAGATTTAACAAAAAAATAAGAGAAAATAATTTTAAAAGAAGAAAATTAAGAATAAGGTGAGAAGTAAAGAGCTAATACTTACTCAAATTAAATGCCAGGCAAAATCATAGAGTTAAGTACAATTTTCTGTACTAAATTTGGATGTGTGTGTTATGAAATTGGCCAGCTCAGCTGCTTGGCACTTTGATAGCACTTGGATTAGTCATGGAGAGAAGTCAGTCCTTGGACATTATATTTCAACAGCTGGTTTATTTTGTATGTAAGACATTGCTATGTTTCGCTTGATGAAGAGCCCATCAGTGGAATGTTGTTACATCATGAGATATAACTTCAATTAGTACGAACTTCTAGAATGACACTTGAATTAAATATTAACATTTTCTATGGTTTGAGTAAGTAAACAAAAGGACTCAGTGTTTTAATCTTTCTTCTCTGCAAGGAAGGATAAAAGGGGAACCTGTATTCTGACCATCAAAACAGGGAGGGGAAAAAAAAGCTTGCCTACTTGATTGTATTGATTTAACAATGTGAGAAAGGACTTTTCTTGTTGGTGTTTTTGTCTTCTTAAATCTAAAAATGTTAGGAAAGACAACTTTGATAGCTGCCTGATTTTGCTGGAGATGGTGTACACTCTGGTGTATGGGAAGACGTCAAACTCAGAAAAGGGTCTTTCGTGAGGAGAGCAAATTCTCACTCATCTTTTTTTCCATCTAATGTGTTTAAAATTCTTAGAATAAACCCACTGCCTCTTCGCAATTTGAGTTTCACTTTCTTGGCATTATGGGGTTGAAATCCTGTTAAATCCATTGTGATCTGTGACTTAAGTCTTTACCTGTATAGAACAAATTGTGGGATCAAAGTCTACTGCCAGGGTAGGCAAGCTCTGCCTTTCAAAGATAAATAGCTAATATGTGATCAGGAAAAAAAAAGGTTACAGGCTGTAAAACCAAATGGGATGAATTAGAGGGTAAACCTCTCCTGTGCTTCTCTGAGCATGTTTAAAATATATTAAACCCTTTCTTCATCCAGATGCTGATCTGTCGTAATGAAGTGATAGAATTAAGCCTAAATTTCCCTTAAGAAGCACTACATCTTTAACTTTAACCAAAGCAATTCATGCCTATACAGAAAAGCAACAATGCGGTTACATCAGTGCTCTGGACTTCAGTTCTCAGCCACTGCTTTGGACTTCTATTTTTGCAATCAGTTGCTCTTTTTTTCTTGTACTCTCTTGGCTTCAGGCTCTGTGTTACACTGTGGTGTTCTTCATAGGTGTGCCTGTAGACACCTGTTTTCCTGTCCTGTTGTACATAAAATAAGGATAACAGCAGTTCCTTATTCGCTAAGTTGTGTAACCCAGTTTCCTTACTCTAACGTGCAGTATTCAAATCCTGAAGAAATGGACAGAATGGAATAAGTACAGATAATTGCAAGTAGATTTAAGTTGCATGTACAAAGATATAGCCTCTCTGCATTGGTAGATGATAGAGGGGCTACAAGACAAATTTTACATAGTCAAAGAAGGTCTTATTTTGATTTGAAAACTAACAGCTATAAAGTTAATAAAATGTGTTGTAAAAAGTAATTTATTCTACCTATCATATAAATCTATTGTTTCATTTAAGTATAAAGATTTTTTAATTATGCTTTTTCAGTAAAATAACTGAGTAATGTTGAGAATATATTTAGCAAAGTTAAGTAAAAAAATATATAATGCTTAAGTTTCATTTTAAAAGCTATATGTTTAACATTTAATTTATTGGCACACTTTGGAATAATTTCTTAGGGTTTGCACATGTGCTTAAACACTTTATTTGTTTCTTTTCAGTCATTATTTAACCTACTGGAATTTCGAAGACTAGTTTTGAATTTCAATCCTCCTGCAAATGCTCAAGACTTGCCCCGAAACCAAAAGGTAAAATTAGAAGCTGACTTCCCCTAGTGGTTAATAACGGCATTTCTCTATTGTAATTGATTTTTGCACTGCTCTCTAGTTCAAATTAGCACAGATGTTATAGGTGCCAATTAACATCGCTCTGAGCTTCTTATTATGGATCTTTACATAAAATACTTTGGCTTGGTAGTAGAGTACCTCTCTTAACATCCTGCCCTGTAGACTTTGCTCAGCAAACAGCAGCATAGACCAGATTCAGTGGAAGGGCTACTCTGAACCTTGTGCAACAACTGTGGCAGCACTGATGCTAGTAGGTGAGCATTTTTAATGTGGAGGTAGTTTGTATGAAGAAGCATGTTTTATTCTGCACCCCTCACACCTCAGGCTAATGTGGAAGAATGGGTATGGACTGATGGACAAAACAGGCCAATTTTTCTTCCTTCAGTAGATGCTCTCTGAGGAAAAGTGCATGGGAGTACACTGAATTCTGTGCTATAAAATAGTTAAAGAAATGGAAAGAGGAAGTAGCTGTATGAAGTGTGAAAACACTTCGTGTCCTGATTTTTAGCAAAACAGAGCAATGAATTTTTGCATATCCAGAAATTAGACCATTGTCTTTTGCCCCTTCCTTTCAGATTTTACAAATGGAGCGTGTTGTCAGCCTGTTTTTATTTGTTTGGCACTTCAGGCTTGACTGGAATGTTCACTAGCAAAAATGAAGCTGCAATTGAAAAAACAAACAAGCAAAAAACAAATGGAGAAATTAGTGTCCATTTTCTAAACCTCTAGGTATGCACCATAAAAGGGAAGTTGCATGTTCAGTCAGAACTGTATAATCCCTCCTTCCACCTGCACCCTCATTCCCCCCACTTGTTTTCTTTAGGTGTCTCTTGTTTTCTTTAGGTGTCTCTTGTTTTCTTTAGGAAAAATTGTTTGCAATAGATCGTGAGATGGTGTGCAAATACAGCGCGGGTAGCGCTGGCAACACATCACAAGAGTGTGGCAAGATGGTGTATTTTAGTAAGGACAGAATAAAGTCATGCTATGCTCTACCAAAGAGTCTTCCTGAAATATATTTTAAATTATTTTTTTAGATTGACTTTCTGCCCTGAGTTTCATTACTGGTTGTTTTAATAATATACTCCAGTACTCAGATTTCTTTACCGTCATTTTTGAGGGCTTAAAAGGGCAGTTGGCATCGAAGAGGTGATATGAAATAGATAATGCCAAGCTGTTGTCTTTGAAAAATGTCTTGCCAGAGCATTGATGTTAGAAACCATATGCTACTTTAGTAATTCCAAAGTGCTATTTCTTAGAAATTTTGACCGTGACAAATGATATTAAGGCTGTGTAAAATTGTGAGACACCGAGCAAACGATAGGGAGTTGTGTAGGAACCTTGCTTGCTGCAAGCCTGCTAGTAAGAATCTCTGGCAGTAGTTTGTATCCTGTCCTACGTCTAAATACCAGAATGGAATTGTAAATAATTTATGTACTCATATCTCTTATCTGCAGCTCAAAAAGGATTGCATTAATGTTGAAATATGTTGTGGGGAGACTTTCAGACAAGAGAACTCTTCATTAGTTGAAACATAAACTAACAGTAGAAATAAACATGCATGTCCCCAAATATGGTGCTTATATTTCGTTATATGGTGAAGACAAGTAGAGTCAAATTGATTTAAAGTTGTAATATAAACCTCCAGTTGACAAGAAAAAAAAAAGCCCTGGAAAAAAATGCCCTGGAAAATGTACTTCTGTCTTCTTAGTTGTTTTAAAAAAATATCTTGACTTGGTGGGTTTTTGTGTTTTTTTTCTTTTTTTTTTTCCTTTTTTTTCTGGTGGTGGTAGTGGTTTGTGTGTGCGTTTGTTTGTTTTGTTTTGTTTTGCTTTTTTTTCACCTAATATTAAATGCTGGGTGTGACTGACATAACTTGTTAATAAAGAACAAATTTTAATAATCTCAGATTTTCAAGACCTTGGTTTACATCTTGTCATCTTGTTTTGTTTCTGGTTGATGGAAAGTAGGGTTTAATGCTAAGATTGTGACAGTGTCTTGGTATAGAATTAAAGCATGTGGTTGCACTTCAGGCAACCCTACTTCATAGTAGGTTGTTTCCATCCTTTCCTATCAATGTATTGAATCTAAATACTGGTAATAATTTGACATGTAAAATTTTTCATCCAGAAGTCATTTGTATAAATTTTTTACTTAAGCAAACAAAAAAACCCACTACCACCAGCACACACAAAAAAATGCACACGTTTGCCTCAGTTAACTGGACTTTGCTTTTCTTGTTTTTCAAACTTTGGCAGACATTTAAAATCTCAAATCAGTTTTTCTTCTCATTTGAAATTCCTTTTTCTCCGTTGGTGTGTTACTCAGCTTCTTCCTGCTGAACAAAATATGGTTGGCTGTAGTCACTGCAGCCCATGTGCCCTCCCAGCTCTCTTAGCTCCTGCTGCCATGCAGCTCCTGCTGTATGCAATAAGGCCACCTGAATATTTGGTGTGGACTGGATCTTCAAGAAATTTTTTATCGTCACAAGGAGGGGGTTACTGTATTACAGGTTAGCACGTCCTTCCCTGTGTTTCAACATTATTGTTATGCCGTTGTCCTGGCATACTGATTGAGAATAATGAATGCTTGCTATGCATTAAACATCTAGATTGCCTTAGAAGCATTTCTTAATCATAGATTGTCCCAACATCAGAGCATTAAGAAGTTGTTTATGTAGGCAAGATGGGTGATAAAATAGAGAACATTTAAGATGATAAACTTTCCATACAGCTTTTGTTTTAAAATTGATTTTAACTTTTTTCTTGTTGCATGTAGAGTGTACTTGAATACTGAGAGCCTTGTGCTGTGCTGTAGTTACTTCAGCAGTTCTTTTTGTTCTGAAATGTGAGTCCTTTGTAGAACTGTCTATGTCCTGGGGACTGGCTCACATCCACTTGAAGATTTTAGGCTTTGTTTAGTCAGAGTCGCTGTTTGTTGAGCTAATGTCTACATGTTCTCATCAAGGATGATGGCAAATGCATTAAAGAGAGCTTAAAAAAAAAAAAGATTTTACTCATTTTAGAGATCCTTTTTTTGGCTTTAGAGAAGCATTTGTTCTGAGTAATCATTTTGAAATCAGTAGCCAGTTGATAACCCAAAACTACAGTTATTTCTGAAACTCAGCAAAATAAGTAGTGTAAGACTGGGTGGGTAATGTAAGAGTGGTTATTGCTTCTGTAATTCAAATTTAATAAAAGAAAGATGATATCTAGATAATTCTGTGGTCAATCATCTATATTATGCATGTGAACAGATGATTGCTAGTTCTGAAGCATCTTGATAAAATGTATCTAAAACTTCTTTTCTTCTTTAGTAGATCGCTTTATGAAAATAGTAAGAACAAATCACTTTAGAATTTGTTTCTCTGTTTTCTTGTTAGAAATTGATTTAAAGATGTAAAGGGAAAACTGATTTCATTCTTTAATTATGAAGATTTATTGCTGAATTAGGGTGGCATTTGACGAAGTCTTCAGCCTTTTCTGTGAACATTGGTTATAATTGGTCACTTTTTTGCAAGGTGGACGAGAAGAGCAAGTAAAACATTTGGGGGATTTACATGACTAGAAGTAGTTTTTAGGTAATAAGCAGAACTCATTCCAATTCCACCCTATGCATGGTTTTTAAAGCTGAAATAAAATACTGTATGCACTAGAAGCTTTATGTGCACTGGATTCACATGTGAATAACTAAACAGGTCTGCTCTTTGATGAGCACGTTTGTCACCAAGTAATTCCAGTTTGGCCAGTATCTGACATCTGTGCTGTGTTTGAGAATACTTTGTTCTACATACGAGTGGATATTACATGGGTTTTAATTTCACAAGTGTGTGTCAACTATCTGCTCAGGACTAAGAATGGCATCCAATCTCCACAGCAGTAAACCTGTGGATTAATCTACAGTGTGATTGATTGTGTTTCGATTTACTTGTTTTTCATTATACAGGCAGAAGGTATTTCTTTTGTTTCTCTTCTGGAAACCAGAAAAAAGAACTACATATTCTCCATAGATAATACTTTTTTTTTTTTTTTTAAGTTGTCAGGAGAGCAGGCTATTTCTCTTATTTCTGTTAAGAGAAATAACAATCTATTTACACCTTATAAATTCAGAGTCTTCAGTTAACAAAAAAACTTGAAACATACTAGGCAGTGCATAGGCTCACAAGTAATTCTGCTAGATTTAGAGAGGGATGCTAAGTCAACAAAATCAATGCATATGGTTGCAGCGTTTTACTTGAGGCTTTGTAAAATCTGCATGTACTAACTGATAGGGCTGTGTGCGGTGTCCTTTGAGGAACCTGCATGCTTTCAACTTTCTTACGTTAAATGAAGCTTGCATGCTATTTCTTATCTCATCTCATTATTCTTGTGTTGTATTTTTAATAATTCACCCAACTTCAATTTTTTTTCTTCTGCTCAGTGTATCAGATGCACACATAATTGTAAATAGCTTTACTCCATTGTTTATCCAATGAACTTCGCTTTTGCTATATCGGAGTTGCATGATAAGTCTAGGGATATGTCATACCTGATAATGAGATGCAATGATTATATGGAAAAATATTTTTCGTATAAAACTGAAATTCCATCGATTATCCTGTAGGGAAAAGGTATCTCTTTTCTTTTCCCCTTTCGTTCTCCAGTATGGTTGTAAGCTATGTATATCAGCTGAAATTTGTTTAGTGGCTCCCAAATAAGATTAATGGTAAGACATACAAAATTGGGGTCACATGCCTAATATAAATGAGCATGGAGAAGTTGGCTTGTGGCGCAGGGTGTGTAATATTTAGTAGTAAGTCTTGGGATTGACTGTTCTGTCTTAAGCACAGCTCAGCTTGTCCACATGTCCATTCAGCCTTGTTTTGAGCCAAACAGCCATGTCTAGTTGTGGTTTCATGGAGGTTTCAGTTTTTGAAGTGTAGTTTTCTTTCCAGAGAACATTATTGTGTAAATAGGACATTATCTGTAATCAGGACAAGAGGCAGTGGGAGGTTCCCTCTGAACATCAGGAAGCACTTCACTGTGCAGCTGACCAGGCACTGGCACGGGCTGCCCAGAGAGGTTGTGGAGCTCCTTTGAAGCTCCCTGGCATGGTCCTGGGCAGCTGGCTCTGGGTGTCCCTGCTTAAGCAGGGGGCTGGACAGAATGGCCACCAGACATCTTTTCCAACCTCAACCAGTCTGTGGCTCTGTGATAAAACTAAAAAGTAAAAGCCAGGCAACACAACCTTGGTGGTAATGCAAGTAAGCTTAGTATTAGTATGACAATTGGCAGAATATATGCTTAGCTCATTCAGTAACACTTTTTTAAATTATGTTTTTGTTACTGCTTTGTTAAATATTTTTAATTCTTCTTCAAATACAGGAACATAGGAATCTGCCTTTCATGCGTGAATTGAGGTACCTGTTTGCACTTCTAGTTGGTTCAAAGAGAAAATATGTCGACCCATCTAGAGCAGTTGAGATTCTTAAAGATGCTTTTAAATCAAATGATTCCCAACAGGTAATTTCTGTGTAATTTTATTCAAAATTATACATGCTCTCATATGGTCATCCAGCAATAGGGAATACTTAAAATGGACAATCAAAAATCCAAAATGTCCACAGGTGCTGAAAAGAGAATTCTAATTATCTTTTGATAATTAGATAAATCTTTAGATAAATCTTTAGATAAATCTTTTGATAATTAGATAAATCTCAAAATTAGATAAATTTTGATAAATCTTTTGATTTATCTTTTTGAATTTTTTTTTCTAATATTGTGATCTCCAGTAACCTTTATTTAAATAAAAATAAAAAACGAATTTAATAAATAATCTCCGGCATCATGACTACCAGATGCAGTACACTTTCTTTTTATTATATTAGAAACCTCAAAGTAAAGTACCTAACACTGTTTTTGAAACCTTCTTAGTAGTCCCACTTTTTTGCTTTTAGGGCTTAGTTTAAATTCTAAGTTTTTGGTTTTTGAAAGAGTTTAATTTTTCTGATCTCCAAGTATTACATCCAAGGCCGTATAAGCCAAGTATACTATCTGTCTAGATATTGGTTTGGTGGGCCATAATATTCATATTCAAGGATCTTGCCTAAATCACTGCAGGTGTATTTTGCTTTTCTGAGAAACACTTCGTTTCTTCATAAGATTTATTTTTTGCTCATGAGGTTATATGGTTAAGGTATTTAGTTGCAGCAACATGCTGAATTTAGTGCTTGGTGAAAGTAATATTAGTCACCACTTGTTAGATACCAAAGGGTTTGAACAATGGGATTCATGAGATGCCTTTGAACTGCCATGGTATGAAAGCTGAGCCCAAGTAATAAGAATCACAGGACTCTCTAAAGACTGAGGAACACTAGAGCATTAATGTGCTCTGAAAGCTACCCATAAAAAAAAACAACTATGGCATAGTCTTAGGCATAATGTGACTCTGGAGTTCTTGTAAGAGGATGTGCTTCTATGCTGATCGTGTAAAGTAGTACTTCATTGTATTCTGTAATATATATATGAATGTTTACTGACCATTTGATATTTTCCAACAGCAAGACGTTAGTGAATTTACACACAAATTATTAGATTGGTTAGAAGATGCCTTCCAAATTAAAGCTGAAGAAGAGAGGTAAGATTGTTCTACTACTCTCTAAATTGAACATTTCAATAAGGAAAAGGCAAACCAACCAAACAAAAATCCTCTTCTAACTGTGTGGCTGAAAAAGATCCAACTCTATAGCTTGTTTCAGTTAAAATGTAATTTTCCATATATGCTGATACTTTCAATTTACCATTAATTTTCTTTTTCACCTTCTTCTTTTGTGTTAGAAATCTTGATGAATGAATTCCAAAATATCTGAACTGTAGAGATATATATTGTCAGTAATGTTAGCTTTTTTCTCACTTGAGTGCAGTTTTACTTTTCAATACTATACTTTAAATAATTCAAAACCTTGTTCCTGTTTCCCTTTTTAGAAGATAATATTCATAGTTTGTGTAAGTGAACATCTGTAAACTGTCTTTTGAATATACAGTTGTTTCTAGTGTTGGAAGAAATAGTTTTTTTTTACAAGGGCTATGTGCAATTTAACCACTCACGAAATGAATTTGATTTACATAAATTTTCTTGAAATGAAGCACTTCTGAAACTTAATTTTCAGATTGTACTTACCGTTGCAAATACGTGAATTGTTATTGCCTTTAGTGGAGAGAACAAAACACAACGAACTGTAACTAAGTAAAATAGGCAGCATTTCCATAATGAATTCAAAATATTCTACTCTTATTTTTGTAAAAAGATTTGTGGCTTTGTGGGATCTTGTGCTAACACACTCTGTTTTCAGGGATGGAGAGAAACCAAAGAACCCAATGGTGGAGTTGTTTTATGGACGATTCCTAGCAGTTGGTGTACTTGAAGGTATGCACCTGAATTTGCTTGGACTTCTGTGCTGGTGCCTGTTGAGTGCTTATCTAAGTACCCAGGTGAATGATGCAGTTACATGGTTTTAGCTGTCTGCAGAAATACACTTGGAGAATACAACTGCAGTGTGTGTCAAAAGGTTTGTCCTGAGAATATGAGACTGAATGTGAATGTAGTGAACTTCAGCACTCCAGGAAGACTGTTTTGATACCTTTCAGGTGTTGAGTGTATGTCCTGAAGCATAGAAGTTAAGGGGAGATGCTGAGCAAAAATGGTTGCAAGAACTGATTATCAGGGCATTTTTGCCCTGCTAAAGGTGCCACTTGCTAAAGGTGTACAGAAGTCAAATGACTGCATTTCCTACAGCTAGTCTCTGACGCTCTGCTTCACTTTATAAAATTTTAAATTTCAATTATTGCATTTTCTTCTGTACAGTTTCTGGTACGGATAACTCACCTTCTTAAAAAGTATTGTTCCTTGAAAACAAGGAACCGTTGGAAGCCTGATCAAGGGCAGAGTCAGAGAGTGTGCTGAGGAGTCAGAGAGTGTAGAATGAGCTTCCCTTTGCTATCTGCATATAATTTGCAGAATTGCATTATTGTATATTTCCAGGAGGCAATCAGCTGTGAAAGCGTTTTTAGTGTTGCTTATTCAGTCCACATCCCCAGAGCGAATGATTCTTGAGATGTGTTTGAATGAAGCAGCTATAATCTTTAAAGTAGTTTCCAGGTTGTTTCTTGGCCTGGAATACTGTAGCTAATGCTGCTTTGCTGTTAGACTTAAAAACTGTTCTCCAGATTCCTTGCTACTAGCTAGTATTCCTACTCTTCTGCTCTGCATTTGAGTACTTTAATCCCTCACATTCTCATCTCAACAGAGGAGATATAAAAAACAAACCAAGGAAAAGAAACTGTCTGATGCAAGAAGACTAAATTTATTTCATCCTGAAGTCAGTAACAATTTTAAATTGAAATCACTTGCCACCCATATTTCTTCTCATGTTTAAGCTTACAACTTTATAGACTGTTACCAAATTATGATCTTGTTTTCAGGACAGAAATCGTGAATGTGCTCTTTTGGCTTTTTTTTTGCAAAATGTACTTGTATAAAGGGCTGCTTCATACCAGCAGTTCCACTGACGGTACAGGGTTGTACTACTCAGCTGCTATTTGCAAGTGGAGGACTTTGACTTCATATCACAGTTTTACACATATAAAACATTGTGAGTTTTTTTTTTTTATATAACAGATAAGTGCAGAAACAATAAAAATTATTTAAGAAGAAAAACAGTCATTTTCAATGTTATGTTCAAGTGACTTCTGAACTATCTTATTTTCAGACATATAAATGAGTTGCTCAATAAGAAAATATGAGTATTGTTCAGTACACTAGGCCAGGTGACCTAGGATTGTTTGTTTGGTGGTTGTTGTGTTTTTGTTTTATTTTGTTCTATGGCTTTAGGAATGATCATTTAACCTTTAATGTTTAATTTCTTATATGAAGGTAAAAAATTTGAAAACACAGAAATGTTTGGCCAGTATCCACTCCAGGTTAATGGCTTTAAAGATCTGCATGAGTGCCTAGAAGCTGCAATGATAGAAGGGGAAATTGAATCTCTCCATTCAGAAAACTCTGCAAAGTCTGGTCAAGAGGTGAGTTGAATGCTTCTGTGGGCTTCTCTCAAAATGTTACTGTCATGCTGTTTATTTTTCATTGCTTTTTTGTTGTTGTTGTTTGTCTTTTTTTTTTTTTTTTGTCTTGTGACCCACTGTTTATTGCTCTGCATGTTTTGATGTCTGGCATAATGGGATCATTAATTTTGGGGCTTGTATCTCCTCTAGATTATTGAGAGAATCATCTTTTGGTATTACATCACTGATTCTGACCTGTTGCTGGTATTTGATCTCCAGAGAGGTCATATGTCTGTTCTTTTTTTTTTTTAACCTTTAATGGTTAAAAAAGGTTCTATAGTGGATGGAGGGATAGTCACGTACTGTTCTAGAGTGTTCAACTTTGAGCTCTGTGAAGGTGTCTGGGTTTTAATCAGTTTAGCTTCTTAGCGTGTGAAAATGAAGTGACATAGTCATATTGACAGCAGTGGCAAAATGAGAAAGTTAACATTAAAACCTAATCTAGAAATCATTACTTTATTACTACCAGGGCCAAGTAAATTGACTATATTTCCCTGGACTTAAATAATTGATTTGTAGTGGCTGCAGCTATTAGTAGTGCTTAAACATTAATGCCTCAAAGTTAGAAGATTTGGAATTACTGAAGGAAGCTGAATTTCTTGTCTCTGCTGAATAAAGTCTTCAAGTGGCATTCATCTGAGGTGGTAGATGTCTAATTTGATATGGTAGTCTTGTGTATTGAGAGATCCATTTTATCCTGAAAGTAAGATTCTTTCTTGTTGCAACCATTCTTTTTAATGGGATGTTTAGTTCATTGTTCACTATGTTTATAAAATTAGTGCATAAAAACCTCAGTCATGCAGTAGGGTGTTGGCACATGAGTTAACTTTCAAACAGGTAAAAAGAAACATTCCCTATTCCCAAGGAACTTAAATCCAAACTCAAGAAAAGATGGAGGTCAATGTACACACATGGGGTTAGAAGTAAGAGGAAAATAAGATAACAGTTGTCAGCACCATGGTTGATGAACTTCAGCACGTTAGGAGTTTAGTCATTGTTAAGTGGTTTGGGGTCTTGCAATAGAAACGTTTTAGGGAAGGATTGTGATTTAGGTTTGCTGATTTTAGCACTGAAATTTACTGCTGTGTGAAGGAGCTGCACAACATAAGTTATAATTGGCTCCTTTAAAACTGAGGAGGTGTTTGGTGAAGGCTGACATAGGCAAGACCAGGGAAGGCAGCTCATTTTGCGTGGAGGATGAGGAGGTACTCTGAAGGCAGCGAACTAGGAAAATTCAGCAACAGCCTGGATAGCTGTTAGAGTGACAAGACTGCTAAGGCTGGGCGAAGGGAGAAGAGAGGAAACATTGCACTGAGCTGTGAAATAGTAAATAGTCTAGAACCTAGACCAGAATTTTAGCTATGAGCAAAGGAAGAAAAGCCTGTCTTGGAGGTATTACATGAAAAGAATATTCAAGACGTTTTTCTGGGTAGAGAGCTTGAAATGAGCCCTGAGTCAAATGCATTGGACATTGGCATCAAAATTGTCTGACAGTCACATCTACAGTAATCAGGAGAAGCTCAACTTGATGTTTAGACATCCAAAACATATTAGACAACTATAAATGCATAGACTAATTTTTTTTTTGGGGGGGGGGAGTGGAGATAAAAAAGTAATTCTAATTCAGGAGATGGAATTGAATTTGTCTTATAGTTGGGTTTACTGAAAAGCAAAGTATAAAAAGAGAATAAGGATAGAGCATCATTGAATACCCAAAGAAAGCCAGGATAAGGTGATAATAACATGTTCATCCAGGGACAGGTTAGCAGTGATTATGAGAGAGAAAAAACTTCAAGAGGCATTTTTTATACAAAGGAGATTTCAAGAAAAAAAGTTTTCAGTATTACAGTGCTGAGAGCAGTTATTGATGTGTAAGGAGGTCATTAGAAACTTCGAGTGTTATCAGGTGAATGAAAGGGTCAGAAACGAGTCTGAGGGAACTAGAGGGAAGATCACTTCATAAAGTATAAACAAGCCTTTCACTGGCCTTAGAGAGTTATAGGAGAATAGAACAATTGGCAAGGCAGAGAGGTTCAAGAGTAGATTGCTTTTAGTACAGGTGAGTTAAATGTGAAAGGAAGAAGCCTTCTTGCCTGCTCTACTTTAATGCAGTTAGCAGTAGGTGAGTTGAAATGCTCTGATGTGCACGGGTGACAAATGATCTCTGTTTTTTGTGAAGTTGAAAGACAGAAGCTTCAGAAAGCTTATGCTGATACACTCTCTAAAAGCAGTTTCTACCACAGCTGTGTCAGTGTGTAAGTATTGTACCATTATTACTGAAGTTCTGTTGCTGAAAGACATTCATTGTGGGTTTTTCTGTTTTTGTTTTGTTCAGCACTGGTTCACTGAGCTTCCTCCTGTCTTAACTTTTGAGCTATCAAGATTTGAATTTAATCAGGCTTTGGGGAGACCAGAGAAGATACACAACAAATTAGAATTTCCTCCAATTTTATACCTGGACAGGTACAGTATATTATCTGCAAAGTCTTAGTATAAATATAAATTTAATGTCATGAGTTTGGCGAAGTTGCTAGTGTATCTCATACTCAGGTAAATCACAGTAAATTTCTGTTCTATCTGAAAAAGTTGTAATTTCATGGGTTTCAGTGACTGTTTCAGAAAATATACACATATAACAATTTAAGACATACTGCTACATCACGCCAAAACCCGCTTACACTTCAGTTTTTAACTTATTACTAGGTAGTTATATACACAGGCAAAATACTCAGTAAAATGTCACTGTCTTGCAGTGTTTATTGGTCAGCTCAGGAAAGAGGGTGAGAAAAGTCAGATATTTCATGGTGTTCCAGATAGACTGCATGGTTTGAAGATACTCAGAATGTAAGGACCTGCAGCATCAGTGCATGATGTCTATATGTAGAAGTGAACTATCACCATGGCTTTCAGTTAGATACTAAATGTTATTTGTGAGCCTAAACAATGAAGCAAGATTATTGCTACCTGGCTGCTACTAAAACCACTTTAGAAGCTTTCCAAATATTTGTTTGTATACATTTATAGGACGCATCCGTGGTATGAACAGAGCTTTTGACACTGGGGATAAAGCATTTCTGAAAGTTGGGGCACGGGGATGGGCATAATTAATTTACTTCTCAGGTCTGTTCCATTGCTTGATATGTTGTAGGTAAAACAAGTTTTGGAGAGTGAATTTTTTTTTCTTTGTTTTTTGATTTTAGCACTAAGTGTCATTGCTGATGAGTACAGACCTTGTTTTCAGTGTTCTAATTATATGTGCTGATGTAACTTTCATGTTTTACAGGTATATGCACAAAAACAGAGAAATAACAAGAATTAAACGGGATGAAATCAAGAGACTCAAAGAGTATCTCACGGTTTTACAACAGAGATTAGAACGGTACTATAGATAATTGTTCCCAGTGTAAATGGAAATAATGTTATGGGCTATGTAGAACAGAATAGCTCCTTTCAACTCTACATTTTGTATAGTTGTTTGCTCTCAATTTCACTGCTGTATCTCTCTTCTTTTATTGTTTCCCTTGCAAACTGTTTAAGCATGATCGTTGTGGTTTATGAAACTTGCTAGGAAAGACTTGCTTTACTTAATTGCAGTCAACCAGAAAAAATCTGGTTTGTTTGTTTGATTTTTATTTTTTTATTTTTTTTAAATTTTTTTTGGTATATGTGAGTGATGGCATTAATACATTTTATGGTTAACAGATATTTAAGCTATGGTTCTGGTCCTAAACGATTCCCCTTGGTAGATGTCCTGCAGTATGCCTTGGAGTTTGCCTCCAGCAAACCGGTGTGCACATCTCCAGTGGATGACCTGGGTGCTAGTGCCCCCTCCAGTGGGACGCTGCCTGCCCAGACCTCACCCAGGTAAGGGCTGCCTCCCAACTCTCCTTCTAGGGTGAGACACAGGTGATCTGTTCAGTGTAAACCC
This sequence comes from Anser brachyrhynchus, assembly GCF_964034855.1. Classification (NCBI taxonomy): domain Eukaryota; kingdom Metazoa; phylum Chordata; class Aves; order Anseriformes; family Anatidae; genus Anser; species Anser brachyrhynchus. The sequence continues at coordinate 106,779,880 of NC_137694.1, forward strand.
AACAGCTGAGAGAGAGGGGAAGAAATCTGTTTCATTCATTGGATTGATACAACTAGGCATCTCCTAAGGCTTATAGTGTACGATTTCTGCTCTCTTCCTAGAAATATTTTTCATCATGACAGACTTAAAAATAAATAAAGACAAAAAGTTAATAATCTGGGGTTGTCTAATGTGCTTATAAGAACTTCTTTAGGTGGAGAACTACCATTTTCAAATGAAACACAAGAACTATAGTGCTTGATGGTCCTGAACATCAAAACTTGTGTAGTTTTTTAAACAGCAGGTCGTTGTCCTTTGCTTACTTGAAAGGACATCTACATTTCCAAATAAACACAGTATCTGATGACGTTACTGGTTCCCAGGTGGCTTATATTTTTTTAAGAATCTGAATTTGGGCAGCGTGTATGTGCTGCAGAATTTTCAGGTTTCTGGTGTAGACTTTCTTTTAATTTCTGCTTGAGAGTTTAACTCTTTCTTCTGCTTTGCTCCTCTTACATTTCTGATTGAGATTGTCAGGAACTTAACAGCCTGACTTTAAATTCACAGTAGCCAAAGCATTAGGGAGATAAATGTCTAAGAAAGTTCTTTTTCTTCATTACTGAAGTTAGTAACTGTTAGTAATAGTTAATAAAATAGAGTGCAAATTAGGATAGGTCTTGACTAGGTGAATACTAACAATTTATAACAGAATTTTTTATATTGCATTTAGGAAGCTGGGCTCTGGTTCAGTCAAGATATTTATATTTTGTACTTTGGTGAAGTGAAGTAAATAAGTCTAAGAAGCTTTTAAAAGATTTCAAATGTATTACTGATAGAATGCCTATATATATATCTACTGATGACTGATAAGAAAAGAAAAGCTTTTAAGTTGTCATTGATTGCATGACGTACAATATCAGAAGTTCTATACTTTGTTCAGATTCTCATATAGAAAGTTTGTTCTGTAAAAATTCAAGTATTACAACTTTTGTCAACCTGTAGAAGTGTGAACACGTTTTGAGGAGTGACACTAAGCTCTTAATGTTCTGACAATGTTCTGAACTACAGAAGACTTCAGGTTCCTCAGGCTGTATCGTGGTGCCATACCCAAAGTAAATAAACAGTGGCTTGCTAGGAAGGTCTGCAGGTTCATGTTACGCCTTGGATTACATGTATGCCATCTTTTTGATAGGAGGAGAAAAACATGTAACAGATTTTCATTTTTAATATTCTGCCGCTCTCATAGAATTTTTGTAAGTTGGCCACTTTAGTGTTTGAATTACAAGACTTGCTTGGAACAAGTTTAGTGCTAAATTCACAGTGAGCCATAAATATTAGAGTCTCTTTTATTGTTTTTATTGTGTGACATTATCTGAAGGTGTTGAATAGCATGTCAAGTAAAGTAAATTGTGACTTGACCGATCCAATTCCTTTATTTATGATAATAGTAACCGAAGTTGTTATTGTGTTAATGTGGTATACCACAAAGTTTTCAGGAGTTATGTAGTAATTTTCATATTGATATTTTAGGTACTTCTCTTGGATTGCTGTGTAGGAAATTACCATTAATTTTTTTGTATTCAGATTAAAAGCTTGTTTTTGTAGTGCAGCATTTAGTATGTGTATGTGATGATTCAACTTTGGTATTTCATGTTTCGAATGAATGCAGCACAATAGATCAACAGGGGCCTTCCTCTTCAGATGTTCCAAGCACATCTCCTGTACAAAGATCAGTAATACATAAACCATTCACACAATCACGAATTCCTCCTGATCTGCCAATGCATCCAGCACCAAGGCACATCACTGAGGAAGAGCTTTCCGTCCTAGAAGGCTGTCTACATCGCTGGAGGACTGAAGTAGAAAACGACACTAGAGGTATTGCCACAAACTGGAGAATGTAGCCACATTTGGAAAGGATTTCTGGACATGGGAAGGGGGGATGGGGGAAAGTAGCCTTAATGTGCATGTGTGTGTTGAATTGTTTTTCGTACTTCTGAACTTATCTCTAGCATATAGGAATGTAAGTCAGTTATACATCTTAGTAGACTGGAGGTATATTGACTGATGATGCAAACAGGGCATTGAGTTTAGTTTAGCACAGCTTTTTCAACAAAGGTTTCTGCATGCAAGGTATTGGGGGAGAGTAGAGCGAAATGGAAGTGGGATCCATGCTGAAGGACCATCTGCAAATGCATTTTAGCTGTCAGTGTGATAGTGGGCTAGGCCTAGACTTGGTGATCTGCAGAGGTGTTTAGGGTAGAGTGGCCCCTTCAATGAGGGAGAATTCAGTGAATTTCTGAGCAAAGGCTTTTTGGAGTGGGTAGACCTTATAGTCCATTTTGATGCCCTGAGGAAAACCATGTAAGTAGTTGTTCCAGCATGGGTGGGATTGGTTGAGTTTTGGGAAATGAGCAACAGTGGATCACAAATCATTGTCTGCTTTCTCATCTGAAATTCAGCATTTGGCCTATAGGTAGGTAAACAGATGCATCATATGTGAAATGTACCCTTGTTTGAGCCTTTAACAAGAAAAAATAAAGATACGTTTCTGCACATTTATACAGCATCATGGAAGAGATTTTTTTCTTATTTTTTTCTTTTAGATTTACAAGAAAGTATATCTAGAATACATCGAACAATTGAATTGATGTACTCTGACAAAACAATGGTCCAAGTAAGTACAGTTTCTGCATCAAATAAGAGATGCTTTTTGTCACTTCTATTAAAATTCTTAGATGCTTGAAAAAGAGAGCAAGTATACAACTATTACATACAGTGGCTTGAGAAATTTCATTGGAAAATCATAGGTTTTGCAAGTCTTTTAATTATGCACAGTCAGATGAAAGAATTACAATATTTTACGGGTGATGTGAGACAGATATAACATGCACCATGCTTAAGTTTAAGCAACTTCATGATGAAAAGCCAAAATAAGTTCCATCTCTGATCAGCTCTTTTGATTTGAATTCAGAACTAAAGTTTTAATCCAACTATAAAATTTTCTCACCCCCAATTTGACCTTATTACTTGGGAGTCTAATGCCTTTAAGGTGACAATACATTAGGCATAAGAAACTATTATTTTTATAAACCTTATACTTGATGTTTATTTGCCATTGTATATTGCAGCCTCCATACTAAGACTTGTGAACTCAAGGCTTCTGGTTTTAATTAATAGCTAGTAATGCCAGTGTGACCCTCTTGGATTTGGATTTTTTTCTTTGGTTTTGTGTGTGTGTGTTTTGTTTGTTTTTTTTTATGTCTATATTTAATATTAATCACAACCTTGACTTTTGGGCTAATGTGCATTTTGGGGAGATTCATATGCTCTGTAATCTAAACAGCAGTTTTAGAATGCTCTATTCTGGAGTTGTGGCTCCTGCAGTATTTCTGATGTTCACATACTCATGTTTGCTCACTGAGACAGGTTTTAAGGTTAAGGCTTACTTCCTCTGTTGCTAACAGAAAGTAAAAAGAGTTATTTTCCTTCCAAGTAAGATCTGTTCAGCTTAGTTTTCCTTGAGGTACTGTTTCATTTTTTACTTTGCTTGTAATAGTTCGTGGCAGCTGAACTCTGATGTTAAGAGTTCCAGGCAGACTGGCCTAGATGGGATTCTTTAAGCTTGCTACTGGTAGGCTTTTTTTCATCAATGCTTGTTATAACAGGAAGGCTACAGGCTACATCATCTAGCACTAAAATGAAGTAATTATTGTTTTCACATTCACATAGCTAGCCTTTGTTGGCTCATATGTTTATAGGAGGAAATACATCTGGATATATTCCTCCTATATCTGACTAAGATAATACTCAGCAATCGTTACACTGGAAAAAGGAGATTACTTAGTAAAACACTTTTTCCTAGTACAGATTTGTACAATATAGATTAGATTTTTGTTTTGTTTTGAAAGAGGAGAAAACAGAAATGGAGAAGATAAAGATATTATATAGTGTTGTAGAGGGAATTACTGTGCCGTGCCTTAAAGTAGTGATGTCTGTTGTTAAGTTATTCTTAGGGAGTGTTTTTTGATAAGGGGGAAAGGATATCTGTAGTTTCCTTAGAATCAAAGGAGGACACAAGAAGAAGATAAAGAACTTCTTAAATAGTTCATACAAACACTAGGAAGTATTCTGCAGATATAAATACTCTCCTTAAAAAGTCCAATTTTATGTGCCCAGATCTTATTGACTCACAAAAGAAAAGCTTTTAGTTCCTGCAATTGTATCATTTAGAGGAAAAGATCAATACTTTGAACCTGTTCCCAGGGAATGGGGCAATACTAAGCTATCCAGTTGCTCAGATGCAGAGGTAGGCAGGAGAAAGGATACAGCTATATGCACTTGCCTCTCTCCTGTTGTGCCAAAGTACCCATATAGACAAAAACAGTTGAGCTGCAGAAGGGCAACTTTCACTTCGTCTGTTATTTCAGACAGGTTCAGAAGCTAAATGGTCCCTTCTTACGACAGATATTCCTGAAATTTGTATTTTTCTTCATCCTCCTGAATGAAGAGATTCCATCAAATGCTTATTTAATTCCTCTCTTCTTTTCCTCCTTCCATGAACTTCCATATTAGGTTACTGTGCATTTCATGAAGAAGGAACGTTAATTTCCGTTTAAGTCTGTAATGTGGAAACCAGAAGGGGAAAAAAATATGTGTAAGGTAGCTTGTGATGCTGAAGAGGATTGCTGCAGTGACTATTCAGTGTAGTTGTTTAGACTGATAGCTTACACTGATAGCCCTTACACTGTTTTTGATGTTCATACATATAACGTGCAAGTTCATTGTTGGCCGGATGGGGTAAAGTTATATAATCAGTGAAGACATCATAAGTGTGATTTGAAGATGTTGGTTGTCTAAAAATTTGTTGTTTGCAATCCTCCTGGTCTACTTAAAATACTAAGCTGGCCAGTGGCGCACATGTGAATGAAATGCTTTATGTCACAGTAAAGTACTCTTTGTCATGTTGTTGCTGTTGGAAGGATGCCATTCTGATTCTCATAACTTTTTCTACCAGGTTGTTATTTTGGTTTAGGGGATGTTCTTTTTGTTTCATTTTGTTGCTCTGATGCATCTGTTCTGTAACTACATATGAAGAGGGTGGTGAAGTTCCATTTCTGTTTCATGAGTAGTAAATATAAGCTATGGAACTTACTGCAGACTATTTACTTTGTCTGTTGCCCTGGACCTTTAATTGCTGTTGATACAATGGATTATCATAAGAAATGCCTGTCGGCACTGAATTTGCCTGTGTCTCAGCCACAGACTCTGGGGGGGACATTCCTGGAAACTGCGTGGATGACTGACAGCCAGCCCTCCAGAGCTGGAGGAAAGGATAGGGACTTCCAAGCTGACCCAGTTATCATGGCTTTCAGTAAAAGGATTTGAATTCACCTGGGATTGTACTGTTCTATTTTTCAGTGAGAAAATTTTGTTGTTGAAATTTGAAGAGACTTCATTTACCTTTTTTAATCAGGATCTGCATATATATATATATATATACGCATATAAAATATATGCGTATGCATGGACTTGCCATCATTTTAAGAAGGCTTTCGTGCTGGTTTGATAAGATGTTAAAAAAACCCAGCATATTCAGATTTAAGGATTTGCTAGGATTCCTTCTGTACACACTTCTTGTGTTTGAAGATTTATAGTGCAGTTTGGTATCTGGGATAAGAGTCTGTTTGATTCCAGCTGCTGTGCCGTCACCCAGCTTTACAGTTCAACGGAGGTTGCAAAATCTTCAGTACTTGCATATCATCTGGAAGATCAGGTTAAGAATAACTTGAAAGAGTTTGTCAAGTCATAGTTGCACATATATTTATGGATACTGATTACTGTGGTGTTTAAATCACATTTAAAACAAATATTCACTACAACTTGTTAAGTAGACATTTCATCTAAGTACGGACTGTTATAGCAGTAAAAGATGGTTTTAGGTTTTTCATCCTAGCTAAGCTGCTATCATTCAGGCATATGAGGGAAAATCAGTTTTCTGTTGCATGTCCTGTTTCAGCAGGTTAAAATGTGTCAATCACTAAGATGATGCTTTTAAAATATAAGTAAGGAGGCACTCACTCTGCTTATCTTTTTCTTCAAATTTAAAACTACTTAAGTAGGAGCTAAGTATTCCATTCCTCTTACTTGCCAGTGAACACATGTAACTTGTGATACTTTTTACACGGTCCTGGAAATTATTTTCCTTTTCTTCCAGCCTTCTCTTAGCAATGCTTTTACTGATACATTTAACATACTGGAAAAACAGTTGTAGTTACATTGATTAACACTAGAAGAATTTTACCTTTTGGAAAATGAGGTATTCAGATATGAGGTATTCCTTTAAATAAAGTCATTTAAATACTGTACTTTTTATTTGCTATTGTTAGCTTGAATTTACATATGTCTTACCAAACTTCAGTACTAAGTTACCAGGTCAGGACTGGAGCACATCACAGATGCTCAAGGCTGACATATTGAGGGGTTTTTGGAGATACAAGGAAAGTAAGAATATTAAGGAATTAAGAAAAGAGGCTACTTGGCAGTAAAGATAGCAAAGTAGACATTTATGCTGCAGACTCACTAATGCTTTCTAAGATCTCTTGTGACTAGTTATAGTAACTTCAGTAGTTCAAAGTCATTTTGCTTAGTGGTTTGCTAGTTTTACCTTCTTGGTTTGCCTCTCTGTCATATTTTGATTCTGTTGATTTTTGTTACTTTTAACGTAGCAATTATGGCGGGTAGACAGAACTAAATGCTGACAAGAAGAGTTTGACTTTTTTACTTTTTTTTTTTTTTTTTTAGGTTCCTTATAGATTACATGCTGTGCTAGTTCATGAAGGTCAAGCTAATGCAGGACACTACTGGGCATATATTTATGACCACCATCAGAACAGATGGATGAAGTACAATGACATTTCTGTGACAAAGTCAACTTGGGAAGAGTTGGAACGGGACTCTTTTGGTGGTTACAGGAATGCCAGTGCATACTGTTTAATGTATATCAATGATAAGGAACAGTACTTGATACAAGGTAATGTTATGGTTATGTTTTCAGCATGATATATAATAGCTGAGTACATTGATAAAGAAAGATTTTTTCAGATGGATTTCCAGATTTATGAAATGGTTTTAATAAGAATTATTAAAAACTCTATTTATATTCATAACTGTCAGTCAAGTTGTTTTCACAGGTGAAATGATTTCTTTTCAACTTTCAGATTAATAAAGATAATGCCAGTGTTTTGGCATTATTAAGAGAGCAAAAGTAACTAAGTTGGCTAATTTGTAAACATTTTAGCCAGCTCATCACATGTTCAGTGTTTTGAAGGTGTTACCTCACTGAAGAATAGAGCAGAAATATGAAAATGCAAAAGTGACTCTTGACCTTAAAATCCTCACATAGCTTTTCTTCATAAGCTTCAGAACTCGAATGAACTTTATTGGAAAGATGAAAACGTGAAGCTTTGTGCAATATATTAAAATATGAATAACTTAGCCTTCCCAACCACACATTAAACCAAAGAAATATATGGATTTATTTATTTATTTAATTATTTTTCAGATTGTGTAGTAATATAACTACACAAAAAGGCTCAAAAAGACGTGTGGTGAGAGTGGGAAGGCCCTTAGCAAGTTTTATAGACTCTGTTAACAGTGGCTAGGGGACTGACTGAAAATGGCCAGATTCAGTAACAAACAGTTGAAAACTTTCATGTTCCTTTCTATTCACAGGGGCAAAAAGCTAGAGTGGGCATTTGTTCTGTTTTTAAATGGGAACTGATACTAACCTTGACATTTCTAGACTGTCAGATTAATAGTGGACTTGCAACCATAGGGTTTATGAGCCCTCTAGCGTGGCTCTTCCTCTAAATTGGAGGCCTGCTTTCTGGGGGGACAGTTACCACTGATTGATCCCCCAGGCCTTGGTATGCTATTGCAGAGACTGTTCTCAAAGCAAAAAGGAAGGTCACTTCATGTAGATGGTATTCTTATCAGTTGACTTTATGCCTCCATATAGGCCCACTTTCCTTCCCCTTTTCTTCTGAGGGGTTGCATTGTTTCCAGTTCCACATGGCACTAATAAAACTGTGTTGATGTGTTTTTTTTTGTGTGTGTGCAACTTTGCTTTGAATGATCAGAATCATAGGGTGTTCATAGGCCCAAAGGCTCATCTTTCAAAGTAGCTATGACGTGATGATGCCCAAGAATTTGTAATCAAAAGATTGAAAGAGCAATAGCAATACGTCCTAGTAGCAGAGAAGTGCCAAATAGATGATGAGAAAAGTTAAGACAGTAAGACAGTTTGGGAGATTTGGTGTTGTATTGCATGAGTTCAGTAATTCACTTAAGGCAATTGAACATATATATCTATTTCTCGAAATTTTTCGTTTTCTGAAATATAAATTTTATATTACCACAGAGGAGTTTAATAAAGAAACGGGACAGATACTTCTAGGAATGGACACACTACCTTCTGATCTAAGGGATTATGTCAAGGAAGACAATAAACGTTTTGAAAAAGAACTAGAAGAATGGGATGCAGAACTTGCTCAGAAGGCACAGCAGGAAAAGTTGCTATCTCAGATTCCCAGGGCACCAGCACCATCACCTGCACCAGGTTAGCTTCTTCTGTCTGTTTGTAAAAGAAGTAGAAACAAAACTCATTGGTTTGGGAATATTTTTTTGCCTCTTAAGATTAAAGGAAGAATTGTTAATTTGTGTAATCTTAAATTATAATTATTTACTTGGCCAAGGTAACTGCACTTGAAGTTTAATCTGAGTTTTTTGCATCTTATACTTTTTCTTCTGCCTTTTTCTTCCCAGTTTTGTGCTTAGCTTTTAGAAAATTCATTTTTTTGGTTTTGTTTTGGTTTGTTGTTTCGGGTTTGGCAAACTGCCTATAAGTAATATGCCTGTTTTTACACAGGTAAACCTATTGTGTCTTAGGTCACATCCACTTTTTGCTCCATTGCAGAAAGTTGCACATATGTTATATGAAAGGTTACATGATGGATTTGTATAGTGAATCTGCTGTCCAGATGTTTTCATTGTTGTATTTGAGTCATTCAGATTGAGCATGTTTCTCTGACGTGAAATATAAGAACTTTATCTTCTATATGTTTTGACTTCGTAAATGCTTTGAGACTAGTTTTAGTTATTTTATTAGTAAGGGCATATACCAAATGTGTGTGTGTATATATATACATATATGTCTGCCAAAATTTGCTCTTGTTATGCTAATCAATTTTATTGCTCCCAAGTGTGGGGGAGGAGACTTTGATATTTCCCTTAAGTCAGAAGAATATGATGTATTGATTATTTTACAAAGTAAAAATATATCTGGAAGTCAAGTGTAGATTGTTCCATATATTGGATCTATATACTACTAAAAGTCTAAGCAGAATCTCTGCTCTCAGTTGTCCCTCATATGATTGATAAACACCCCTCACTCAAGCCTTAATGGGTGTCTAGACAGGACAGGCCTATTGTTCCTAATGTAAAAATATGAGTCCATTTATATGAAAGAGCTCATAATGTGCTGAGACACAGGCTGCCATAAAGTTGGATTTCTAAAGGATGTGACCTACCCTGCATCTTCTGTGTGGGTTACCTTACCTATGAGACAGTGATCCAAATAAAATTAATCAATTCAAAATTCATGCTTCTGTTAACATATGGAATTGTTATCTTATTTCTGTCACTAAGTTCAAGCAGGAGAACCAGAATATTTAGAGCAGCCATCAAGAACTGATCTTTCAAAGCACTTAAAAGAAGATTCTGTACAAGCGATCAATAAAGCTTTAGCTGAACAAGAAGATAGAGGTCCTGAAGCTATAATGGATACGGTGAGGATATTTTGAAGCTTGAAATACCTCTTTTTCTTTTATTTTGCAAGTGGAAAGGATGATAGCTGCTAAAAGGGGGGAAGAAAAGCTTTGAACAAATAATTTTTGTTCTTCAGGGAATGTCCAACACTAAAAGTCCATCCAGAAAGTATGTACTATGTTAATGAGCTTAATAGAAGAATAACAGTACGGTAGATGTACTCTGTGTGATTCAAGTACTTGTCAAGAGTACAGTAATATCGTTCAAATGGCAATCACATGTTCATGCCCACCATCAAATAATCTTTTCAAACCGTTAGATGGTTCCATTTATTTTGAGGAGTAAACACTGACATTCCATGTAAAAGACTTGAAAAATGCTACTTTAAATATCATAATTTTTATCGGAGAAATTTGAGAATATAAGTGAGTTCTCTTGAAAGATCTATGGAAATTAAAATAGCTTTCAAAAACGAGTTTTTTCTAAACATTATGTTTATGGAGGGAAGCTCAAAAATGGTCAAGAAAATTTGTAATATAATAAAACTCTTAGTTCAACCCTATTCTGTAGCTTTAGTGCAAATTCAGAAGTTTACGAAAATTGTGATTAATCAGATGCATATGTTAAAATGTTTATAAGAATTAGTGTTGAGTGATACTGTTTTCATGTTGCAAATACTGAGAAGAATTGGAAATTAACTGCTTCATGAGCTATTAGTGAAACAAATATTTAACAGTTTTTTCTTTCATCAAATACCTTTTTTTGCTTCCCTGTGGGTATATAGATGATTGTATTTGACACAAAACCAAATTCCTTTAAAGCAATGTATTAATCTGCCTTGGAACCATATCCCTAAGGATGAAACATGCAGAATGTACATGAAAGGACAGACTGCAGTAGCTGAGATCATCTCAGTCGTTTAAAAGCTTACTTTAACATAACAAGAGTTTCAGTGACTAACATAATACCTTCTTAAAGTACCACAAGTAACCACTAGTGATATGAACAATTTAGGTATGTGCGAAATTTCAAGTATAATCCTAAATTCTGGTATGAATCCTCATAAAACAGAAGCAGTCTAGCCCCAAATAACTTTGGTGTCAAAAGGAAGGTCTTTTCAAAGCCTTTGAAAATGATGTGACAAGGTGTTGACCCTTAGACCTGGAGTGTATTCTATCCCTCTCTCCTGTGGTGTCAGGAGAGCAGAGAAGCATACTTTCGCTGCTAAATCTAAATCAAAACCAACAGGGAAGCTAACCACCCATGAAAAGGTGCCCTGCCACTAACAATTTAGGCTGCTGCAAATTTGACTTGAGTTCTCAGAGCACAGACCAGCTAAGGGGGAGCCTGCTTTAATACGAGTTACCTCCACTGGAGGGGGTAGCTATGATGATGTCCAAGTCATGACAAAGTGTCTTGCCTGATGCTAATCCTCTTTCTAGAGTCTGTGGGCATCCATCCTGGTGGGATGTGGAAGAATCTGATTCCATGAATCAAGTGTTTTTGTTTAGGCTAGGTATTTTGCGCAGTTGTTGGCCCTAGGGCTTTACAGGGCAGTGACTGGGAAACGTCATGGTAGGCGTAGTGAGGCAGAGACAGGTTTCCTTATTCCAATTATTCCAATTTCCACTGCGCTGTACTGCATCAAGGGGGATGAAATATTTAAAAGTAAAAGTAAAATAAAAAACAAAACCAACAACACAAATACAAACCAAAATCCCACAGACTCTCTTACTTAGAAACAAATGTTCTTCTACTGTTAAAATCTAAAGCCAATTTCCAACTAATCTGAGGGTACTCTATCAGTGTTTAAAAGCTACCCTCTGTGTACCCAAATTTAACGTGGAGAGAACTGTGCTTCCTTCTCAGTGTATCAGCCCTCTTTAATTATTCTACTTCCATCTGCATTCTGACATGCAGCCACATCTCTTTCCTCCACTTTTTGTTTGTCCATTTTGGAAGAAGGAAAAACAACATCAGGACATAAAACAAACAGGGCTGTAGGTTGCTCACCACATGATCATTTGTGTCCATTTTCTGACCTTTGTTCTTATTTATTTATTTCTCTGCACAGTCTTTCTTTGTATTTATACAATGCTGGGTGTAAATAGATACTATGTGTTTCTGGAATCTTTGTTTAAAAATAAAGCCATTGTAACAAGTGCAGAACAGCAGCACAGCATTCTTTCTGTACTCTGTGATTGCTTAGATTAGAGAGAAGGTTGAAGTTCTGCAAGTGTTGTAAACCGGTGATTATAAAATGACAGACTGCAGTAGCTGAGATCATCTCAGTTGTTTAAAAGCTTACTTCAACATAACAAGAGTTTCAGTGACTAACATAATCTTCCCTTGGTTTTAAGTGTAATTATTAAAAAAAAAAAAAAAAAAGGCATGGTGAGTGTACTGCACCTTCAAATATTCTTTCAAATACCTTAATTGCTAGAGGCCTTTTTGTATTTTTTTTTCCAGTGCATCAGAAAATGTTAGCCTTTGGCTTGCTGCCATCCCTTAGTACGAATTCTTCAGATATCTCAGTTATATTCCACTCAAAATTACTAAAATGAAAAGAAACAGTGGTTCACAGACTCAACGTTTAACAACTGCTTTAAATTTGTTACGGATGCTACAGAATTGTAGTACTGGCGTACTGGCCTATGAAGATGTAATTAGTGAATAAAGCAAAAATGAAACCTTTTTGTAAAATTATGCCCTAATTTTAAAATGTACTGCTTAAAGTAAAGTATGAGTAATTAGAGAATATAAGTGATATTTATCATTTTTTCAGAACTTCAGCAGCACGATTTTACTTGATCGGCTTGTTAGTTTGCGTCTCTCTGATTTTCTCTATTTTGTGATTCCCCTCCCCACACGTACTGATAATGATTTTCTTCTGCAGAGCTCTGGTAATGCCCCAGCTCCACCAGCTCCTAACCAGCGAGTTGTAGAGGTGGCGATCCCTGATGTAGGGACTTTTGTGATTGAGTCAGAGGAGGGGGGTTATGACGATGAGGTACATTTGATTGCGATTGTGTGCACCGCTCCTACTCGGTGCTTTCTTGTGCTGCCTGATGAGAATTTTTGGCATGTTTGCACATCGTGACACCTAACAGATTTCTGCATAACTAAATGCTTAGCAGTTTGTAACCGTAACAATGTCTTAATTTGTAATGAAGTATGAAAGGAAAGCACAAGCTACTCTAATTGGGCACGCTTTGCATGGTACTGTTTACCCTGGAGGTATATTTGTCTTTTTAGCTGTGGAAGCTGAATGTTTGTGTTAGGTCAGGTAGCCTTTGAAATGCTGGTGATAGACTGTGGACTATTGCATTATTTAAAAAAAAAAAAAAAAAAAGTCGGGATAGTGAGTGATGTTCTTAATGTTCGTGCTTTCTTGTCAGTCCAATAAAGCTAACGTTCAAGTCCTATCTCTTATTTGCTCAGGTTAAGCTTTTTAGACTTCAAGGATTAAATTATCCATGAAAATAACCTGAAACTGATATATATGGCTGTAGGAAGTGACTGTTTCCAAAGCTGAAAAAAAAAAGAAATTGCTTTTTCCCAATTCAGGCACAGGGTGGGGGAGTGTACCTGGTACTACTTGAGAAACAGATGCTAGACCCATGTTAACCCAGGAGACAATATTTTCTTCTGGCTGATTTTGGTAACAGAAATCAGCACTGCCAGGGCATCAAACTGTTCTGCCTTGACACTGCTTATTGCATCTTAGTTTTGGCTGGGGATAGAGCTGGTGTAGCCCCAATTCTCAGGTATCTGGGCATGTGTTCTTGGTAGGCTGCAGGGAGCTTTTGCCTCCCTGCGCAAATGGGTATTTCTGGTCATTCTGTCCTGTATGAGCACTAGAGATGAGGAGTGTGGGATGGGGAATAAAACAATTTAAATGATATCATCTCACTGAGTTCAGTTTTCCACCAATGTGCAGTCTCCACCTTTAAAGATGGGAAGATTTAGCTTCATCTAATGACCTGCTTTTATTATTATTATTATTATTATTATTGGCATTGTTGCCCACATGCCACTGTTTTTTACAGAGGATGCTAACTTTATTCCTCATTTGCCTGTTTCTTTTGTAAGCACATTTGCTTTTTTAAGGCTGTTTTTATGTGTCGGGAAACTCTTCTGGAGAGTTTAGGGCTCTTCATCTTCTGTTCTTAAAGGCCAGCTTTTGTTGCTGTGCCAGTGGGGGTGCTAGCTAGACCTTGGGCTGGGAGGGAGGGAGTGTTTTGCCTTGGTCACAGATAACAGAGGGGAAAGGCCTTTCTGGGTAACCTAAAAGTATCAGATTGTTTGTATGTAATTGATGTGATTAGCAGTGAGATGTGTCTGTTATGTTGGTGTTGTGTTTGTTAAATGTTTTGGGTTTAATTTTAAGTATTTGTCTGCAAATGCTTCGGGGACCAATTGTATTTGCAGCATTTGGGTCCTTTACTTTGATGTTGAAATATGTACAAAATGCAGTCAGTGTAGTTTATTATATTTTTAGTATAGTATATATAAAGTGTGATTGGGTGATTTTTCTATTTGTAACGGTTTATTTTACCCTTTGGTGGCCATGAGTTCTCGAGGTAGCACTCCATCCGTACACAATTTCTGATGGATGCTAATGCTGAATGATGCATGTTCCTTTTCTGGGAAGTTTTGAACATGTAATTTTTAAATTGTATTTGACACAATTGTTCAGTTTTTGTTAAGCTTCCTTTAACTATATTTTGTCGTGGTAAACATATATACACATGCCGTGATTGATTTGCAGAATACGCACAACAGATCTTGTATTGAAAGTGCCATTTCAATGTATGCATGCATTAAGTTGCTTTTTATCTTGCATGAGACTAAAAGCATATTGAATTTAATCATTAAAATATTAATCATTCCAAACTTTTACCTTAAATCCCTTATGGCAGGTCATGCTGACCCCGAACATGCAAGGTATTATCATGGCTATAGGTAAAGCCAGGAATGTTTATGACAGGTGTGGGCCAGAAGCAGGGTTCTTTAAGGTACAACTAACATTTTCAACTTTTTCTCCTCTGACTTGTTAGACATACCTTCTCACCCCACCCTTTGTGTATTAAGACTGTTCCAGCATTTATAAGTGCTCTTCTATGGCATCAGTCCTCCATTTAGATATTTCTAAATTATATACTTTTTTAGGGAGAAATATCTATAGCTGTTTCAATCTTGATTTAGCAGTATGCTGCCTTGATATTAGTAAACTATATACCTTCATGCATTTTACCTTTTCAATATTAGTAGCAAATAACCTGGATTTGTAATCAATAAGAATATGTATTTTTTCCCTGTTCATAAAAGCATGCCTTCACTAGGCGGTTTGGGACATCAGTGTTTTCATTAAGGGACTTCAGTGTTTAGTTATTTGTTTATTTCAAAGAAACATTCTTGTTTTGTCTTCCTTAAAAGATTTTTAGTAAATCCAATTCACTTTCTTTTAACTTCGTTGATGTCAATGTTGTTTATTTATGCAGTGTTTTATTACTAGGAATTGGATGGGAGGCTCTTTGTGGTTGTTAGTCTTCAGTATGATACTAGATTTAAAAAATACATCAGTTTTCTTAAATGAACAAAGTTCTGAGCATTTCTAGCTCATAATCTTTTGAATTTTCAGAGTATTAGCAAGGGAATTACTTTGACATGATGTAAAATCCTCTCAAATGAGATTTTTATGGGTGGTGATGTGGGGGAGAGTTTCTTGCTTGCCTTTGAGTAGCATTCTATTTCCTATTTAATTTTTATGGCTCAGTTACACTGAAAGAAAACATTAAAAATACAAAAATGAAGCAAAACAAAAAACTTTTTAGCTTCTTGGTAAGGGAATTGAAATCTCATGTTCTTTTTTTTGTTATTTATTTTTAAGTGGATATTTTGTCAAGTGTTATGACCAGACCGTACTGCATTTGTTTCCAGGGTTGTCTCTGGACTGGGTTGTCATGACTGCACTCAGGCAATGGAGAGACACCTGCCATAGCCTTTGTTTAATGACATACGTTTTGCTTGCAATTCAGTGCTGTGTTTTCAAATTTCTCACTTAATGAAAAGCTTCATTTTTTAATTAAAAAAAAAAATTACTCATTTGATCAAATCAAACTTTTTACCAGAAAGGTTAATTACATTATTTTAATTTTTTTTTAATGTGAAGAGTATTTTGGTGAGTTTAAAAGCAAAATAGGAATTCTGATCAAAATTAAAATAAAAATAATAATTTCTTTGGAATTATCAAAGAAGTGCTCAGTTGAATTTTTTTTTTATCTGTTTACTTTTGAATGCTTAAACATTTTTATGTCAACATGGGGGGGGACGACAAGATTTGTCTTTGAGAAAATGTTATTAAAACTAAATTGTTGGAGGGTAGGAAAGTCTCCTTTCTCATTTTCTGCTGACTCCTGTTAGAAGCAACTTAGAACTGGTGGAACATGCTTTGCTTTTTGAGTAATACATTAGTATGGATGTCTGTGGATGAAGTGATTCTACTTAGTACCAGATTTCGTATTTTGAAATGTATCAGGTGAAATCCCGTGTTACTGTAGAAGCTTCTGTGATATTTCTTATACTCTGTTTTTTCATGTGTTTGTTTTTTTATAAAATTAGTGTTTATAAAAGATTGTGGTTGTTTTCTGTGATGTCCTTGTTTTGGTGTAATGCAGGTAGAACCTGTTTGATATGACTCGTTGTTATTGCCAAAGTTTGATTCCCTCTTTAGATCTCAGACTTCAGACATAACTAATACAAACCAACTAAGACGTTTATTGATCAATGACCTCTTACTGTCATCCTTTTCTAAACTTTATAAGCAGTTCCTTGTAGTATGTTTGCCTTAAGATCTTTATATATATAACATTCTCTGTGAGAAAAGTAAAGCTTATGATATTTCTTTCTACCACCCCTTTTTCCTATATGCAGTTTAAATAAATAGTGTTGATCTTCCTTTGCATATAGGATTTACGAATCTATAGCATAGCATTTTAAATTTTGCTTAATATGTATATGAAAATCTGAGTTTCGTGTTGCATTTTTCCTGTTTCTAAATAATTCTCTGAAGAATAAAACGCAAAATAGCAATTGCTTTTTGCTTCTAGCCTACACCACTAAAGAGGGTTTAATTGCATAGTTATCCATGTTGGTTTGCTAATGGTAAAATGTCTTATCATATAAGGTAATAAAAACTCTATCTGTGGCTTTTGATACGTATTGGTTCTCCCAAACCTCCTTTTTAATGATAATGCATATGATTAGTATTTAAAAATGTTAATGCAGAACGTTTTCTTAAGTTCTAAGGTTCTCCACATATTATCTGTTTAGGCCTGTATGAATAGTATCCTACCCATGTGTTTAGTCTTGAATCACAAGGTTTCTTGGTAGAGCATAGCAGCCCAAATTTCCAAGAGTTAAACATCAAGAAAATGCTGCTGGTGCTGCTAGGTATTTTAACTTAAAGGAATTTGGAATTTTAAACAGGCTATTTTTCTGGATGGTTTGGAGCTTTATTTTGGCTGTGTATCGCATTGAAACTGCTTATGCGTTAACTCGTGTTGCAAGTTGATAAGTAGTGTTAGCCAGCAATTTGATCACCTTCATATTTTGAGACAGAAATTATGGAACACACTAAGATTTGTCACCTTTCTTTTTTCTTGTTACTCTTATTCATGCTCTATAGTTTCAGTGAGTAAAATCTAGTGAAGATAACAGATGTGGTTCATTAAAATCTAATATGCTGGCAAACTAAACACTTCTGATGACCTCTAAAGTTTACCTAAAATATTCAGTGAGGAGTCCGTCCTGCCCTATAGGAGGCTGATACTAATCATATCAAAGTGTTTTCTTTAGAGATCATACAGTTTGATTTTTGTTGTACATCATTTTCCATTCTGACGTAACGTTTTCAAAATCATACATGTTCATTGAACTTTATGTAGATTGTGTTTTATTCACGTATTTGCATTTCAACCATGTATTAGGGGTAGTTTTTGACCTTAGGAGATTTTAGAAAATTTAATTCAGTAAAATGTCTGAAATATTATACTGCTTTTAGACTGTACATGCTTAAAGAAGCCACTGTAGGGATTGGATAAAACTTCACTTCATCAGGAAGATGTAGAGCAAGATTGGGATTGTTTCTGAAATAAAGGTCTACCTGGGTTTTTGTCAGCTTTAGCTAGGGAACAACCTTATATTTGTCTGTTTTTTTGTAATTTAGACTTCGTGGGTGGGATTGTTAAAAGTGATTTTGTAGCCAAGTGTCCATGGGAATTATTCTGTTAGTGTTGGTGAAGTTTGAGTTAAAAGCGACGAAGAATAATATATATTTTTAAAATTATTTAGGCAATTAAATTAGAATATGCACGACTGCTAAAATTAGCCCAGGAGGATCCACCACCTGAATGTGATTATCGTTTGCGTCATGCAATTGTTTACTTCATCCAAAACCAGGCACCAAAGAAGATAATTGAGAGAACGTTACTGGAGCAGTTCGGAGATCACAATCTTAGCTTTGATGAAAGGTAATAAGAGCAGCATGTCTCACTTCCTGTGCTTGTGAGTGTTCTGTGATGTGTAAAGATGCTACTTTATATTCAGATAGGGTGTATAATAGAGGTAAGAACAGTGTGTGTGTGTGTGTGTGTTTGGCTTCATCGTCTAGTTAATAGCTTGAAAGTATAAAATGTATGGAAGAACAATTTTATATATTAAAAAAAATCTTTATAAAAATCTCTATTAAAAAGAATAAACAAGAAGTTAAGTTTTTATTATATGAAGTAAGGAAAAATGCTCAGTGTTGCTCATGATTGAGCACAGTTCTCTGTACCTTGTTTTGAAACACTGAAATGAAATCTGTGTTTCTTCAGTGGCCTAAAGGCCAGCAGTAGAGAGCAAAGTCTTAAAATGGGACACCAGAATAGATGGGTAACTTATCTGAAAACAAGACCATCTCTCTTATGCTTGAAATTCCATATATTCACTTATTTAAAACATAAAAATTGAAATGTTGAGAATGTTAGTCTGATTTCTGCATATTGACAGCTGTAAAATCTCTGAATCCAATCCTCTAATTTTACTTTGGCAAATAAACATAGGGGAGCTTCAAGCCACCTGAAATTTAAATTAGAAAGAAAAACTGAGTAATGTGGCAATTTAGCAAAATAAAATAAGTAATTCTTAAATAGCACAAGCATTCATCACATGTGCTTCAAAAGTATGCCTTCCCCTGCTGATTATACAATGCATATTATAAAGCACATTTTCCATAATGTTTCTATACTGTTTTGCATAAGGCTATAGCCTATGAGGTTGCTGTCTTTTTATGGATAATATCCTTTGCAAATTTCCATCTTTCATGATTTCTTGTTGCTTTTCATAAGGTGCCGTAACATAATGAAAGTTGCTCAAGCTAAGCTTGAAATGATAAAACCAGATGAAGTAAACATGGAAGAATATGAGGTCAGTATTTCTTATGCTGTATATGAAACTGTAACGTAAAATAACTATCAATAATCAGAATTAATCTTAACACATTTCTTTTTGTCTTACACTGAGAAGTTGAAACTAGTTACCGAAACATCATTTATTTGCAGGAAAGCTGCTCTGACCAGTTGATCCAAAGCTTTTTTTTCTTCCACATCTGTAATTCCAAGGTCAGATATGACTTGAGCCACAGATAAACGTCAAATTTGAGCCTGTCCTTACTCCTTAACACGTCTTGATGTCACTAGCAGTATTTCATAATTTAGCACCATGTGAGCCAACTGGTGCTGTCTAGTCAGAAAGTGCTGGCAGTGAAGGAGTGAAAGTAGTCTTAAGGCCAACCTTATGCATCTCCAGAAATGGGACACAGGCATCAGGGTCACATTTGTGTTTTTCCTCCAGCTGTTTTTGCAACCATTCCCATTCTTTTATTAGCACCAGGTTATTTCATTTACCAAGACCATATGTAACCAGCTTATGCATTTAATTTTTCCTTCTGTGCTACCTACAAAAACTTTGAAAGAGGAAAGGAGCAAATCCCAGATACTAAAGAACCACGACTTACATTTGCCAAAGTACTTCATCTCATATATAAAGCTAATTCTGTAGCTGGTTTTACATCAGCTTCAACTCTGCATGATACTCTTCATTAAGGCCTCTGAACAGGGGTTATTTATATCCTAGGCAGCTTCCAGTGCACCACTTAAACCTCATTGTTATGCTTGAAAGTCCCAACAGCTTGTTCAGAAGGACTATCTATGGGAGTAATCTTCCCTTCAACAAACCAAGAGAAAAATATTTACTTGTCATTTCTGTTTACCAGGTTTAGGACCTACGGGAGATGCTACTACATTTAAATGCCCTCTTCCACGGTGAGGGGAAGGGACTCTCATAGTAGGGTTTCTGTTGCGTTTTTTTGGCTGTGCAAGGCTCAATTTCTTCCTATTTTCTGAATGGCCTTGCCACTTAAACCCAATACGGTTACACAAGTAGAGTAACAATCCTGGACTTAGCTTTAAGTGGGGGGGTGAGGGAGATCTTCTGTTCCCCTGCAGATATATGTCGCCTTTTTAGCTCTTGAGGCAGATATCTTTGGAGAAACTACAGACTTGTATCACAAGTTGTCCTGTATAGGGAGTTGTCATTTCATGGAACCTTTCTCATGCTCTTTGTGTTGAATCTTTAAGTGGCTATGTATTATGGTATTTTGTCACTTATTTAGTCCTTAACGTGCAACTGAAAGTTGGCTGCTAAATGGACGCGAGAACACCTTTCTCCCTTAGAGCATTTTTTCTTGTAAAGCATATCAGTAGTCACTTCGTATAAAATGGTGATGCAGTAAATAAATGTTGTGCTCCAATATAAACATCTCCATGGTTTGAAGTACTCAACAAGACACTTTGGATTTTTGTCACTTCCAAATTAATGTATTCAGGCTTTTTCTCTGTCTTTCTTACACTGAAATTTAAACTTAATTTTAGCACATAAAAATGCTTTCTAACCCTTTCTGAGTAAATAACTGAGTCTAATATAGAGAAGAAAAGTGGCTATTAGCCTCTTAGTTTTTGGGGGGGGGGGGGGGGAACAATTCCCATAATTCTGACTGTGATTCTCCAAAAATGCCTTGTGTTCTTTTCAATTCAAATGGCAATGCATTCTGTTTAAAGAAAAAAAAATCTCATCTAGAAATATTTTAGGAATTTAAGAATCTTACTTTCATTGAGGGAGGGGGGATTCAGACTGACATTTCCCACACGCAAGCTTACTGGGTTTCCTAATCACTTAATGTGAATGTTCAGCACTTAAGTGTGTAAAATTGTATTTCATGTTTGTGGATGAAATTCTATATACCCTTTCTTATATGCAGAGATGGCATCAAGACTATAGAAATTTCAGGGAAACAACCATGTTTCTCATGGTAGGATTGGATTTTTTCCAAAAAAAGAGGTAAGTGGTAGTATAGAACTCAAATGTGGTAGAGTGATCTGAAGGCAAAATGTAACATTGATAAAGTAAAACAATTATTAAGAATTGTTTAATATATTCTTCATTTTATTTACAATTTACTCAGTTCATTAATTTCTTCAGTCTCACGTTTTCCTCAGTTTCACTCAACCTTCTACTTTTAATCTCCATTTCTTTGCACCTTATCAAGCAATGGACTCTTTTCAGTGTCCCTACATGCACCTGTATTCCTCATTCTCTCCTACTCTGAGTGCTCTGGGTATCCCTCAAACATAAAAATCTTTATTCTCTGGCATCACATGTGCATATATATCTATCTGCTTTTATCAATAATCACTGCTAGCCAAGTCCCTATATTATCCTGTCTTTTTAATGGGATTCCCAGAGAAGCAAAATTTTGCCTCCTGCGTTTGTCTGAGCCAAAATTCCACTCATGATGGGCTTTAAAGATCAGGCAAAAAAAAAAAACACAACATAATTGAGGAAAGTTATCACACGTTATTATCATAGTTATGTCTGATTCTTCTTAGCTCTGTGTGTCAATGTTAATTCATTCCCTTCTCTTTTCCTACCAACCCAGAGACTATATCAAACTGGTGACATTAATGTATTTAATTCATTACAGCAAAAACTTATACTGTGATCAACTACATGTAACGAGGAGGGAAATAACAGTATAAATGCCTCAAAGCATTCTACAGGAGAGAGTTTTTGAAAAAGCACTGTTCAAAAGTACCTCTTCCTCCCATCCCCAGTCAAAGGGGGGGCGGGGGGGCTAGCAGAAAAATATTCAGTAGTATTCAGTAGCTGACATCTGTTGTGTGAAAATTGAACTGTCACGTGATAAAAATGCGTAATTGT
The DNA here is from genome assembly GCF_964034855.1 of Anser brachyrhynchus. Taxonomy (NCBI): domain Eukaryota; kingdom Metazoa; phylum Chordata; class Aves; order Anseriformes; family Anatidae; genus Anser; species Anser brachyrhynchus. Next base: position 106,802,008 of record NC_137694.1, read on the forward strand.
GGAAAAAAATAATTGTTGGCAATCACTGATGTTCATAACACAATATGTAGGGGAACCAAATTTAGTTTGTTGACTCTGTGTTGTGCAGGAAATTGCTTCATATTTCTCTTTCTTCTCTTGTATGCTCCCAATGAAAATAGGCCCAAACAAACAAACAAAAAAGATAATTAAAAACTACTTATCTCTCTTGTAAGCTATGTTTTTATGTAGTGGCTAACAAAATGAGCTCATAACCTTGCTTTTGCACCATGTAATAAATAGTACATTCACTAGTACTCTAAATTAGCATACAGTACTTTGTTAGTATTGAACAGCTTGTATACAAAGGTTGGTCAGAAGATTGCGTGATTTATTTGATCAAATAATCAGTCTGATATTGCTGGATGCCTTAAAGGGGCAAAAATATCACAGCTATCAGTGTGATATATAGGAATCCTCCTTGTTTCCCTTGGAAATTGTGCATGCTCTGAGCTTAAAGTTCCTCAAGTACCTTGGCATCGGGACTCCAGGATGGCAGCTTTAATTGGAAAATTGCAGTGTTTTCACTAATCTGCTTCTTACTGTAATATATTCTGATTGGGCTGGGGGAGGGAAGCACAGGTTTCTCTTTATTCTGAACAGTATTTTTGGTACGGCTATCTAGTTGATTGGCAAAATTAGGATCTTTTTTACCAAACATCTTCATAACTTAGAAAACAAGTGTATAATGACTAGTCTTAGATTCTTGTATTAGTAAGAAATTAAAATAAAATCTAATCAGACTCATCTAACATCCATTAAGTGTAGCATTCATTCCTTTTGGCAATAAATGCCATTTCATAAATGCTTCAAGTGGTATTTAATACAAAGACACAAAGATTAGAGTTGAGCATGCTTAGAGAATAGGTGAGGATCTGGGTATCCATTGGCTGACTTTAAAAGCATCTATTGCAATTACACTCCTGTGTTTTCCAAATGGCTGAGGTATTTTTTGAGGTTCACATCCTGTATACTCTAGAGGTCAATGCTAATGACCTCTATGGTCATTAGCATTATGGTCATTAGGTCAATGCAAATTTTCAATATTCTGAAAACAAGACTAAATTGATGGACTCTTCTGATCTCCTTTCAATATTCCCTTAACGCTTAAATCATAAAAATGTAACTTTAAAAATATTTATGAAAACATAGACTTCCATAATTGAAATATGACTGTCATTAACAGGACTGTCTTGAGGCTTTTTTTCAGAAACCTGCTTCCCTCGGTTGACCAACTTTTCTTATTTTAAATAACACTAATTAATACCTTGCAGCACTCAATCTCTAGATGGAGCCAAAAATTGGCCTTTACCCAGGTAGTCTGATTTTCTTACCAGTGCTTTGTGGAGCAAACACAAAATGCAGTTTGGCATACCTTTTACTCCCTTCATGCTGGTAGCTTACATTTAGAGGTCTTCATGCTGGAGTGCTGAGCATGGAAGGCTGTACTTGAAGGCTAAGGAAACAACAGGTGCTTAGTACTTCTGAAAATCACCTGGAGCTTGTTTTCTGCTGAGTACCGAGAAGTCATGCCTACTTTCAGAGTTCAGTCATGATCCCTTACGGTGGTTGACAAGGCCTTCTTTTCACAGCAGATGAAGATCTAAAGGATCTTTAAGGGGTACTTTCTCTGATTGTACTGTAGAGTAGGAATCTGCTATGGATGAGATGAATGTAGTCAGCTAATGAACCTTGGCAGGAGTTTTACTCGCAGTTTGTTCTTGTGGCAGTGACTGAAAAGTGAACGAACTGTAGACCTCAGCAGCTGGATTTTAAGTTTCTGGATGCACAGTATGTTTTTTCAGCTTTGGCAGAATTTCCTTTTTGAAAGCAGCATTAACAGTTAGTTTAACCATACCTGTGCTTCCTGCACCTTTTCCAAAGTCTATACCCAGTGAGCTCCATAATTCTGTGAGCAGCTTTACTGATTTTAAGTTCAGAGAGATTAAGTTCAGGCTTCACAGACTGGAGCTTATATGCACTTTATATGTGAAAAGGTAGCATCTGTTTGCTTAATTTAAATCGTAGTAATATTCCTCAGGTGCTCAAGACACAGAAGGCCTCTGAGCTTGGCTTTACAGCAACGATGATTTAAAATGACTTACGTTGCTGTTAGATAGCACTATTGCTGGTTTGGGGAACAATCATGCAACTAGAGGACAAAGCAGGAAAAGATGGATTGGGAAATAAGGCTGCTGCCAAGTTTTTAATTTGGATCAACTGAGTTGTTGACACTGTTAATTCAACCTGTGGTTTCACAAGTAACTGAACCAAGAATGGAAAGGGAGAAAAGGTCCCACTCCTCTGGCTTTGTATCTTGCAATCTCAGTTCCTTGTGGTCATATTGTGTGATATGTCCCTGTCTTCCTACATTAACTTTTCTGCTGGCCAGTCACTTGTGTTGGAGGTTACTGCTATGCAGAGTTTTCATGGACAGGAGAAATAGATTTGAGAAGAGGGCAATAGGACTTGTTACTTTAATGAAAAGTCTTGTATTTTGAGGACAAGAAGGTGGAGACTTGTGACTGTATATACATAACGTATTACTCAAGTAGGAAATATTTAGGATTACAAGAAACTATGATGGAATGGCCTTCTCATGGTGGAAAAAATAACTTCACAGTAGATTCTGAAATTCTGGTGTTGGGGTTCGTCTTGTTCCTCCAAGCAGAGAGATTTGAAGGTAAAGCTTTCAGTAGCCATTGCTATTGCAAGTAACCTTTTCCCTTCTTTTTATGTTGTCTTGTTGGGAGGCCTTATGTAAGTCTTGAGTTTGCCTACTTTAGAAAATTCTGACGTGTATTTTTCATGTATCCTATATGCTTTGTGTTCTCACACATAATTTTTAGCCACTTCTACTAGTTTGGTGTTTTGGTAGTTTAAGCCCTAACCTTGACCTTCCATTTTCACTAGGAGTGCGTAACGTACTATTCCTCTAACACTCCATTAAAAAACTTCTGTTTCTACGTTTTCTAGTTGTTTGAACAAAATAAGATTTCTAACTGCTTGTTTTTAGGATAGTTGCCTGAACTTTTTTCAGTGGCTGTCCATCATAACAGGCTTTCTGCAAATCAGAGAATTAACGCTTTGAGGTGTTTGCTGAAAATGGTATGCAGCAGTGTGAGGGGAGATTATTAATCGGAGCATCATGAGATCTCTGATTATTAATTATTAGGTTCTTAGATCCTCTGTTACTCATTCTTTACCAATTAAGAATGTATTTATTTTCTGCATTTAGATTAAAGGCAGAAGTGCCGATAGAGTGCTGATACTTCTGATTTTGAAATGCTGTTGTGGCTTCTTCCATCACTTTAGATTTCAGTAGTCCAGAAAAACTTAAAGTTAGTGAGGCTAAAAGTTCACAGTTTATTTTTAGAAATAAGATGATGGTTTTAATTCTTATTTGCTAAGGCATAAAATGCTATCGAGGTAATAGCAACAGAAGATCAAATCTGATGTGACATAAATGCATGCAGGAAAAATTAAGTTTTCTTGTATACCCAAAGCTAATCCAAAGCCATTTATGAAGTGAGTGAAACAATACAGATTTATTTTAGTGAGTTTTGGATCAGACTTCATGTTCAAGTGATCTAACCTGATAATAAAATACATTGTTCTAATGTGCATAAAAGAAGAAAATGTCTATTAAAAAAAGCAACATTATGAAAAGATGGGTGGGGAGGTGAGGTTTTACATTCAAATGAGTAAGTTACCTATCCTTTGAAGAGCACAGTAGTTAACTTGAAACAGGTGGTACCTGGATTTGCATCTAATTATTTTGTTTCTTTACTTTGCTTTAGCTATATGGAAGCCTTGCTCTACCTTATCTATGCTTACCAGAATAACAAAGAACTCTTGTCCAAAGGCCCATACAGAGGGCATGATGAAGAGCTGATATCTCACTACAGACGAGAATGTTTGCTAGTAAGTGAAGGGTGAAGTATGTCTCAAAAGTTGGATTTGCTGCATAGCTTTAACAAAATGAGCTAGTAGACAGTGTTGCCATAATTTAAAAACAAAATAAAACCAACTTTCATTAACAAATTAATACTTGAAACTTGTGTAGGAAAAAAATGAAGAAGTGTATGTAGGAAGCATAAAAAATGTATTACTTCTGTTTTTTTTTTTTGTATAATCAGTTTCTTTATCATTGTAAAAAGTGTGCTTGCTGCCATTGTGTCTGGTCTAGGTAGGAACAGCAGTTGACAGTGTTGGTGGGTGAACTTGCAACATTACCACAGTTGGACAAGGACACAAATGTTAGAAAAAGTTTCCATCAGGAAGTGAGGTTTTTTTCCTTGATTGTGTCACTTTTTTTTAAGCAACGGTGAAAAGAGGCAAGAGCAGGTGGTAGGTCCTCAGTCTTTAAAAAAAGCAGCTGCAAAGGTTGAGTTGGCTGGTATCAGTCAAAGTGGCCTGAGGAATAGCACAAAATCAAATGGTTTAATAGAGTATATTTATTGTTGCTGTGAATGTTAAAGCTCAACTGTTGTTATTGCAAATTTGTCCTAAGAAAATCAAAAACTGCTGCATGGTAAAATGTGAAATGCTGTATACTTAAAGGCTTTCCTTTTTTGTGGTGGTACGTGAAGAAACTAAATGAACATGCTGCAGCACTGTTTGAATCAGGAGATGATCAGGAAGTAAATAATGGCCTGATCATTATGAATGAGCTTATTGTCCCATGTTTGCCATTACTACTGGTGGATGAGATGGAAGAAAAAGATATTGTTGCCGTGGAAGATATGAGAAACCGTTGGTGTTCATATCTTGGACAAGAAATGGAACGTAAGTAATTTATTTATTAAGGTAAAAGGCTCTTATGTGCTCCTGATTTATTTATTTTTTAAAATGTGTTGGCTTTGTTGTCTTGAAATGACCCTGTATATTTTGTGTCTTGGTAAAATATTTTGAAATACACTGACTTTTGAATAATCCTGCACACTTTTAAATGAAGAGCAGTTTTTCCATATATAGTAGTGGGGTACTGCAATATTTTCCATATATAGCAATGTCCTTAAAGGAAAGATGTCCCTTTCTTTTTTTTTTTCCAAGTGGAAAAACATTCATGCTGATAGACCATTTGAAGGGGCATTTATGTTAAGGTCTTGCTAGGAACCAGTGTGTCCTAGTTATTGCTGAAGCACCTGAAGAAAGTGAATTATTCCAAGTAACGCTTCCTGTTCCCACCCTGGGTGGGGGGGAGTTAGTTTGTGGCAGAAAGAGGAAAATTCCACTTGCAGATATAAACGTTTATGATTGTTTTTCTTATTTTCATTTGCAGCTAACTTGCAAGAAAAGCTGACAGATTTCCTGCCAAAACTGTTAGATTGTTCTACAGAGATTAAAGGTTTCAATGACCCGCCAAAGTTACCCTCCTACTCCACACATGAACTGTGTGAAAGATATGCCCGAATCATGATGTCACTCAGTCGAACTCCAGCTGATGGAAGATAAATTCTGCAGCCTTCCTGAGCACATTGTATAAACTTTTTTAGTTCTTAAACCTTGCCTTCCTGTCACAGGGTTTGCTTGTTGCTGCTATAGTTTTTAACTTTTTTATTTTAATAACTGCAAAAGAGAAATGACTGTACAAACTTTAGCCAGACTGCAAACAATTAAAGCTGAGAATCGCATGGCACTCAGTCGTTTCAACCAGAATTGATGCAACATGCAAGTCTGATCATTATGGCAAAACTGCTTTTTTGCCACTTATCTGTTACAGTATTACTTTGCTTTTATCTTAAGATCCTTTACTTTATCAACAGCTGTCTGGATCATTTTGTGACTGCAACTACTTTAAGTGTCCAGTGCTGTGTAAATACATGGTACTTGGTAGCTTGTAAATGAAATGAAAGAATAAAGTTTTATTTATGGCTACTTCTGTGTTTGCAAGCAAATACCTTGTGTATTAGTGTAAAATACGGGTATTTTTAGAAGAGAGACAGTATATTGGTGGGTAACTCAATTTTGTAGACAAGGTTCTTCAGAATTTATGGCCAGTTTAGTTGCAGGTAGTCAAAGATTACTGTATGTGAATATATTGAATACCTGTCACGGTATTATACACTGTTTTTTTGTATATTCTTTTCTGATCTGTGTGATACTGCACCTGAACACTTTGGCGTGTGTGTGGCCATGCCACATCTATTCTGATGGCAAGGACTGGCTTCTGAAGCAAAACAAAAATGGCACCTTCCTTTTCTTCTTAGAAAAAAAAATGGAAAAAAAAACTATTTTCAGTAGAACTATGACAACTGCTGTGCAAAATTTTTAGAAATTGATTTGAGTAGAGGAAATACAGGTTTTGAAAAAATGGACTTTGTGAATCTTAAGGGTTAATTAGGGGGTTGGTTATTTTTAATTGGTATTTTAGTTATGTAAGTGACCAGAAATAAAACCTTTCATTAATTCCTTACTTGAAATGAGTTGCTGTTGTTGCAACAAAGTATCTCCGAAACCTTGTGTGTGTCCTAATTAAATTTCTGTCGGAAGTGAAAGAAAAGATCTACAGGGCTTGTTTTGTAGAACTCAAATACTGTCTGGTTTTAATGAAGAAATTTAATTGTTTTGTGGAAAAAGAAATGTAACATGTCCTTAAATAATCCTGTTACCTGATACTATTTTGATTCCTATTCTTTATAGAGAAGATTTTGTATTAGAACAGTAAAATATGTGAATATTTGTTTGTATGTTTTATTGGAGCAGTATTCAACTTCTTATTACAGGCTTTCAAGTGGAGAATATTCTAATTTCTGCTAACAAAATAACAGAGGGAGGGAAAGATTGATTGAATTCAGATCACCTCGAGGTGTAGTGGGAATAAATGTAGGCATCTCACATGCAAGAAGAGGCTGAATTCACTCTTAGCACATGTCAGTCTTGAAATTTGTTCACTCTTGAGATACACTGGATTGTATATAGAGTAAATAGAATGTGGGCTTCACTTCAAAGTTTTTTTCAGGGGTATTTTCCTATTTTAGGACAGTACTACTCAGGAGCCTTTTCTTTTGTAGGTATGAGTACGTCTATGAAATTTGACCTTTCAAGGAAAAAGATACACATATTATGAAAAGGGTGAAGATGCATTTTAAAGGATGTCACATTCTGCATCTGTTTCATTTCCATCTGAATCTGAATAATATGCCTACTTGGCATTATGTATTTTTAAACAAGGTTTGGAACAGATTAAATTTGTCCTTTGCCTTTTTAAGCAATGGTAAAAAAAAAAAAAACAAAAAAACAATTAAGAGTGAAAGAGGACTTTAATTTCTTTATTGCTAACAGGTTTTGAATTCAAATGTTTGTGAAAAATTGTAAGGAAAACTCCCCTCTAACCCTTCAGGAACCAGCTAACCTCAGCATCTGTTTAATCTCCCATGTCAAACACAGGAGAAAAGGCACTCTTTCTAAGGTAAAAAGAGGAAGAAAATATTTCACTTGGGAGGAATATGTAAGATATTTAAATTATAAAGATGTAAACAAGGACAAGATTATTATTATTATTTTAGTTTCAGCTTTTTCAGTTTCTTAGCAAGCAAAAATAATCCATCATAGGTCATAATACACGAGATAAATATGTATTAATTTTCTAATGACTGTTGAAGTTTGAGTAGAACTAAGAAGATCTGTCCAGTAGAGCAGAAGTAAATATATATGTATTTTACTATTTTGATATCTCTTAAGTATTCTGTATGGATCTAAACATTCAGCTAAATCATTAACATACTATATTGTCTTAAAAGGTAGCTTCTTTCACTGAAATAAGAGAGCTTGGATTCACAATGCCTAGCGCAACTGTTAAAGGTAGTAGCATACGATTCATTTGGCTTCAATGTGTAGATTTTTTTTCTCTTCAAAATGGAAAATGTGGCATTTTTGAGGGTGTTTCAATTATACAGGAATTCACTTTAAGGGAATTTAAACCAAACTTGTTTATAAAGCACCAGGAACTAAATGCAAGGGTATTTTTTTTTCCAGATTTTGCTTCATACAGTGGAGGACCCTGAAGACACTGCAGTCTTTGTTATGTACCTTTTTGTTTTTCCTCACTCACGTGACTTCTTTTTAGGTGACCTGTAATATTGTTGCACATCCATTGATATTTTGGTAGTATCGGAAATCTTATTGTTCCTAGTTAAAGCTGTGATTGCAGATGTTAGTTCCAGCTTAGAAGACCATGAGCAACAGGAGAATTAATGTGAAGAAAGAGGACTGATGGAGTGAATATGTATTTGTTAGAAATGATCATCTTGAAATCACTCCAGACACAAGGGTATAGACTAGTACTTTATTACTGAGTCACCACGGCTTTGTGGACAGATGTACTTTAACTGCAGTGAATGACTGATACAATGAACAGATTTGCTCTAGAAAGCGTGAGGTGTGAGCACAGTCAAAAGCATATGTTTCACATTCAAACATTAAAAAACAAACAAACAAAACAAAAAAAAACCACCAACTGATAATGTCTGTATTACACCTAAATATCTTTCAGATTATTTTTAGGCTACTCTGACATGCATGTGAAAACCGCTGCTCCAGAAAAGTACCTGGTGTGAACAGTAGCACACAGGACAGTCTGATATTGTCCAACGAGTAAAAAAAAAAAAAAAAAAAAAAAAAAAAAAGACATGATGGTGATTTTTCATATTCTTCCTTTTGTTTCTTTTCCTTCAAAATACAGTGAATCCAAATGTTTGTGAGAGGCCTTATATAAACAAAAGTTAAGAATGCTGTTGAAAGAGTGTACCACTATATTATATACTGTACCAAGTATATAATAAATTGACTAATTTATGCAGCATTTTCTAACATGTATGTACATAAATCTTTTAAATATATATTCTGTTTTTGTCTAGAATGATTAAAAAAGGGGGGAGGGAGGGGAGTATCAGTCATGGCATTGCTCCTTGAACGGAGATTAATAGATACATAAAAGCTCTTATCCAAAGAGGTCTTTTAGCAAAATGTGATAGGTGGAATCTCTTCCCTTTTGAGTTCTTTCAAACAAAACAGAATTCTTTTTCTTGTGACTGATATCCAGGTTTTTTTTATGTATTATGTCCTTGAAGATCTTTTGAAATCCAAGGCTTGATGGATGAGCTTCTAACTGAAAACACTCTAATTCATGAGGATCGTTATGAATTAAGATTGTTATAAGGATCGTTGCCTCTTTGTAGGCAAACGAACAGTATCGATATTCATCTGATTGTGTTTCCATCCTGCTTGGCTTAGCCCTTTTATTTCAGTTTTGATTCTTATGGGAGCCAAGCCAAAAAGCTTTGGCAAACACATGCTTTTTTTTTTTTTTTTTCTTCCCTAATTCCAACCATTGCTAACGTACATGTGTACTCCAACTTTACTGTCATGTCTTTAAAATCTTGAACTTGGTTAGGAACTTCTTTCTCCATTGAGATCTTCCCTGTAAGTCACAGACAGAGACTCTCGCTTCCCAGAAACGGCTTCTTGAGGCAGTACTTGGAGAGAACAGCTTGGCTTGTTTCCTGGTAGCAAGAATCAACCCAAATCCCCTTCTCACAGACTGGGAAATAAGTAGTGAGATGGGCTTATTTTCAGGATAGTGTTCACTGCTTGGATTCATTATCAATATGAAGGGTAAGGCTCATCCTGCGTCTCTCCCTTCACATCTTAATTGAAGTATTTCTCAGATAAAGGTTTTGGCTCCATGTTACTTTCATCCTTGTTTTTACTTTTTTTTTTTTTTTTTCCTCCTGCCCTGATGCTGCATGTCGCTGGAATATCCACTTTCCAGGATTTCTAGTTTGGTTAATATTTACTTTTACATTACCTTGTCTAACCACCATGTCTTCATTACCAGGTAGAAATAGTGGTATGGAACCAGGATTTTTCTGCTTCCATTTCTGCTGCTTCTGCTTCCGTCCCCTTGTCAGTGTAAACTCTTCATGAGTGTAAACGCATTTCCCCTCTACAGGTACCTGAGTTCTTTCCGTGGAACTGCTGTGGTGTGTATGTATGTGCAGGCTCTCTAGGTAAAATGCCCCAGTCCGCGCACGTACCTTCTGGTAACACTCGGTATTTGAGAGGCTGAGTGTTTTAGCAGTGTGAGGGAGTATCATAGTACTATATTCAGGTTTATGAAGGTTGTAGATGCTGTGCCTAACATTGAATTTGATCTTCATGCTTTGTCTAGAGCTCTTAAAATTGTAGTCAAACATAGTCTTTGGCAAAAAGCTGCTCTTTCTTGCTGTGTGGGTTTTAGATGGTATCCACATATTCCCTACCCTATGTGTGTTCTGTATCCAGGTATATCCTATTGCTTTGTGAGATTTTTTTCCTCATTATCTGTGTTTAAGTTCTCTGAATCCATTTGTATTTCATGGGCCTGTAGTCAACATGTAGAAAACAGTAATTGCTGTAGGCTTCCTTCAGGGAACAAAATGTGTATTTTGTCTGTGACCTTAATCTGTGTGGGGAGTGGTGCTACTTTTTGGGGGCGGAGGGTGTGTGTGTGTTCTTTTTGTTTCTATAGATAATATGGGATTATAAATTGGAGGGAATTACTACATAAACATAATAAACTTTTATATGGATTAGGACAAAAAACTTTCTGTCATGTAAGAAGTTCTAAGAAAAATAATTCAGAATTAAGTAATGCAGTTTGAAAAAGCTCATGTTTTTTCAGGGGAGAGATTAGAGAGTTAGGTTTTTGAGAGAAACCTTTATCAATGTAACTGGAAATCTTATAAATTTTAATAGCCCCGCATAATTTATTCTTGTAAGCTGTTTAGGAAGCTTTTTTGGAAAGTTTTTTTTAAGTTTTGCATTTCATGAAGCAGATAGCTTATGAAAATAAATAAATAAAAGGAGAGGGGGTAAAAAAGAAAAGAAACATACCTTCCCCCAAAATAAAACGTTAAAAAAAAACCAAACCCAACAACAATAATGCTTTTTTGAGGGAGAGATTATTGTTTTTGGTATTCTGAGTTGAGTTTGGATGGTCAAAAGTCTTACCTCCTTCCTTCTGTGCTCATGGTTTATGTTTAACGAGTAAGTTCTGCTTTGGAATGTGTACAATCACCCCTTGAATTTTTGAAGGAGAATTTGTTATCTTCAAAACCTTTGAATTTGAGATTAAGACCTGCCCCATTGTATTTGCCACGGAGAAGTGTTCCACTTCCAGCTGATGGTGATTCTAGTTTGTCAGGGTGGTTGTTGCAAGGTATTTGGACAGATGACAGAGAATACTTCGCACTTCATTGGCCATCTCTTGAATGGAGTCCTCAGTATACTTTGCATATGAGGGTTTGTGCTGCTGTGTTTTAAGAACTGAGTCATCATTTTCTCCCCCCCCCTTTTTGGTCCAGTGAATTTCAGTTATTCAAATGAACGGGGCAACTAAAATAGTACTGCCATCATTACTTTTGCCACTGCATGCCACGATATCTGTGTTTCTAGGCTTCTTAAAATACTTCAGTCCTTTATGCTCTGTAAAATTGTCTAACTGAAATGGAAAATGATAGGCCTAATTATATGCACATCATAGTTGACAGAGAAGAGACATAATGATGTTTTCTAATTAGGAACAAAGTAAAATATTTCTTTTTCCCTTGACACAGCGCCCAACAAGATTTGGAAAGTTGAGTATCTTTTCTAAGAAATAGAAGCTACTAGGTAAATCTGACAAGTCTTAAGGCTGGCCATAATCTCTTAGGGACAACAGATTGCATAGATAAGATGTTTATTCTTCTGTCTTTGTTCTTGAAGTAGGCTAAAAATACTCACTGAAAAGTATTTATGATGTATTTTTTATCTTCTCTGTAGTAATTTTATGAGTATTTTTGCTTTATATATATATTTGCTTTAAAGAGGCTTCTTTTGTAATATAAATGATGTCAGTTCTTGGTTATAAGCAAAAACAAACAAACAAAAAAAATGTATAATGAGTTCAGGCGGCTGTTGTCTATCAGAAGTTCAGTGAATTTGAAAAACTTTGCTGTTACCTCCATCTTACTCACTTGGTAATTACTTCCCCTCTCCTCCCCAAACAAAAACACTTGCAAAACAAAGTAATGGACTCATGGCAGACTATAATGTTCCTCTTTTGGGTGAGAAAGCAGTTGTTTGGCATAGAGTCTTACAATAGGTCTGTCTAACGTGGCCACGGAAGAATGGTAAGCTCTAGCTAAGAGAAGCTTTTAACATAGCCAGTTTAAGCTAGTCTGTTATGTTTTATTTCTGCTATTAAGACTGAATTTGGTTTTAAATGGTGTGCTGATTGTTATTAATGCTATTTACAAGCCTTCTACAAAAGGGTGCTGTACAAAGAATTTATAAAATTAAGTGCCAGACTATGAGTAAATACTGATGGCTCCCAAGTGCTATAGTCTAAAACATCTTTCCAGAGTGAAAGTATTGTGGAGTTTCATCCCAGTAGAGATCAAAAAAGAAATTAGAGGCATTACCCACCACAGAAACACTCAGATGTGTGAATGAACAGATTTTCCTTCATTCCTTCAGAATTCCTTCAGGATTTCTGCAGAGTGGGAGAGAGTGAAGGCTGCTACATTCTCTCATCTTGCATTTGATCGACCTCATGCCCTTTGTGCAGAAGGTATCTCAGCGATGTAGGTAAAGCTGGATTTTGCCATGAGAGGAGGAGGAGGGCTCCCTTCTGTAGAAGAGGGAGGGGAAATGGGCTTGTTTTGGATGAGTCGGGCGTGCCATTTCAGGAAGCTGGAATAATGCCAGTAGCTGAAAGAAGCCCCCTCTTTTTCTAGGAATTGCTGTCCATATGCCATCCATCCCCTCTATTCCCCTGTGTCACCAGCAGGATGGCAATTCCAGGGCCAGCATGCTGGCAAAGTGAGCGCAGTGCTGATGATCCTATCCACCGGCAGCCTGCATCTTTGGCACGTACAGAAGGGTTGTGTAGGACATTATCAGGTTGCATATAGGAAGCTACTTCTATGTGTTAAGTCCCTGAGTTACACATTTCAGCATTAAGGTGGGCTTACACCAGAGAAAGACGAATGCTGATGTTAAAATGACTTAAGACAGACTGCAAATGAACACCGATATGTGAAACTGAAACATTTTGTTTTCTGAAAAACCTTACATGGCAACAGCCTGACAGCAAGGAGTACGATACAACTTATCTGAAGTTTCCTATTTGTTCAGTTTTGACCAAACTCTCACATCCTGTATTATGATATTTGAAAAGTTTCTATTTCTTATCTGAAATTGTCTGTTTCCCTAAACTAGAAATCTGGAAGTTTTCACCACAACTCTCAGTGACAGTCTATATGTTATATATTTTTAATAGCATTTTCCTGTTAAGCTTTTCAGCTGCCTTATATAGCTAGTCATTTAAAATGATTGCATTAATTTGGATAGCTTTTCTTTGATCGTATAAATCATGCATATTATTTGCAATGCTTTCATGTTGCAGGTTTTATGGTGCCGGTGTTTTGTCTGGACTAGCTTGGTTTACTTCGATGCCCGGTGTACTTGTGGTGATGTATTTTCTCAGGGAAAAGAGAGACTGCTGAGGCCTGGAGTACACCAGTGCAGCTCTCAGTTAAAGCCGTGAATGCTTTCCTCAGAGACCGAGACTACTGCTCATCTGGTTTTTAACCCCGGGGGAAAAAGACCCCGAAATATTTTCAGCTTCTTCCGTCTGTGGAGATGTACACGCAGCAGAGTGCGGCTTTGGGCGAGGAGAAAGCCCAGACCGACGGCTGGGGGCCCTCTCCCACCTCGGGGCCGCGGGCCGGCAGCAGCAGCCCAGCAGTGCGCCTCGGGGCCCGGCCCAGGCCCGGCCCAAGCCCAGGCGGCCCGGGCAGCTCCCGCCGCCCGTGTGCGGGCCGGGGCCGCCCCCTGCTGGCCGCCCGCGGGCAGCGGGGCTCGGCTCCCTCCCGCCCGGAGCCCCTCGTTCGTCGCTTCCCCGGGCAGGCCGCAGGGCCGGCTCCCGGCCTCCCTGCTCGGGCCGCAGCCGGGCGCTGCACGCAGTTCGGGGACGGTGTGCTTCGTGCTTGGACACCTGAGCCGCTGGGGGCGTTAGAAGCCGCCTAACTGCCTAAATCAGAACCAAACAAATTTGTTTTTATCGGTCACTTTATTTATTCATTTATGTATTTATTTATTTGTTTATTTTAGGTCTCATAGACGTTATTTTGTTTTGGCATTTCCTACCTGCCTCTGGCCATAGCAAGGGAAAATAATTTTGCACTTTTTGCTGCTGCCTCTGTGTGAATCACAATCTCTTCCCTTTCTTTCTCCCTAGCCTGGGTTAGAAATGAGGTGTGGATTTTAACATAAAGCCTCCAGTGATTAGCTGTGGTGCAGCAGGCAGCTTCTTTCGGTGGGTTGCTCTCATTGCTGTGGTAATGTCGCCACTCATACTGAACAGCTTTCGGATTTTAAAATGTTGGGAGCATGGCGACTGATCCTTTTGGTCTGAAACGCACCTTTTGGTTTGTACCAATAATGTGGCTTCGGCAGGGTCCATGGGCTTCCAGGAGCATCCCCAGGAACCTGGTGGGGCTCTCTGGGACCCTGGGGTGCCCGTAAACAAGAGAATCAAGGATAGCTTATTAGAAGGTGTTTAAAAGTAATCTGACATATTGTCAACTTAATCTGTCTACCTTGGGGCTGTGTACTGAATGGATTCAGGATAGCCACGCACTGTAAATCTTTGGGAACTTTGGAGTTTTCTTTACATTTTTATGAAAACAGTTATTTCAGCTATTTTTTATGATGGATATTGATGTCTAGCAAGAAAGAGAAGGAACAGTCTGTTGGACAGGGTTTCCGGGGATGCCCAGACCCATTTACCAATTAGCTAGCGGTGTAGTAACTAACAGGCTTCTCACCTGTTTGGAAATACATACATGTGAAGAAGCAACAGTGAACACAAAACGATCTGACTTGGTCAAAGTCATGAAGGAAAAATTCCACAGAGATACTGGACTGAAGAAAATACAATTTCTGTCTATAATTTTGGGAAGTGTATTTTAACTGCTACTGTTGCTATCAAATCAGGTAATTTTGACCCAAGATGCAAAGGCAGCTGTTTCAAAAATAGCAATTTTGCCTCTGTTCTAGTACGTATGGTATTGTCCCATACCCACCTGTAAGGACTAATGTGTCAGCATCCCACTTGGTACATCAGCTCTGCAGCTTGAGCTCTTCTGCTGTATTTGAACTTGCTGTGAATGTGGTCTCTTTGCTGTGCCTACCTGAAAACAGGTGGTCAGCAATCTGCAGCACCCTATTTGGCGCCTAAGTAAAACATGAAGATGAGATTAATCTTTATTGCATTCACCTTGTTTGAGATTAAGTAGGTAGACCAAAGATTACTTTAGCTAATTAGACTTTCTAATTGGATTTTAAAAGTTATTAACCTTTTAAATAGGCTCTCCAGAGTGGTATGTCAGCATACACTGAGCTAATTTCCAGCCAGCTTTGGTTCCATTTGCAGGGCTGCCAAGCTAGGGGCAGGCAAGGGCCACTTTCTGATGAAGGGAGGATGGGAAAAGAGTGAGGGGCCCTGCTCTGCTGTGTCCAGAGGTGCAGAAGAGCAGTGCTCTGGCTGCTAGCACATGAGTTCAGGTGCTCAGCATGTATTGCTGGGCTGGGTACATTCCCAAAGAGCCTTCTGCCTTACCTTCTGCATCACTGACTACTAATGAAGCTAGCAAGGGTTTTAGCAGCAGCCTGAATGGAGAAAGAAAACTCTCCCCAAAGAGGTTTTTATGTCCTTTGAGTGTCTTGCCTTTGTGCTTGCCCTTCCTCTGGCACATGTTGCAAGTTTCTTCATCCCACGGACAATGAAGAGTTCCTTCTACACAAAACCCTGCGACCTGCACGTTACAGAGATGTGAAAATGAAAAATTGTGTTGGGAACAAAAGTTACAGAACAGAGTCCTGTTATTTGCTGGACCTATTGGGAGGTACAATTAGTCTCTTTTGATTTTTGGACTAGGACTGCTGGTGACTTTTTCATTTTTGATGAATTTAAGTTGTGCTCAATGTTTGCTTCTCTTTGTCACTCAATCCCATGTGTGTAAGGCCAGAAGAGCACTGCAAAACACGACTGTGACAACATGGTAGGGAACCTGGGGTATTTAGATGTACTCATGGTTAAAATCATAAAGATGGATGGAATTTGGGTCTGCTGTATCACATATACAAGAGCTTTCCTGTGAGCGTTTCTCCTTTCCACGTGTGCTTTTAGGATTTCTGAAATTTTCTTTCTTCCTTTAACTTTTCAGTGTATGAGGTCATATGGGCAGGAAAGAATGTACACGTTTGTTTACTGAAACTTGCCCTATTAAATAGCAGACAAGTTTACAGCACAAAATTTCTCTGATAGTCAGTTTTTCTTATATCAAGGTGAAGTTTAAAAAAGACACCGAAACAATGAAACTCTTAAGACCTGGACTGTCGCATTTTTCTTTCTTGCTGTAATAAATATTCTTCTCCTGATTGCAAGTCACAGCGCTCCGCGAGAGCTGCGGAGCGGAGGCCAGCACTGGGCCATTTGTGGTGTCGGAGTTTTGTTAACGCAGCAGCTGCTCTGTGCTTGCTGCTTCCCCTCCTGCTTTCTTGACTGAAGATGTTCTTTTACCTGCTCTGCGGAGCTCTGCCTTTCTCCCTCGGCCATGTCACGCTGCGGATTGCTGGCACCACATCACGCGGCTGTCAGCCTGGTGACGATGGACTTCTGTCAATTTGCACATGGGAAGCTCGAGGGCTGACAACTATCCTCAGCTGCCAGCACGCTCTATCAAAACCTTGGCACTGAACAGAAGGGAATATGCCATACTTCTGGCACTGAGCTTTTCCCGTAGTTCCACTTCCAAATGCTTTGCTGAAAAGGAGCAGTAACTTCCTTCAGTTGCTCATTAGCAAACACTCAGGGAGTTTGCCGAAAGTGAAGGATGGAGTTGGTGCCTGCAGTCATAGAATCACAGAATCATTAAGGTTGGAAGAGACCTTCAAGATCACCTGGTCCAACCATCACCCTACCGCCAATGTCACCCATTAAACCTTGTCCCTAAGCACCGCGTCTAACCTTTCCTTGAACCCCCCCAGGGACGTTGGCCCCACCACCTCCCTGGGCAACCCGTCCCAATGCCTGACTCTTCGGCTCTCTGATTGCATGGGGCACTGCTGGCTTGCTTCTTTGTCCGTTCTCAGGGTGTCACTGCAGCTGGAAGGGCGCAAGATGGTAAAACCTGGGATCATTTTAAACAGCTCCCATTTTGTGCCTTGTTGAGGTGGTACTGAGAAAGACTTTTTTTACTTTTTTGTATTGTCCTTGGTGAACTGATCCAAAGGATTGTTTGTCAGAGCTTTTTATGCAAATTTATTGGGTTTAACCTGAAGTGAGCAACCTATGACTACCCAAGGCGAAATGGAGATATAGGTTTATTTCCTAAAGGAGTATTTACAGTGCTCAGAGAAGGGAGATCAAAACAGCATTTCTTACAAACTCCAAACAATATCTTACCTTTCCTTACACTACCACTAGATATATGCACGCTTTGTAACAGAATGGAAGTGCAGTAATTTATTATTATTATTATTATTATTATTTATTTATTTTTGTCACAGTATGTGTTTTTGTTGATGTTAAGCTGTTTCTGGACTGCTGTGAGATGTCTGTACTGATTCGCTGTCTTGTGTGGTGGAAGTAACCCAGTGCAGAACCATTCCCACTTTGTGTGTCAAGGCATATTCTGTGTGGTTCGTTCAGCAAAGTTTAAGCTGTAATGGAAACATTCAGTGGGAACGTGTAGTGTAACCTGCATGGTCTAAAATTACATACACTTGGAAAAATCTTAATGGGATATGATGTAATGAGGGGCTATGAAAGTATGAAACATAGATTCCCACTCTCTTGTTCCTGCTCTAAAAGGCTGATTGTACATTGCCTGGAAACATGCTTTCAGCTTCAGAGATGGAAGTATCTGTCACAGTTCATGAGCACACCTCCCTAAGCAAATACAGCCCTTGGGCTGTTGGACCTGACACTTGTGGCAGGGAGGGACACAGAATTTGAAGATGTATAGTCTCATTGTCACCTGCTGGGTAGCGCTAACACATGCATTTGAAACCCCACCAATTGAGGAGGAAAGTTCTGCTGTTAGACAGTGTCCTAACATCATTAGCAATAAAAGTGAATGGCTACCTCAACATCTTCTAGTTTTTAAAGATGGTGGTAAAAGGTATGTCCTCCCAAGTGTACAGAAAAGAAGCTGAGCAGAAATAAAGACAAATAATGTTAGGCCATGTGACTGAAGAATTAATTTCTGATCGGGGTATTGAATCTTACTTATACAACCATGAGCTTCTAGATAAGCTACAAGAAAGCCTGAGAGATGTTAAAAATAAGTCCTGACTGTGCACCATCAAGCCAGTCTTCATCTGTTCCTCCTACAGATTAGACAAAGTAGTTGCCCATAGTCTGGAATTCAGCACAAAATGTGTGTGTGTGTGTGTGTGT
Source organism: Anser brachyrhynchus (assembly GCF_964034855.1). Lineage (NCBI taxonomy): Eukaryota > Metazoa > Chordata > Aves > Anseriformes > Anatidae > Anser > Anser brachyrhynchus. Next base: position 106,820,519 of record NC_137694.1, read on the forward strand.
GTGTGTGTTCTGATTCTTCCTCCACAAAGGAAAATATAGAATATACTGCACGCTCAGCAAAAGACAAAAACCTGCAGACTTGCATTTTAAGAATTCTGGATGGGTATGAGTTGCTGTAGGATCGGGTTTGTTTGCAAAGACTTGGTGGTTCCATCTTGAAAGCTGATAATCAACACATTTATGTCTGAAGATATTCGTGGCTTTGAAAATATGCAAACAAAATGATTTAAATATTTTTGTTTTCATTTTTTTTGAATATTAAATATTCTTAAACATCACTTTGAAAAATAATGAAACAAATAAAAAGTATAAAAGAAACTGAGAAATGTATATAATTACTGTTGAAATACAAGTTTGTAAGTTTTGGAAGGCTATGTGGAACGGAATCATGTTTCAGAGTGTTGCTTAGCCTTCGGTATCTGATATACTCACAATCCAAGGCTGATCTCTGTTCTTCTCTTGGATAGCATTATCATCTTATAGGTAATATGAAAGGAAATATTTTTGAAAATATAGTTTTAAGTAGAATAACATTAGTTTTAGAATAACTGGAATGTAAAAATCAATTAAAATTGAGTTTTATTATGCCAATATTAAAATTATTGGAGTGTGGGCACCGTAAGGAGTTGCTGAGCTATTAGCTATTTTTGTGCAAAAAAGGAATTTTCAGCCAAGCTTTTTATTTCTGGTAAAAATTAAAGATAAAGGTGAGACTTAAAGTGTCGGTTTCAGCTTTTAGTTTGTACCTTCTTCCCTTAGTCAGGGCCTTTGTGTGTCCCCAGTGAACTGCAGGATTCCAGTGACCCGAATTGTTTTGTGCATGGCTTCTTGCATCACTACCGTAGATCACTGTTTGCATAAACAGCAGCAGCAGCTTGGATACCAGTGCAAAACAGCCTTGTTGAAATGACCATTCAGTGACAACTGCTTCTGGGATCCAGCGTTTAGTCCTTATTTAGTTGTACTTCTCTCCTCCTGAAGGACAGGGAAAAGAGGAAAAAGTCTGCTGTCATCACCAGTGTCAGAATTAGCTGCTTCTAGTTCCGCAGCCATAGTAGGTCAAACCACCATGCAAACTCTTCTTGGGAGTAGGTGGTATAAAAGAATTGAGACAACCCATCCCCTACGATCTTTTAATAATGATAATAATAGTAATAACAATAGTAATAATTTCAATTCCTTCTCTATCAGTAACTTGCTTTAGAAAGTAGTGTTGACTGTACTACTGACATTTCCTCCTCTAGTTCCAGAGTTTTTTGCCCTTTAGATTTCAATGTGGAGAAAAAGAGCACTGTCTTAGGAATCCCAGTTCTGGAAATCCTATCAGCTCTATAATTAATCATGGAAGGCAGAGAACAACATGGCACATATATGTAAAATGTGATTTTCTTTTCCCTCCGCTACTGCAACCCTGACATCTTTTTCTGAAATCCTATTTAGCAATTTGAGGAAAAGTCTTAAGGGGCAGAACAATTCAAATATAAGTTAAAAAGTGTGTATAGAAAGAGTATCAAATTTAGGAAGATATTTAACAACAACGATATGAAGTTTTGTAGATATTACTGCTATTTTTTCCATAACTGGCATTCTGTTACTGGTTGTATGTTATGTAAGTAATATTAAAATTTATTTTAATAAAATAATATTAGAAAATATTATCGTGTTTTCAGAAGTGAATGAAGCACTGAGTGAGTCTTTTAAATCTCATTGCTGGAAAAATATCTAGGGTGCTGAAGTTACCTGTGGAGAAATTGAGTAAAGATAAGATGTCCATAGCTTTTTTTTTTTTTTTTTCCCCCAAAGCTGATCGTCTTCTGTGAAGTTCTCTGTAGTCGGGGTGCTTTTGTAAAGAGGACTCTGATTTCTATTTGGCTTAGGTATTTAAATGCTCTGTAAGAAATGGGGAAGGATTGTGTAAGAGAGAATAATTAATATGCCTATACCTTTTAAAACTTCTCTTAAATTTAGGTGAGCTTTCAAAAGAGATGCTACTACATTAAACATCTCAGTATCATTGACATTGTGGGACAACACTTAATTTCCTTTAACCATCTTTGAAAATCCAAATGCTTTTTGGAGATGAAATGATTATGCAATAGGATCTACGGAAGCTGTCTACCCTTCTTTCAGAAGAAAGAATGGGAACAATAAAAACTTTCTTAAGCATTTTTATGTAGGTCTACAGGTTTTGATGGTCCCCAAGTAATGTGTGTGTGCACACAATTTTGCAGTAGTCATGTGAATTCAGCCATCTTTTTAGCAATAATGAAGTAAAGAAGAGCTGTAGCTATATTGTTTTAAATATTGATTGATTTTTTTTTTTAAGTTGTCACTTGGGCATCTGAACATCAGAAGCAATATATAATTAGTAAATATTGTCTTTTCAGAGACTCTGTAAACCTTTAAAGACATTACGGAATTTTATCATGTAGGCTTGGGAAACGCTGTACTCTTAACATGTATATAATACTGCATTTTGTCATTAGTTTGGAGATCTGATAATCCTATTCCTTTAAAAATAAGGTTACATTTTTTTTTTTTTCTATTTTCAGAGGCATATGAAGGTGCATTGTAGCAAGAATGGAGATGTTCTAATGGAGAATAATTTGTTCTTCTGATGAAAGTATTTTCTAGTTCATCTCATGTGAACTGAGTGTCTGTTAACAGCATTAGCAGACTTTTGTTCTTGTGCACATCAGGTAAGATGTCTTCTTTTGTTAGTAGGAGTTTGTTCCTAAGTAACAAATTTTCAGCTGCTTGGCAAACCGAGACCTCAGAAGAGTGGTCATATACTTGCGTGTTTTCTGGCAAGTTGAAAATACTTTGGAGTGTTTGGATCACTGAACTGCGTAGTGGTGCTAAAGTAGCACAATTTGGTGTAATTTCTACTGTAAGAAATCCTTTAACAATGTTTTTATTACGTTGTTAAGAGTTAAGTGTATGTATCATGCAGCCATGTATTTAACTGTTGTCCCTCCACCATTTCATGAGGTGCTACTTACTTTGGGACAGCTTCTAAAGAAAAACTTCTTCCTTAAATGTTTTATTACACATGATTCTAAGTTTATCTGATTTGCTTTCTATGTTTTTTCCCCTCCTACTCAATTCTTTGCTCTATGAGGAATGCTTCTCTTGTTGAGGTAAAGCTAAATGAGTCCTGCAAGCCTGGGAGGAGTTTAGCATGGTTGAGCAACGAGCCCTTTTTTCTGGTAGCTTTGGAAAAAACACCTTCTAGTTCAGCAAGCCCCAAGGCCATGGAGTGTCAGAAGCTGGGAGCATACAGTAGAGGAACAATTACTACGTTCTTGCCCTGAAATTTCACCTAGATTTCGTTATTGATTAATGGTAGGAGCTGAGTATGGGGCTGGAAGTGCTTTTGGCCTCACCCAGTACAGACAATTTCATGTTTCTGTCCCCTGACACGCCTGGTCCTTCCTGCTCACCTCATTCTACAGCATGGGCTTTGGCAGTAGGTCCTTGACCACACCTCAGCATCCATCCAGAAGGGTTGAGATGGCAAGCTACCAGACACCTCCCGTGGTCATTTCATACCCACTTCTGCAAGAGCAGATGCAGCTGTGCTAAGTCATTTGTGCTATTTCAAAAACATTGCCTGTAAGGTGCTTGGGTAAGGAAAAAAAAGAAAGCAGTCAAAATGAGAAACTTTGGCCAGCTGTGCTTCGCAATGCCTCTCAGTAGAATGCAATTGTTGTCTTTCTCCCGTCTAAACCAAGGCTGAAATTTAATTTGAATGTCCTCTAGCCGTGCAATACCCCTGGGAATGAATCCTATAAAACACGCTGTGTCAGGCCTATACGAACTGTAGACCTGTTTAGTCTGAATGAGCTTTAACTTCATTATGTCTGTACAGAATAATTAGTAGAAAACTGAAATGCAATTTTGTCTAAAGAATGGCAGTTCTGAGGCTTTACCTCACCTATAGCCTTGCAAGGCTTTTAGTGTCCTGACAAGCAATCAGTCAGAGCAGGAATGTTGAGTGCATTCATTTTTTACTTCAGTTCTTTTCTTACAGGAGCTCAAGTGACGCCACTGAAACCCTGGCATTTATCACAGACAAAATTAGGTCAGAAGAGAGCAGAGGTACTGAACTGAAAAGAGATAAATTCATCCTTAGAAGGAAAAAAAAAAGTCTCAAGCTGCAAACTTGAGTTTAATTTGTCTCCTCCACATAAGGTAAGAGTTTTCCTAAGGGATTTTCCAGCCAAGTAAGCAGTATCTTATAAATGTACTAGCAAGTTGTATAGGGAGACTATGAAATACCCTTTGTCGGGCTATGTAACTACAAGTAGCTAAAGAACAGAACCATTTTTTTCCCTAAATGTAAACAAAAGCATCCTGAGGAAGAATCTGTTCTGGTTTAATCTTACAGTTAGTGTCCAGTCATGCAAGCTGATGAGCATGTTTAGGTAGCAGTGACATTGGCAAGATTCGCCTGTTGTTATTTCTCAGGACCCTAGTACTTGTGTTCTGGTTACTACCAGCATGATGATAAAGCTGAGATATGAAAGTTGACATATATACAACTACTGCTGTGATATTTTCTAATGTGAAAAATTATGACTTTCTAATTGACAGTTAAGGAAAACTTTAGCATCTTTGATGTAGAACATATTCCTTAATTGCACATTCTGTTATAGTTTAGATAAAGTTTTGAACATTTCACTTAGGAAATAGTCTCCTAAAATACTCCATGTATCTCCAGATACCTCTGGTTTTACCTAAATAACTTTCAGAACTTACTGGTGTATTTGCCACTTGCTCATCAACTCATGTAAATCTGAGATTACTCAGATCCTTTCTATAGGGTTTCTTCTCTTTTAAAAGCTTCTGTAAGTGATTAATTTTCCTGTTGAAATCACTGAGCCTACCTAAATCTGTAACACTAATGACTCTAACAATAAGCTGGGTAAGTTTGGATAATTACTCGAGATCTCTCTGCATTAGTTATTTTTGTTTGGGGAGTAGAATTATTCAAAACTTTCTTACAGCCTACCTACAACTTTCTGCCAGACTGCAGTCATCTGTTTCACATCCCATAGCACTGCATGTAACATTTAATATCCCAGTGAATCAAAGTCTCCTTCAGCAGACAGGATGAGGAGAAGAATATTGGAAAGGGCAAGCAGGATAGTGGAGATGGTGTCTGATGATTTTTCTAGTGATAATAATGTGTTATATTCCATCTTGTGCATTGGTCCTGTTATTTACCTTTATGATGTGACTGAATTCCTTGAGGCTACTCACGCATGCAATCTTAAGCACACATGTTTGCAGGCTCGCTGCCTTCATTCACAGGTTGTGTGAGCTTTGTGAGTTCATTCTGAATAAGAATGACAGGGTGCCTGAATGCATGCTTCTGCAAGGGAAAAATAAGGCAGAACAAGGTGTTTCCTGATCTGGGAAACCGAACAGGAGGAAGAACTTGACAGAGCTCTGACCACCAGGCTGTGACTCTGACAGCAAGCAGCTGAGGTGACCTCTGCAATACAACATGAAGCAAGCCAGCCAAACACATGTGGTTCCAGATGTTCTGTGCTTTGTGTCAAATCAAGGTTATGAATAGAGTCCACATAATGCAAGTGTAAAATACCTGAATAGAAACACCTCCAAAATTTGACATCTTTACCCTAATACTGCAGCTACACCAAGTGTATTTGACAAACAAGCAGATGTTTGTTTAAGAGCATCTCTTCTGACCAGGTCTAACGCTAATTAACTTGATACTGCTTATATTTCTAATACTTGCGTAACTTTTGGTATTTCTGATACTACAGCTTATTTTTGTAAATGTTTTTGGCCAATTGTCAAATACTTGTGTACAAGCAATGACTGAATTTGTAGCCATGTCTTAGGGTGTCAGACATGGAACTTTTTAGATAATTTATTTCAAGAATTATAAATGTAATTCAACATATCCTATAGTAAAATCAGATGCCTGAAAGGAAAGGACGAACTTTTTATAAGATTGATAAACCAAAGTTATTCTATTAAGATCCTATTGTTATTGCTAGAACATATAATTAACTGGCATCTAAAGAATTACCACATCTGCATGTGGGAAGAATAAATCACTGAGGTAGAAAGAACGAGACCTTCTTAATGTCCTTGTAAATAACAACGAAAATCTGAAGATTTGCCTGGGAGCTGATGTAAAAGAGGAATCTGGTTTAATGTGCTGACCTGATTCTGTTCCTCTTGGTAACCTTGCTATAAGGTTTTAAGTCAGATGGAGCATATTTGAGAACTTAAAAGAAAGTAGTATGGATAATAAAGTGTTTTAACTGGAATGCAGAAAGACACTGGGAATTCTAGTTTGTTTGTTTGTTCTGTTTTGCTTCAAATACGGCAAATGGTTTTAGAGCATAAGTGTATATATAAACCAAAGTGTGTTTGTTTGCCTGTGCTGTTGCTTAGATTTGAAAAAAAAAAACCAAAAACAACAACAAAAAAGTGTACACCTGTGCATAATAGATATGTAACTATACACACATTATAGTTCACTGCAATAAAGGATGATTGCTTTCTTAAGAATAACAGAATACATTTCAATACAAACTTTAATAGGCTAATGATGTCTTTCAGCCATTAATAGCCCAAATGGATGCAGCTATTTTTTTCTTCAGAGTCGATGAAGAAAAATATATGGAAACACCTTATCTGCATTGTAAAATATCAGCCTTGTTAGATACCACGGCTTAAAAATAAGACTGAGAAAAACTAAGCTACATGTATAGCTAAGCAGTAGTACATTTGCAAATGTGTGATAATGTGGATTACAGACTCACTTACTGGCTCAGATTAACTGCTTGCTCTGATACCAAATGAACACGTTGCTAGAGCATTTCTCTTTGAAATGTTCCCAAAGCTGCAGTTGCTCAAGGGCTGTAAGGGGCAATCATATGAGACAAGGATAAGTCAAATGTCTCTTTTGAAGTGCCGAATTGTATTTTTATTTTTTTTTTGAGCAGTATTCTCAAAATGGAAGTTAAAGTTCAGTCTTCTGCAGGAGAGCTTCAGTGCAATCTGTACTTTGGAGAAAAATCACTGTCATTTAAGTGCAAATGATAAGGACTTTTGCTGTCCTAAGTGAAAGTCCAGGACTTCAAAGTTCAGTTTTTGCCTTGCACCAGTTGTTGGCTTCTGACATCTAAACTCTGAAGTGAGGTTGATCTTTGCTCTGAAAATTGATAATTTGGTCTCAAAGGTTGAAATTGTCAGGGAAAAAAACAGACCTATCTAAAGCTGAATTCTGGTTTTCATTTTGACAGACTGTTCCTGCATAGGAATTGTCAGAGTGACTGCACTGTTTTTCATTTGCCCTATGTCTGCCTTGTATGAATGGAGCTGATTGAGAATTTTCCAGTTAAAGAAATCTGGTCTAATTCCGATTCATAAAAAATCTTCCTAATCACACGTTAGGGGTGGAAGATAAGAGGGGAAAAGGGGAACGTGTGTGTGCATGTTCTGCTGCCAAATAACAAGTAACTCAGTTATGGAAGCTCCTACTGCAAGCTAAGGTTCAGGCTGAGATTGCCACCTCTCCTATCCCTCAGCCACCAGCTATCCAGGTAATTTCTCTCACTCTGTTCGTGCAAAGCGGAATAGCTCCAATGGAGCTGGACACACTCAAAACAGCTGGTGATCAGGTTACACCTTTGGGATCTTTGAGACCAAGGTTCTAGCCCCATTTTTGAATCAATGAGAAGAATTAATTTTTGGAACAATTTGAACAAAAGGATTCTCTGCCATGCAAAATCCCGTATCAAGCAAATCAGGTGTTTGAGTTCGTATCTCTGATGGCTGGAGGTGTGCTCCACCTGTGGAGGTATGCTGAATTGAATCTGAGTCCATAATTGAGAATAAGTTACAAACTTTGAAAGCCTTTGTTTTCACACCATCCTGATGTGACATGCACTTTTTTTGGTTGTTGTTTGTATCTTCATCTTCCACAGGATTTCTCTCTTAGCTTGTAGGGCAGTCTGTAGTACTGTCACCACATGCCTCTCCCTCATGTTGTATCACTTGCAGAACACTTGTCAAATGCCATGCATTGCTCCGATAACCTCCAAGGAGTAAGTTAGGGGATGTGTAGCAGGTTAGGCTGTCAGTGAGATCTCAGCTTTGCTGTGGAAGGTAGGTAGGCAGTGAGGGAGGGAGCGGGAAAATGAAGGAAATACAAAAGGAGGCAATGGAGTCATGGACAAGTTAAGTGATATCATACACAGTGTATTAAAAATACACTCCTCTACAAAGTAAATGTAGTCAATAATGACTTACAAAATGCTTAGCTGAGGAAAGGATGACTGTCTGGCAGTGGATTTCTGTGAAGTGATACTAATTTCAGTGGTTTTAGTTTTCTTCGTGAATGGGAACCACTGTCCTTTTCTAGATCAATCTGTTTGGAGATGTCCGTGTAACTTCTGCCTTGTTCTCTTGTCTCTCATCCTTGTCTCCTCCTTGCTTTATTCCCTCACTGCCCTCCCCAGACATCTCATCCAACTGCCTTTGTTTGCTTCCTCCCTGTCTGTCCTGCCTGTGCTGCTGGCTTTGAAGCACTGGGGAAACCAGACTAAACAAGATCTGCCCACGCTGTGCCCAGATGAGTGTTCAGGCAGTGGCATGCTTCAGGAGGGGAGCCAGTGCTTGGGACAAAATAACTTAAAATCATTGCATTTTAAGTTGCAGATAATTTATACACCAGTCAGGTTTGCTTGCTTGATTGCTAAGGTAGGCTTATTTGAAATTTTAAATGCTGTTAAATGTCAAGATGTACAACTAGATCAATGCATGCCCCTCACTCTTAGACAAGCACGTCTTCCAAAGCATACTGGAAAGAACTGATACAGTAAGAATTATCTTGATATCTATGATTGATTATCTATGATAAATACAGTAAGTACAATTCTCACACATGAACATAAAGGAGCCAGTACTAGCTGCATGTGTTGTGTTTGTGACACCAGGACTGTAACCAGTTCTGGCATTATTAGTGTGGCCATATGGGGCTGTAACACAACTCGAGGTAGCCTAGTGGTAACTCTCTGAGAATTGACACTAGTAGATGCTTAAGCAAGAATATATAATGTATCAGCATACAGTGATACTTCCCAAGGATATTTTCCTAGCCTCCAGCTATCTGTAGCTCAAGAAAGGTAATGGCTTTGCCGTGAAAAAAATGAATAGCTACCCATTTAGTATTTGTAATGAGGGAGTGAACTCTGTAGCAAATGTTATATGAACACATAAAGACTGTGCAGTCTGTATATACAAGTAGGGGAGATAGGGAATTAATTTCCCCATTTCCTGCCTTATGAATGTTTTACTTAAGAGCATTTATATTATTTTTTAGTTAAGTTGTAAAAACAAGGGTTGAGTCTCATCTCTTGGTAAGGAGTGACTTAAGAGGGGAAACCTACTACTACTACTGCTACTAAACCTAACTAATAAACCTGATAACCTAATAAACCTAATACAGTAACATTTAACAATGTTCTGGATGTTGTAAACAGTGTTTCTTATTCTCATTGTAATCCTAGTCTTTAAAGGTAGGCAAATTCATTTAAATTTTGATAGCCATTTCATTCATTTTATAGGTGAATTCTTTTAGTATTAGTAGCACATTTAATCCATAATGTAAGTCTAAAGCATGATAGTGATTATGGCCAATTATTTCTCTTTTACGTAATTCATTGTAGGAGCAGATACAGATCTCTGGAGAATATTTTCAGATAGTGTGAATAGCTGTTCCGTGTAAAATTTCCTCATGTTCTCTCTCAAAGAATCTTGTGACAAATATATATCTATCTTAGTTCATTACTGTTCAAAATCTTTTGTAAAGAGATTTGACACAGATCAAGTTGGTTTGTTTGTTTGTTACTGCAGAGATGCATTAAAGAGTAGTAAGCAAAGATTAAGGTTGTTTATTTTGGAGAGAATTTAGAAAATAAATGTAATTTAATTCCTAATGCAAATCTTTCTTTATATATAGAGTACATGATCCCTTTTGCTTTCCAATTTTAGGCCCTGGTCCTGCAAATTCAAGCATATAAGATCATGACACAAGAAAATTGTAGAGATCTGCTGCCTCCAGATCTGAGCTAACCCTGAAAATGCAGCCCAGGAAAGTCTGTTCAGCAAATCTTTTATAGAGCTGGAGAGCCTCTGGAGATGACTCCAACTTAGCTTATTTAGAATCTGGATCTTATCTAGCAGGAAGCAGAATTGTTCCAGGCCCCACCACGGTGATTATTTTTACATGAGGCTGTTGTTTAAAAAAAAGAAGTAACATTGGAGCTGAAATAAGGAACCAACTTATCATTCCCTCCTGCATGATAATGGCAAATGGCCATGTCCTCAAGTTCCCTCCTGCCTGTGCATCTTCCAGATCCATCAGTTTTTATCCCTCTATTTTACACTTGCACAGCCACAGTAAGGATGGAAAGTGCTCTTGTGTACAGGATATTCTCCTGGACTGGAGGACTTAGAAGGGGGTCTAGAAACCATTTTTTAAATGCCTTAGCAAATGGTCTAAACATAAGCTTGTTAAACTAAAGAAAGATGCTGTCACCTTCCCCTTCCACTTCTCTGATTTGCCCAGGCAGAGATTCAGGTGTGCATACAGATTTGTTTAGTTAAGCTGCTTCCTGGTCAGCCTTTTGAACTTGTATGTCTAAACTATAATTCCTGAATTTTGTCTATTTTAGGTACCTAATTTTTAAGTAGATTTGGCCTTCAGTCTGCCATAATAAATCTTGTTCATAGACATAATGGCAAAGTCCCTCTTCTCTCAGATTTTGTCATCGTGTGGACTACTGTAGATGTGAGTGATTTATTTTTAATTCATATGATTCTTTTCCTTATTGCAAGAACCTCTTGTGGCTATTTTATTTGTGGCTATTCAGTCTTTGTCAAAGAAAAATTTTACATGGATGTGGGAAAGCTATAACACAGGCTGATAAGGTGATTCGGATGGTCTAAGGCTGTAGTGTTCGTGTTACCATGGTTATTTGCCAATCAGCTGTCTTCTCTAATTGGAGTATAACAGCTCCAGCCATCTATCAACGAAACGTTGCAGCATCAGTCTCTGGCCTTTTCCTGAACTCTTAAGAATTGTGACTTTTCTTTGAACTCTCAGCTTTTAGTTCCACTGACCCTATTGCCCATTTATAACTGGTGTGCCATTTATCACTCCCAGACTTAGAAATATGGTTGGTGGAAAAGACTCAAGTGCAATCATTCACACCTGTGATCTTTTTGTATTTGGACTTCACGGTTTCTGCGTAGTGTAACTGATAGGGAGAGATTAGTTACCAAACTGTAATTCCATTGAAGGATTGTGATGATACCATACCATAAACTGTATATGATGCTCAAGAGGTTTGACATCATCAGGGTTCTGAGATTAATTTACAGCATCTACTATTAGTCTTTGTCAGTATCTGTTTTAGAAGAGGGTCTTTGTGTAACCCTAGTGTAAAATATAGGACATTTTGTAAGTCAGGAAACTTGCTGTTGTACTTATCCTCATGTTATTTGTTGAACTATAGCATGACATAATCCAGACTTGGTACAAAAAGACATAAATATTTATTTTTCTTACGCTACAGAGAAATTATCTGTACTGACTACTGACAAGATCTTGGCATATCAGACTGAATTGGGACCACTTTGGCATTTTAACAGTTTCGAGTTATAAAATAAATAAGACTAAGCAGGCTGTAAACCTATCGAAATGAGTTACTGGTGAGCCTAGAGTATCATTCCAGGAAAAAAAAATCAATGTGTAATTTAAAAACCAAATAAACCTACTCCTTACTCTCTTGCATTCCCTTTTCCCTGCATAGTTTCTGCTATTTGCACACACACACTTTTCTTGTGTCCCTAGGAACTAAAACTTTCCCTTCTTTGAGCTGTTCATCACAGCTTTCTTTTATCTCATTTTTCTTCTTCTCACTCTCTCCTGCATTTTCATGTGAATTTTTCTGTCACTTAAGCAAGAAACAGTTGAGTATGTTGTTTTGTAATGCCATTTTGGCCAAAGAATGCTTATTTTTAACATGATTTGGCCTTATGTAGAAGAAATAAGGAATTGCTTCAAAACTCAATTGAAGTATGAAAGCGTTGTTTATGGAGGCAAGAGATCTTACACATCATGTGATGGAGACTAGGTAAGGGAAGAGTTCAGAAAGCTGCATAGCTCCAGCTGAGACTTTGGGAAGAACTCTCTTGTTCTTTCAGTTATGAGATGAATGAATCCAAGCTCAGAAAAATTAAAAATTTTCCTTGAAATATATATTTTTTCTTTGCTACACTATGAACCACTCTAGAAAACAATGACTGGAATATTTATTTTAGTTGGCGTTCTCTAATCAAATATGCTGATATTTATGTGTGATTTAAAAAGCAAGGTAATTTCCTTTGATATGGTTCAACATTGAATGACATTTACCTTATTTGCTGTTCTTCCTTATGCCACTCTTTGCCTCCAATGTCCGGGCTTCCTGGCTGGACTGTCTCTGCCGTCCCATCTTCACGATTGCAAGATTCACATGGTGTGTTGTAGTGTAGGAAGGAAGGCTGCAGAGATGACTGAGTCCTTTTCCTAATGTTTGCCTTCAGTGCACTTTTTTAGGACAGAGGAGTATTAAGTTCCCATGAAGCATTAAATTCATGCTTGATAAGTAATATAAGGAAAGACTTTGAGACGCCAAATTTCATTGTAATTTTGTGTCAAAACTGATGAATCTTCTGTTGCATATTCAAAACTGCTTTTCTGTTTATCATGAAACACAGCCTCCTCTCTGGTGTTACTTACTGTTAGTGAAAATTTCTCAAAAACTTACCAAATTCGTTAGAAGGAAAAAAGCACACAGTAAAAGGCTACCTAGCCTAAGGACCAAGTAGTCAGGGACTCTCAAGCCACAAGAAAGGACTCAAAAGGGAAAGGTGTGGATGTAATTTTTTTCAGTCTTGGCTCCCTGGTGCATATAGACACTTCCTTGAAATCTGTGTAAAGTTTCTAATGCCCAGGTGAGACACAAGACAAGAGAGATGTTTTTAATTCATTCTCAGCGCTTTCTAATACCTAGCTGTAAATGTGCCGATATTCAAATCTTGTTTCCTCAGCAAGGCAGTTGTCTTGAGTCCTATATTGAAGGGCCTAAGTCTGATGAGGAAGCCTCATGAACAGCTGTGAATTTAATGTATTTTTTGTAGAAGTAGCTTTAATTTATGCTTTGCAGAGATCACCATTTAGAGTAAAGAAATACAGTGATATCCCAATTCAGCTATTAGGGTGCACTACCCTTGCATTTAATTGGTAGGTAATTGCAAATGTTGTATATACTGCAAGTATTTATGACCAGCATTGTGCTGAAAGGGTTTCAATTTACTTTTGTTCTTCATTCAGGATAAGCTACTTAAGCCACTTTGTTTCTGTATGCAAAGATAGTACTCCAATGAAACATTGAAAATTTTGTTTTCTTCAGAGGGGAAAACGTAAATGACAGGAAGCGGCAACTATTACATCTTTTAATGTCGACTGTTTAAGATGATGTAGTTTGAACAGTTTTTCATAAATCAGGTGTATTTTCGTGTAGTTTAAAATGCTCCATTTAGTCTTAAAACTAGTGAGAACTAGAAGCTGAGAGACTATGAAAGTGAAGGTTACTCTGGTTTAAATACTGACAAATTGGTTAATTGACTCTCGCATCGTTTACTGGAAGCTTCTCTGACATTTGCTAGCTCCCTAAAGTATGGCTCAGCAGTTTTTAGTTCCTATTATTTTAAATTAAGATTTCTCAGAGAGTAAGACATATTTTGGCCTAAGTTTCAGCAGATGTCTTTTGGAGATTTTATATTATAAATACAGGAAGGTTAGTATTACACCAGTTTCCACAGAAAACGCTCCTTCTAGAGACTGGGGATCTTGGTTTACCTGTGGACAATTGACTGAAGATTTGATTTAATTACATAAAAGTTGGCTCTCCGTAAGAAAGCTTTTTCATAGCTCTCTGCCTCTGCAACAACAAATCATTCTCTGCCTAAAAAGTACATGCAAGTTTTTTAGAGCCACCTGGGTGAGGTTAATTTTTTTTTTTCTTCAGTGATTTGGAAAGAAGGAAGAATCAATCTGTGCCTTGCAGGGGTAGAACATCATCCTCTTAAGAAACACTTGTCTACTCACTCTGTTTGGCTTGGGAATAGGATTAGCTTTATAGTCCTGAGACAGTTGACCCCAAAGAATTCCCTTCCCTAGTGTGCAGAAGGAAAAATTAGCACAATTAAGTTGCTTGTCTTTTAGTTTTTTTTTCTCAGTGGGTTATGAAAAATTAAATAATTAAAATTGGACTATAAATAATGCACTGAACTTGCTCTGCTGAGAGGTGCAATGTTGTCCTTCTCAGTAGGAGGACAATTTATACTGTAAATAAAATGAGTTCATTCTGTTGGCCAGGGACTGAAGGGGCAAGTGGGAAAGGAGGGTCTAGTGCAAGTTGCACAGTGGTATGATCCAACTTTGATTTATCAGACCTAGCCTTGCTTCTGTGTCTCCACACAATTTAAACACGAGTTACTTCAGCATGTACCTATGAATTTAATTGAATAAACTCCCTTTCTGGTGATCTTTTTTTTTGGTGTTGGTTTTGTTTGTTTGTTTGCTTATTTGCTTGTTTGTTTATTTCTTCATATGGTTTACATGGTCTGTAATAGATACTCTTAGCCCTTCCCCTTAGGTTGAAAAAAATTGTAGTGGCTGCTGATGCTGTTTTTAATGTGCTTTTTTAACATTGTGTTCTTCAAATTTGAAGTTCAGGAAAAAATCTTTTATTTTACTGACAGCAAAATGCCTACAGCTTAGATTCATTGAAAAAGTGAAAATACTTTGTGACATGAATGCAATTTACCCTCTTCACATTCCCCATATAGTGCTCTCTGCTACGTTTGCTTCCCGTGTACTTTCAACCCCATCAAAAATGCCCTAAGGTCCCACTTGATAACACTCATAAGCCAAAGTGGTCTGAACCTCTGGAAGATGATCAGAATGGTCTGCAAATTGATACATCTGAGCATTCAAAAAGACCTGGGAAAGACTGCTTTCTCCTGGAGCATGCTTGTAATTTCGGATTTGATGATAGTTTCACTTCTTGGAATTACATGTACATATTAAGGATTCATATTTAATAGACCTCTCTTTCTGACTGTTAAGAACATGCAAATTAAGGCACAGAAATATTTTGAAAGGTGGTATCTTGATTGTTTTTTGTTTGTTTGTTTTGTTTTTGTTTTTTCCTTGAGTGAAGTTACTATAGACAAGCAAAAGGAAGAATGATGACAACCAAGTAAAAATTAATCCACTGCTATTATGGGACTCATAGGGAAGTTGTGAGAAGGAGATAAGGTTTTAAGGGAGAAAAAAAAATAATGGGGGGGGGAACAGTAATGGTGCACATGATGTTTTTTGCTGTTGTTTTTCTGTTTGTTCGTTTTCATAATTTCATAATTTGAGAGTAAGGCATGACTATGATTTTGACATATGATTTTCTTATTTTATTTTTATGGAAAGCTTAGAAAGGTTGGATAATTTCCTTTAGTTCTACAAACAGAACTGCACTTCTGTAGAAGCTCCCTGTCCTAACTTGCACTGAGGAGGAAACAGATGCCTTAATAAATAAAATACAGTATGTAAATGAAATACATCAAGAAAGACTGGGTAATATGTGTGTAAGAACGTTATAAAGAACTAATAGGTGAGTCTGTCCACTTGAAACTGTAAGCATTGTCATCTTTAAGTTGCCCACATATTTGCTCTTACGAGCATTTTATGCTTTCATTGAATGTCCTTATAGCTAATTATAGGTTCTGTAGTGATCTATACTGGAATTCATACTGATTTCTTGATTGAACCTATTGACTTTGAGTGTTTAAATTAGAGCTGCAATAGTCATCTACACCAGCTTGCAAAGTCAAGGGCTTGGAAAGCCCCACGTGGGTCTCACGGCATCTCAGGCAAGCTTGAAATGTGTTCCCAGGCTGCAGGTCCATGTTCATTCATGTATATCCTTTGGACAAGTAATGCTGCACAAGCTCAGAGGTTGCAGTCTATCCAGGCTGAAAAATGTAGACAGATGAGCACTGAGACAGGGCTTTTATTTTTCCCAAAGAATACAATTGCCAAACAGCATAAAGTCTAGCATTAATGCATGTTTCTTCTGAAAGAATATGGAGCCATCTTTAGAAGGAGGCTTTTTCTCCCCTAAAATGCATTTAAATATATAGATAGCATTTTTGTCCACAGCTTTGATTTACCTAGAAAGCTTGATATATATTCTGTAACCAGTTTAGGATCATTTGTCTTTTGAGCTGAGACTGAAACAATTTATCAATTTCCACTGTTAAAAATTCTCTTTGATTATATGCCTTACATAATTTCTTTCATCTGTAGTAACTGTCTTTTGAGAAAGAGTAATATATTGAAAGGACTTGGAGGGTTGTTTATACTGTAGCTGTGCTTAAAAACTCCAGCCAGAATTATGGTTCTGCTGTCTCACTTGCTGAGCATGTGGAAAGAGACAAAACTTCAGCCTCTTGTAATTTAATTGCATAAAACTTTCTTTGAGGAAGGGAAAGTAGTATTGTTTGTTTGGCAGAGAGATCAAACTGAAGGACAGAAAAATCAGGGATGATATTTTCCTGACCTCAGCACAAGGAGTTTAGATGTTTAAAAGTTTACAGTTTCAGGTGTTGAGCAACAAAATCATGTGGTAGGCTGTCTAAGGATATCTACTCTGTATTTCACTGTTCAAATTAATACTCATTTATTTATTTATTTATTTATTTATTTATTTTAATATATGGGCAAAGGATTTTGAGTTTTGGATGTTGGGAACCCTGCTTCAGGTTGATTTAACAGAAATATTGTAAGAAGAATCTCCCTGACTTTCACTGCACAGGTTAAAGCATCTCTTCTCTGTTTTGCCTAGGTTTTATGGCTAGTTTAAATCTATAGCATGATCACTGAGTAGTTGAAAAAAATATATGTTAAGCTTGGGGGTCTCATTGTTTCAGCTGGAAAGAAACATTTTGTATGATATGGTTTAGAATACTTATACCTTGCCCCCAAATCTCACTGTTACACACAAAACAAAAACAAAACAAACAAACAAAAAATCCTACCACCTTGGAAATAAAAGGCACATCTTTGAGCAAAGTACTTGTTAAGCTTCAAAAGTCTTTAAGTTAATCTCTTTTCCATTAAATATGTATGTTTTTGGCACTGTGGGGGGAACAAACTTAATGTCAAAATCATAATTAGCAGGAGGAGTATTCTTTTGTTTTATATAGACAAAAAAATGCATAACCTAATATACATATATATATTTTTTTTTTCGTCCCCATAGTTCACTGTTTTCCATATGTTCACTGTTATGGTCTTCTCTTCTGTAGAATTTTTCCTGCAGACTATGAGAATCTTTTCTTCCCTTGTGCAAGAAAGTTGGTTGCATCATGTTTTTCTTTCCTTTTTTTTTTTTTTTTCTTCTTTTTTTAAAGGTGTGTGTGAGGAGGGGGACTGATGAAGAACTGTCTGAGTCTCTTGAACTTCTGTCTAGCAATATAACCCTTGGCCATCCTTTCTCTTTCTTATTATTGCTTACTACTTATAAAATACTCCAACCAGATTTGTACATTTTCAGAAATGGGATTAAAATAAATTTGAAAATAGTTTTAGGGTAAGCAGTTTTGAAGGACAGAATAGTGCTAAAGATAATCCTTTTCTAATTATAATGCATCTTTTAATCATTGGATGTTTTTCTCTCATCTTAAATATCAGTAGACTGTTGTCCAAGAGGAGTACAGATTGAATGCACTGTTGGTCAAGCACCTTTCAAACTACCATTTAATTTTAGCCTCTTATTGACAGTACAAATGTCCATATTTTGAAATGTTATGCCTACAAGCAACAGAGACTTGCAAGAAAACTTAGTATTTACATCCACTTTTGAAACTGTTGCTGGTCTGCAATAGAGTTATTTAGTTCAAGAGTTTTTCTTTCATAATTTTTTGGAAGATTTACTCAATGTTTGGAAGGTTTGTTTTAAATGTCTTATGTTATAATCTTAAACAGGTAAAGACAGTCAAAACGAATGATGTGAATGATGAGTTTTTTTAGCTGTCTTTTTCTGTGTTCCAAATTCTTTCCTGGTTTACTTAACAGTATCAGATATTGTAGTTCATGCTGGGACTTCTGAATCTAGATATGCTCGCATGTTTTCTCTCTGCACCTGCTCTGAAATATTAAAGAGAATTTATTAAAAACAAAACAAAACAACAACAAAAAACCCTTGCACTGTTAAAACTCAAAATCTTCCCTTATTCTGCCATGTCACTTCTATTTTATGTCACTGAGCTTTTTGAAAATGTGTCCTCTACTTTCTAGGTGAGGGCTGAAGAGCTGAGCATTCATACAAGCTGTAGCAAATCAAGGCCTCTTCAGAAAGACTGTGAAGTGGCATTGAGTATAACCATTAACTGAGAATGAGGAAAAGGTGTTTTAATGTTCAAAATATAAATATTTCAAATTCAAATTGAGACTTGAAAGGGAAGCTTTTCTTTTTTTTTCCTGTTTTTTTCTTTCTTTTTTTTTCTTTTTTTTTCTTTTTCCCTTCTCTTGTTGTGCAGCATGCAGTAAAATTTCACTGTGGCTAAATTCTTGAGATTCTTTGACTCACAAAGCCTGAAAAGACACGTGAACTCTTTGCTGTAAGACGTGGTCCCTGTCTGTATGATAATACTGGAATGTCAGTCATGGGGTTACTTGGACAGACTTCCACTAATAAAGTGTGAAAGACACCACCACAAACATGTTTGTTATTAAAAACACATGGATTTAGCACCTGCTTACATGCCATTAGAAACCTTATGCCTGGGCATAACACTTGAGCGGTTGGCTCACGCTGTACGTGCCTCCCAGATCTCCCACCACCCTGGCTGCCATGTGTTTCCCCTAGCGCATCACCACACAAGTCCTTTGAGAAAGTCACACGATGCCTGAGGCCTCCTTGTTTTTAGCATAGGGTGAAGAGCCTCTCTTCTTGCTTGTATTGGCAAGGAGATGAGTGAAGTTTGAGATTTTGCACCTTTTCCTATGCTTTTTTTTTTTTTTTTTTTAGATTAGATCTAAAATATTTCACATTTAGATTATAGATCCTGCAGGATTGGGATAGGAGTTTAAGTACAACAAAGAATGACTGTGTATATTCTCTTAATGTCATTATGAAGTAACTAAATATTATAATCCCAGTTTATGTGATGGAGAAATGGAGTCACAGACTTACAGTCTTTTGGACTTACAGTCCAAAACTGTAAAGTACTTGGTATGCTACAGGGTTAGAACATAGAAGCTTTCTTGGCCCTATGCCCCAACCACCATCAATAAATAAGGCTGCTTCTCATTAGAGCTTAAATAT
Source organism: Anser brachyrhynchus (assembly GCF_964034855.1). Classification (NCBI taxonomy): domain Eukaryota; kingdom Metazoa; phylum Chordata; class Aves; order Anseriformes; family Anatidae; genus Anser; species Anser brachyrhynchus. The sequence continues at coordinate 106,840,006 of NC_137694.1, forward strand.
AACTTGAGCTTTTGATCTCATGCTGAGAAAAAAATCCTGCCCTTGCTTTAGAGATGTATATAGTAAGCTTGTGCTCCTTCATAACTGATTTATGTCAAGCATATTTATCACCCTATATTATGTAAGAAGGAAGGCAGAATGTGAGATACTCTGTAATTTGCAATGACAGAAAGGGCATCCCGATCGCCAGTTTAGTCTTCATAGTTCTGGATTTGCTTTTGGTGGAAACCTCTTCATTTGAGCATGCACCAATATATGCTCTTCCAAGTGTGTCCTGTTTAAATATGAATTACATCCAGTTCTTCTGTTCTGTTAGAACAATGCTGTATTGAATGCTGTTCTTGCCAAATGCAATATTATGAAAGATTCTTACTCTCTCCTGAAGTTTCTTCAGTTTAACTGCAGCAGGCCGAATACTAGCTTTTCTGGCAGTTCCATGTGCTTTGTTACACCAAGACTTTGTGTTGTTGCATACTCAAGATGGCTTCAGGTGGCTTCAGTTAATATTAATACACACTTTCCTGTATATTTTGGGATACTGGTTTCAGCTGATTACTATGTGTTTCAGTCCTACTGAATTGTTCTTTTACTGTTCCATCACATTCATCCACGTTTACTTTCATCTGTGTTTGGGGCCAAGATTTAAAGGAGGCTATTGACTGGGTGACCACTATAAGCATCCTCTAAGTGTAATGTCTTAAGAAAGTCTTTGTTTAAATAATAATAAAAAAATAGTTTCTATTTTTTTTTTTTCCCAAAAAACATGTGAATTCAGCAGAGGCAATGAAAGCTGGGGGAGTGTGTTTTCTTGTGTATGTCCCTGGAGCTACAGTGGTTTGCAACAGATGAGTTTGCACCTACCATATATTGATCTTGAAAGAGAATTCACAGGCTCGAGTGGTGAGCTTTGGCTTTCCACGTGCCTGATACTGGCAGAATAAAACAACACTAAATTTGGCTCATCTCTAGCAGTTTGCAGTAGCAAACACCAAAACCATTCAAAATGTAGAACAGTATTACTGTTTAACAGTATTATTAGTCTCTCGCAGGCTCATTATGTACCTTTTATGTACTGAGAAAAGAAGCAAGATGAGACACAACAGTTCCAGGAGGCTTGATGTCAGTTTTAATATGTTAGTAAATTATATGGTTGGGTCAAAATTCAGAACAGCATTTTTCAGCTATGGTTTCTAAGCTGTAAGTTTTCTGATCTCTCCCATGATTTACCCCAACCTAATTGTGCAGCCTTTGTGATTTCTGATGCGAAACTGGAAGGGTTAATCATTCCTTCATAAGTACCTGAGATTTTGGCAGAAAATAGTTTTCTTGTCTTTTTCAGAATGTCATTTTGATTTTCATATTGATTTTTTTAAGTACAAAGAACTTTAGGATCTCATGTTTGATATAGATGATGTTTGATATAGATGTTTGTACTTAGTGTGACTATAACTCCCAGGCCTAGTCCATTATCTTAATGGACATGTAAAAACTAATACATATAAATGATCAGGCTTAAAAAAAATATTTTGCAGTGTTTCAATACGCTTACTTCTATGGCCGTGTATATGATCGTCTTCTGTGACTTTATGTAGGATTCGGTAAATGCACTTGGTTTTGATTTCCTCTTTAGTTTTTTGGTAGTGTTGCAACTCTCCACTACTATTCGCTGTAGCATCTCCGAATTAATGTTGAAAAGATACTAGAAAATACTTTTTATATATCTAAATGATGTAATGCTCAGGGTTTGCTGATGTTCCTCTATTTCAGCCTGCAGATACTTAGCGCTTCCAGTAGAGGTCAGAATGATATTGTCGGATATTTTGTAAGCGTGCTGACCTGAATAGGAACCTTCCAACACTTTCCTTATTCTCACAGACAAAACGTTTGGGTGGGTTTTGTTTGTTTTACTTTTTAATATGCAGATAAAGCGTGGTATAATTATTTTTGTTTCCACGGGATTTTGTAAGCAACTTTGTAAAGTTTGATGAAAAACGTGTCGAGTTTCTTGAGAAACTGTGAAGGTTGGGAATAGAGGAAAAGCAGTGGGAAGGAGATGACCCTGAAGAATTAACGCTGCCGTTGAGGTAAAGGTCTGTTACACTGCATATGTTAGTACTAGGGGGCCTGGGAAAAGGGTTTAGATCTGTTTCTGCTTATTTATACGGAGCATGTATATATAAGTAAGTTCATACATGTATATAGACATATATATATGCATATCACACCTACACAGACAGACATAGATATACATATGCATGCATTTATATTTTTATCCAGGGCTGTGCTACACATATGCAGCTGCAATACATAAGCAGCCTTTGCTTTGGCTGCTCATTTCTGCTTTGTCATTGTAGCTGCTGTGTCTCGACTTAGGTAAAAGAACAGATCTGGCTGAAAAAATATCCCTATACAACTGGGGAAAAAAAGGGGGGGATTTATTTATTTATTTGTTTGTTTCAGATACATCAATTACTTCTGTGACTGGGGTAGATTTTGTAGCAGATTCTATAATGCAGTACCACAAAGTACAGGTAGCCTCATGTGCTGATGCTCTCAGCTAACATTGGACTTGCTAGTGCATGTACACAGGCAGATCACAGAATACCTCACATGAGTTATTTTGCACAGTCTACTGATGGTGGACACTGGAGTGTATGTTTCTCTTTTCAAGCTTACTTTCCATTAAGATCTAAAACATACACGTGTGCACACATGCTGTACAAAAGCAGCGATCCATGGTGTATTGCATGCCTTCTCGCGATTACAAAATTCTGGCATTCACTTTTCGTGTTCTTACTGGCACACCATTTATTGGCATATCAGCAATTTATATGTACACACAGACACAGCTCTTTTGCAGCAATGCGTGTTGTTCTTCTCTGGATGCTTGCATGACTCAACTCTTGCAACCAAGCTTTCAGTGGGCATCAGCTCCTGGCACACTCATGAATCACATTCGGAGACACTTCAGCATCTGTGTTCAGAAACAGCCATAGCAATCTGTTGTTTACTGCCCCTTAGACTAGCTATGAAATAACCTACTCTGCTTTCTGTAGGAACAATCTACAAAATGCATGTAAAATTCAGGCCCCACAATGCAACTTGGTTAACTGAAAGGTGGAGGTGATGTTCACCATCTCTGAGCATACAAAATGCTGTGGAGGAAGATAAATAACCAAAGATGAAGTGTAATAAGATGAAAATGAAATAAAATCAGCTTTTTCTGATGTCTGTTCTAAATTATATTGACAATAAATTTTTTTTCAGACCACGGCGTACTTTCCAAGGGGAAGTGGTAAAAGTTCATATTGCCAGTGACATTAATAACTAGACTGGAAAAAACACTTTGAATGGTTATGGGGAATGAATCAAAAAGTTCAGTGAGACATATGAGGCAGCTCAGTTGGTCTTTTTGATCTATTTATTGTGACAAAGTAAAATTAAATATCATGCTTTCTCTCAGCTGTTTTAGGAATTATTTTATATTCACATAAATGTTTCCTCTGGAGGCAAAAATACTGTGAAATCAAGCAGTTCTGGACTGAGACGGCTGCAAAAGAAATAAAGCAATACTCTCACATTATATGCTCCATAATTTATTACAGTAGACAAGGGTAGTTTATAAATGACAATGTCAACTTGCATTTTAGGAGGTTAAGTTTTCTTAAGAAAAAGGGTGTTTCTTTCTTGTAGTGACTTATCATTTAAGAAGTCCGTGTAACTTAGGCCGTGACTATATATCTGCTTTCGCAGAATTCTTCAGAGAAGTTCAGCAATGCACTAAGCATGAGGTACAACTACCAGGTAGAGAAAGGCAGTATTTCTCTCAAACTCAGGGATGTTCAGCCCATTAAGATCAAGCACCTTTAGAGCTAGGAGTTTTCTGGGTGCTTGAAATTCAGGTTCATCTTCACTGATAAACCATAAAAATGTAATCTGTGCCAGGTGTATGTGGCAGGAGGTGTTCTTTGTTTGTGTTAGTTCACTGCATTTTTAAGAGAAGGAGAATGTATAATTAGTATGCATTGCCCTTCAGACTTCAGTTACTTGGCCTTTATAAACAATTCTACCTGAAACCTTTGGTGTTTTCAGCCAGTCCCTTTTCAGTTCTTGTCCCTCTCTCCCTGGCATTTACTGCATACAAAGCTCTCAGGGGCTCTGTCAGCTTTCAGTCTGTTGAGTTTAAGCAAGCTGTGCTTCTGCAGAGGCCCCCCCAGAAGACCCAAATCCCGTTTCACCTGGTAGACCTTTTCCATTTCCATCTCTGCTTTAACTCATCTTTCTTGTAAATGGCAGACTGAAGTCACACTTAAACTTCTGGATGATCTTGTGCAATGGCACTCAGCCCGTCTTTCCCCAGACCTAGCTGGTTCTGAGCAAACAACACTGACGTTTATCAATGCTGTCTCAACCCAGGTACCGATACAGAAGCCGTGCTCACAGTTATTTTCCTGAGTAGCTGCATTCTGCTGTGCTAGAGTAAATAGCCTTTTGTAAAACTGTCCTGTAAAACTTTCACCTGTAAAACCTGCAAAACCATCACCCAGGTTTCACCAACTGAATAGTTTGGTATACTACTCTAGCTTAAACACTGTCCATTCTAAATGATAACATATTTATGCTTCCCTGCAGCAACCAGCAGACCAGTGAGCAGGAATATCCATTTCAGCTTTGCCAACTTTTAATCTTGTTCGACTAATTTTCCTCTCGAGTGTTATTATGTCTATTAAATTTTCTTTGTCAAAAACACTGAGAAAAATTGTAGGCTTTATTTCTTTGTGGGCTTTTTTTTTTTTTTTTCGGTCCTTTTATGCCAGTACTTAGAAGACATCTAACTGTAGCTCATTGTTTAGAATGTATAAAAAGGGGAAGGTCAAAGTATTTGTCTTCCCTCCTAGTACAAGCATGATGTTAACATTAGCAGAGAGGATATTAAAGAAAAACAAAGCCAAAACACAAAAATATTTGTAAAAGACTGCTACTTCATTCTGAAAAACAAACCAACAACAACAACAACAAAAAAAAAGACAACACATTTCCACATTTGAAATACCTAGTTACCTGGTTTCCAGGGCAATGTTTCAGCAATGTGCTGTCCTGAGGAAAAGGCCTACTATTAGCTGTAGTTATTGCAGATATTGCAGCGTAGTAACTCAGCACTGTTTGGCTTCCAATTTAAATGAAAAAATATTATTTATATTTGTTATTGTTGTATTTGTAACTTTTCCCCCAAGCTTACTTAACTTTTTCTGATTTCTTTTCAGAGAGGTAAGAAACTTTACATTTTTATTAGTAGTAGTTTATTGTTTGAAATTTAAATTTAAAATGGCACACAGTTATGTTCTTCTCTATATCCAGGTATCTCATCCGTAATTTAGAACATGAACTTTGATATCCACAAAGTGCTCACCCTTTTGACCTCTGGTATCCAAATAGTGTGCCTTGAAATACTTCTTAAGACATTTTTTTTCTGTTTCTGAAGTAATATAGCAAATACACGAAGTAGTTGTCTCTCCTTATGTGCAGCATGTTTTCACATTTAATTCATCAGAATCATTTAATACATCAAATGTTTCATAACCAAAAAGTTATATGTAAATGCCATCATTTCGACAGCAAGAATATAGCACTGTTGAAACAGCTTCTCTGTTTTCTGTAATGTAAGCTGTGTGTCCCAAATTTTGAATGTTTATCGGAGTAGGTTGTTGTGGGAAATCTTATGAGTATAAAAAAAGATTAAATTCTGTTGTGTTTAAATCAGTGTTGAGCTCTGTCCTATTGTATTTACTGTTGCGCCTTTCCATATGCTCCTTATTTATGTGCACCTGCCTTCCAATTAAATCCTCATTACCATGCACATCTGCAGAAGCTTTACTTATTTTTATCCTACTCGAAGAATTATATGTTTTACACCATATACATTTCTAGCTTACTTTTCATCTGAACTTCCCAAAGAAGCAGAGAGATGAAAAATGCAGAAGTGAAAAACAAAAAACCAAACCAAAACAAAAAACCTGTGGAGCTCAAATGTCTTTCTAGATTTTTCTCTGTCTTCTGTTTTATTTGTATTCATTTCTCATTTGTTTGTATTCACTGCAAATGTTAGTGTGTATGAGAATTTTCATTATACAGTTTGGGACTACCTGACTGTTCTCTGGAATAGTTGGTTTTCTTCCCAGAAAGCTCTTATTTAGCTATCAGAAACTCTTCAACGGTCTCAAGACTGTGGGACTGATTACAATGGGAAGCAAGCTATCCACTTCACTGCCATGCTCAAGGAAAATAAATTTACCTCTACTGCCATTAACACCTTAAATAAATCATGTGCTGTACATATGTTGTGTGCATGTTCAAGTGAACTTGCATTAAACATCTGACTGTGTAAGAAGATATAACGAATGCCCCCTGGTATAATGATTGGTCTTTGTTCACTATTAGAAGCTCAGAACTAATGCCTAGAATACAGAAGCTGAATTACTTGTTACTCCTAAGGAAAAAAAAAAAGAAATATAACCATTACTTCAGGTCACCACTGAGGTCACTGACAACACAGCATGGGGGATTCAAGTATAGCAGCATGACTGCAACTAGCTCATGGCTGTGAAAGAGATCTTTAGTCCCCAGTGCTGCTATATGCTTAAATTAGAAGACGCAAGCAAAAAAAAAAAAATAAAAATTAAATTCAAAAATAATGTTTTTCTTGTTATATAGTGTTCCATGAAGACGTCTGTGAAATTAGTAAAATCAAGGGTGAGTGGGTTGGTGGGGAGACCACTCTACAATTCACACACTGCTTTCTTTAATAATTAGATATGGTCCTGTTGTCAAACTGTAGTCCAGCTTTTATCATTCTTGGCAGACAGAGCAGAACAACACTCTGGCACTTGACCTGCCCATAAAAACTTGAACAGGAAATAGCAATAAATAATCCACTCAAAAGGCCCTTGAGAAAAGTGTTACACTTGGTTCCTTATAGGAATTGCATGCTACTCCGGGGGAAAGTATGGGACTTTTCAAAACATGAGCTTTGTATTGTTAGTATTTTTTTTCCTATTGCAATTAAATGTCTCAATGGTAGTTTGAAAGATAAATGTTTTGTATGTAACAGAGCAGAGAAAGGGTGCAGAATTGTTTCCAGTTTTATTCCACTTAATCAACATAGAAATCAACTTATAGTATGCACGTACAAAACCAGTGTCTCCAACCAACCAACTCGCAAGTCCTCATGTGTCTTCAGAATTGGTCCCAGATTCCTTCAAGTGAGTGGCCTGGTTCTTCCTGGTCTGTTCTACACGAAAACCTTGATCCTTCTGCAATGAAATTAGAGTTTTACCCCAAGTCCTTTAGGTCCATTGGAACATGCCTGCTAGCTTGGTAACTGGACATTGAAGCAGGCATCAGGTGAGAACCCTGCTCTAGTTAGTCAAATAGTAAACGAGAAGTAGAAAAACACTTCCATTATTTTTTGAGTCTGACAGAATAGATTTTAATTGTTTTCATTTTTTGCAACATATTTATAGGCTCACGCAATCCGAACAGTTTCATAGACATTTGCTTTAGTTGCTTGGTTTTCTCATGAATTACAGAATTCTGAGCATAATTTGTAGTGGATTTAGCCACATGGTGGACTAAATTGTCTTCTCATGTGTGTACGATAATTTAATCTCTCATTTGTTTTAGTGCCCTGAGTGAATCTCTACTAGTCTGTGAGAAAAAGGAAACTCTTTAATACTTATGCAAGAATAGATTAAGAGAAAAATACTTATAGACAAATATCACTTTTAGTAAATTAAAATAATTAGCAATTAAATGCTGTGTTTTTTATTTTCACTCATACAGTCTTTGTTTCTAGCTCTGTTAGCTTCTAACTACATTAAGAAATTTTCTTCCTTTTTTTTTTTTTTAAATAGGTTTATTTTCAGTGAGATTAAATTTGTCATATTTTTTCTAGTTTTTAGAAGCCAAACTCCTAGAATTTGGCTCATTACGCAAGTTGGTTTTAACTTGTTCACTTGTCTTGCTGAAGTTGAATGTATTTAAGTATCAGGGCAGTGGTTGATGAAAACCTGAAATTCTATGAAAGATTTTCCAACTTCAAGGGAATGTTGTTTTTCAGAAATAAACAGCAGGCTACATGAAGAACAGATTGATGATCTTAATTAATCTTAAAACTGATCTGAGTTCAAAAGTTACAGAATCAAACACCTAAGTTACTCCAACATGAATCTTGCCTCAGAGAGGCATAGAAAAGAATACCTCCGTTTGGTTGTACTTTTTTCCCATTTATTTCTGCATGTTAGCCTTCTGGAAAGCACTTAGAATATTAATGCAGAAATGTGTTTGGGAACAGTTTAGTAGCATAGCAGCTAAAAATATCTGGGCCAGTTGATGCATTTCTTCAATGTTATGATTTCCTGTATGACACATATTAAAGGTATATTGAAGACAAAGAGGTCTGTCCACACTCAGATGAACCATCTGAGGTCTTCAATTCGCAATGTCAGTCTTCTGACCTGCCCTTGCAGACCAGACAAAACCAAATACTAATTGCCACTTGCTTGAATTTGCAGTAACCTGTGTTGCAGGAGTGCAAGAAAGTGGTGTTGACTGAACATAAGGTGGCCACGTGCATCCCTCAGTGGGCAACCTCATCCCAGCCGTATGCCTGCTGAGGGCTAGAGGCAGTGCTGTCTCAGTATGCTGGAATATTGCATTTATGTGCTTTACTGCTCACTCTTTCTTCTTCTCCTAAGCAGAATCTTGTGTACAGCTTCAATGCCTTGAAATTTTGGTAATTTGTATAGTATGCAACCAGACTGGAATGCATGAATGATTTGGTAGCAAGGACAGGTGAAAACATTGAATGCTGACTGATAAATGATTGTTAGGCTCTTAACATTTTCTATTTAATTATCAAAATTTTCTATTAAATGTTCAAAAGGGTTAAACTAGTATTGTGTGTCTTTTGTGAAGATCCATCCTTGATGTATATCCAATTAATTTTATTGAGAGGTTTATACTTATACCAAGTATTTATTTTTCTACAAGGAATTCATAGGTTGGTGGAAATCTCATTTATTTATTTACAAATTTTCTTGCTTATTGACTATGCAAAAGTTTCCACTAATGAGAATTCTTCCCCATTGTGAATCATTAATACATTAAGTACACTTCAAATTCCTCCAGTAATGATACAATGAGAATTGCTTAGCTGATTTAAATGACACAGATGTAGTACTAATTACACATTTTAAATTGGCAACAAACACAATTAATTTCCTGATTATCTAAAACAAAAGTAAACTTTTTTATTATAGTAATTTACTATAATTTATCACACATCCATTTTCTGTGTATAATATTTATGCATTTGACAAACCTACAAAGAGATATGTAATTAGACCTGTTTCATCCATCACTGGCTGCCTTTTAACCAGAGGTCTTACGTGAACAGCTTACAAAGACACTATCAGATTAAACAAATCATAATGGTGGCATCTTTTAAATCAACAAATGGATTTATTTATTTATTTATTTTTGCTAGTAATTTCTGTGGATTATTAAAATTGAATGATTTTAATTTAACTTGCATTATTTGAAGCTACTTTACTGGGCTGTTTTTTGTCTGGTGGTTTGATTTGCTATAGTTTACCAGATCTGTTGAAAAAAATTGAAACCAAACAAAATGTATTTGTTGACATAACAAAAAAATAATATATATATATATATATATAGCCACCATGGGCCAGGGATGTAAAATGTGTCAGAACCTGTAATATCCTAATATCCTCTAATCTGTTCTTTCCTTGTGCTTGATACCTTTCATTTTAGTTAAAAACGAACAAACAAAAAACCCAACAACTCGGTTTTTGTTTTCTATTAAATGCTTCTAAGTCAGAAGATTGCCCTCTCACATTTTCTAGGTCTATGCATGGTGGGTGCAGGCTATGCAATCTGAATTTAAAAATTAAAAATCCTACTACTCTTTTTTTTCTTCTTCTTTTTCTTTTTTTTTTTCCCAGACCAGAAATTATTATTATTTCCCAGGAAATAGTGATGTATTTAACTGGAAAATGACATCTAATAAATGGTGTCCAGAATTTATTTTCTTCAGATGCTGTCAATAGCAATGCTAGTGACACTGTGCGCCAGAAAGGCAGAGCACTCATCCTACATCAGCAAAGGTACATTTGAAGGAGATTCACCTCCATTCCCTCTCTAGAATGTTAATTTACCCCTTATCATCTATCCCTACCTAAAAGGACAACCACGTGTTAAGAACTGCTCTTCCATCTATGTATGTGGCCCCAACCCCCCAAATGCTCTTTAAAAACAAAGCAACAAACAAACAAACAAAACACATAAACCTGTATTAGATTTCTGGCAATTAATTTCCTACTTACTGAGGAAAAGTATTTATTTCTGTTTTAGAAAATTTAGCTATAGCATTAGTAACAAACATTTCCACAATGTTTTCTCTGTATTTTGCTTCCTTATTTTTTTCAGGAGGAAAAGCAGGTAGTGGTGAGTGTGTACCTGTACACATGCAGTTATTTGGGAAAAAATAATATTTCCTTTTAAAAGTAGAAAATAGTGATTGCATTATGTAATAAAATTTCACTGTATTGTACCTTTAAAAAGAAATATGCAGCTGCTCTTGAACTATTAAACTATATGTGTCACCGTTTTATCCTGTTACCAAAAAGATCTCTTATGTCACTTGGCAGAATGACAGATTTTTTTCCAAGGCCATTGTATAATTGTGTTTTGTTAGCTGTTTTTGTTTTATAAATACTGTACTAAAGGGATCTCTGAAGATCAAGATTTTTGATGCAGTATTTTTCTTTGCTGTTCTTTTGATGTTGACTTTCCCCCACTCCCACCGCAGCAACACACGCACTATTTTGTTCTCAAAAATTACCAATTCTATGTCAGGAAAAAAGCGTTTATTTTTCATGTCAGAGTTTTTGCAAACAGGCTGACCCTGTTCCAGCAGATTCCTTGCTGAAACTCTTCTAAAACGATTTTCCCGGGAAAACTAGGTTTGTGAAAATTTTCTGTATTTGAAAATCTGCAGAGAGACTCCAGTACTATCATTCTTCATGTATTTAACTACTTGAGCTTGCAATACCAGCACTGGTATACGTTTGCCTTCCTTCATTGACTCCTTTCTGCCAATTTCCCCCTTTAGCAAAAGCCGCATCACAAGGTTCTCTCTCTCTTTTTCTGTACATTTGGAATGAGTAATCTACGGTTCTCCAGTAATATTTAATCTAAATCCCTATTATTGAAAAATAATTGAATATTTTTTACCCTATCTTTTGGTAGTTACGGAGAGAAATTATTCATTGTCTGCTTTATAACAAGTTCTACATATTGGAAGTCTGGTTTTAAGCCCTTCCTCCTGCTTAATCCTCTCTTCTTTTTACTAAACAAATGCAGTTCCCTTAACCTTTCTTCCCAGATCATGTTTGTGAAACATCTCGTCAGTCTTAAAGTTTCCCTCAGGGTTATCTGCAATTTATCTGCCTTTCTCTAGGAGAAATGACCCAACTGGATAGAGTATTCCAGCTGAGTCTCCTCATTGCCGGGAGAGTGGAAAACTTACCTCCCATGTCTTTTGCATGACACTTTTAAAAATACTTTTCAGATTGACATTTACCAGTTTTGCAACAGCAGTACATTTTTGGCTTCTATTCAGTTTGAGCTATTATAACACATCAACTCTGCTTCAACTAATGCTGCTTAGCCAGGTAGATCCCATTTTATACTGTGTTTTCTTTTGACTGTTTAAAAGTGAAATACTTTGATCTTTTCCTTTGCTGAACTGAATCCTGTTGCTATTATAACACTGCTTCTATTTCTGAAATAAATATGAAATCTAATCTTGCACTTGAGGGTGCCTGCAAACCCTCCCAGCTCAGTGATAGCTATCAATGTTATAACATTTGCTATCCAAGTTATTAATGAAAATATTTCAATCTTGCCATTTTTTTTTTTTTTTGCTAAAACCTTGCATGATATAACCCTCCGATTTGAGAGTGAACCTATTCTTTGGGAACAGTTCTTGAAATTGTGAGTGAAGATATAACTTGATATACAAAAATTCCTCAAAATTACACGTATATAATATTCTAAGCTATTTTTTTTAAAAAGAGGTGTACATGAGCAGTGGAGAAGAGGGCTTGGCTTCTACACATTGGTTGAGGTGCAAGCCTCAGAAGGGGGAGATGACTCCTGCTCTGGCAGTACCTGAGCATGCTTAGCTGGAGTAAACTTCTGCAGGGTAGAGCAGGCAAGCAGGCATTACAGCTGGAATGAGAGGAAGTTCTCTTCAGAGCTCAGGAAACAAGCATGTAACAGTGCCTTGGGCATTTAACGTAGGAAGCCACTGTGCACTGTGTCAGCCTCAGCAACGGAGACCATGTTCACCAGTCTTGCTTTGCAATGCAGCAACTTTCTGTGGTTCCATGGGTTGTGAAAAATTTCTGCCTAGTCTTCTCTGGGTCTCTAAAATAAGTCTCTGAGACATAGCAGTGTATTTGTTTCTTGGTCTCTAATTCATGCTGTAGATGGACTTCACTCCAAAATTTGGTTCCTTTGGAGTGACCAGCATGGGCTGTGGCTGTTCTGTGCATGCAGAAGTCTCATCTTTTTCTATACAAGATGGACCTGGGAAAGATGACAGACAAAGATACCCTGCAAAAATCGTTTCTGTTGTTCACTGCTGTGGAGGATATATGAGTTTGCCATGAGTGGATTGCCAGCTGCATAAACTTTTGGGACAGACTTTTGGTGGGCTGAAGCCATCTGTCCTGCCTATTTCTAATAGTTTGGTTGTTATACACCAAGATGAGCAGTAGTGAGTTTTAGAAATAAGTTATTTTTTCGAGTTCAGTTTTGAGATATTTTTTTTTTGGTTAAATTGACTCTGTATGTAGTCTTCTATTGAGAGAGTCTGAAACATAGATCAGCACCAGAGCCTAGTGTGGGATATACAATAGTGAGCAGTTACAGGGAATCACTTCCACAAGGTTACTCTGGGCTGAATGCATGCTCTGCATTGTGTTGACTTTGTCAGTCAGAATCATTTTCTGTTATTGAGTTAGTGTTTGAAGTTTAAGATATTTTTTAGACATTGATGGTAAATGAGAAGATGAAGTTATATTCAAATTATATTCTGCAAAACACTTGCAACTATCCTGGGGTCTTCAAGTTTAGGATATTGGTTTTAAAACACTAAATCCAAAATTATTGACTGGGTGAGTATTTATATTCTCTTAAATGAACTATGATTAAAAAAAAAAAAAGAGTATGTGTTCAGTACATTTGAAAAATAAATAATCAAAATTATCTAAACACAGGAAATTTATGCTTCTGGCTCAGCTGTCAAACCCTCTGTCATCTGGGTTCACAACCTGATAGATTTTATAGCTTGGCCGACTAACTGATTTAATGACACGGCCTTTTTGAATTGCCAGCTGAAAAACTAATTTTGGCAGGAGGAGTGGCCAGATGTATTCCTCACTGTCTTCAGTCTGAACTATGTTAGTAGGGACTATAAATAGCTTCATAAATATTTTACTATGCCTACATTTTGGTCTTGACATAAAGTATTGGAGAATAGATTGTTCAGCTTCATCATGATTTACACTGAACAAGGTGAATAAAAAAATTCCTTACTTTACATCACAAGCCATTTTTTCATATTTCTGTAACCTTTTCCTTTTAGACTGACCAAAACTTGGTAATGTCATCGTCTCTCTCTTCTTCATGTAGATGCTGGGGCTGAAACTATGGCCACAGAAAGTTGTTATTGTGTTCAGCTAAGAAAAACTTTTATAAAGAGGGATTTTCTTGTCCATGTGGCTTTAACTTACGAAGTAGATGAAATACAGAAGTAGCATTGTTCAAACAAAAGGGGAATATTTTGCATTTGTTGCTTTTAATCTGCTGTTCTGATCAGGAACCTCTGTCCCAAATTTAAATGTTAGCTTTCAACTGGAGATAGATGTGTCTATGTTCTTCATCCAAGTGCCTCCACCTATCTTTATTGAAGTTAATTTATTTATTGAACTTTGACAGGTTATTATCCAAATTCATTCAAACTGTGCCATTTAACTTTATCTCAAAGGATGTTCACTAGCAATTTATGGAAAAGAGTGCAATATATAAAACAAACGGTAATCAACAATCATTTGTGTCTTATGTCCACAGGACAGAAGAATCACAGCTTAGCTTTTGAATTTAAGTTAAATTGAGCCAGTGTCTTTTTTTCACCAACATTTAAGGAGAACAAAACCAAAATCAATCAATCAAAAAAACAAACAGAAAAACACAAAAACAAATAAATCTCCTTGCTAGTCTAAATGTTGAGCTGGGAAAACTCTAACTGGAAATCTATTTCCTTTTTATTTTCTTATTTTTTTCAAAGAAAGGTAGCTTCCTCATGTTGGATTTGTTCTAAGGAAATCTAAGACGGATTTTAATGCATGTAATGTATGAGATAGATTTCCTCATCTAAGTTGTGACTACAACAAACCTTAGCCCTGCTCATTCCAGTCACAGCTAATCAGCAAACCTTTATGTTCATTTTGAAACTGTATTTTAGTAAAGAGAGCTTAAGGATATTCTAAGTATATGGCATATGGGAAAGTCCTTTGCTCATTTACCAAATCTAGTCTATCGTTTCTAACTTGCAGCTACCTGTCCTTTTTCTTACTTAGAGAAAAGATGGTATCCATGGCAGGTGCAGTCCACAAAATCTGATTTTATTTCACTCAAGTAATCATTTTGCTGTCCTATGTCTATAATCAGATGGATTAGTGCTCCTTGGCTTTGCTTTTCAAATTTGATAGAAAGCAAAGTTGTCTTGTTAAACAGATTCCTTGCCTGCTCTGTAACTCTTAGAGAAAGCCAAATAAATAAATAAATAAATAAATAAACCAAACCAACAAACAATTCCTTTTACTTTCCCTCCACACAGCCTGCACTGACACACATTTAGAGGTGTGACTCTGGGACAAAAGTTATCCTACTTTATAACCTATTTGATTATATTTGCTATGTGTTAAGAACACCTTCTCCTGTTCCAGTAAAACATATTGAGCAAGAGAGGGAGAGAAAGCATTTTGAGTCGTGTTCTTCGAAGAAACTTGCATAGAATCTGTATATTGGCATCCTCAATAGTTTTTTATTTGAGTCTTGGTAAAGTTTTACTTTTTACAGATAATTTAGTTTCAAACTAGGAACACCTAATATCAAGGGGCCTCAAACTCATACAGCTGAGTTGTAAACTTATTTAATTTATATTTCTGTGTGCATATGGTGGTTTTTTTTTTTTGGAACAAAGTGATCAGGATTTCAAATTAAGGAAAATCAAACTACGAAAGCTTCTCATGGGTCTATAAGGTTTTCTTTTTTAAAGACTACCTTTTATTACTCAGACCTATTTTTCTTTATACTCGTTATGTTTCTTAATACTATGCCACTGAAAGAGGCTGACGTGTTTGAACATATTTGAATAATCATGTTTAATTACATGATTATTTTATATGCATATGTTTAATTAATTGTTGCTTCATTGAAAAAAGAGTATTATCCTTTTACAGATAATCACTTAACTAAAATAAGTTGGTTAAAGCTTGCTGTTGAAGAGCCTTGTTTTTCCTATTTAACTACTCTACTACACCTCAAAAAATAAGCAAAGAAATAAACAAAAACAGTGCAAAGAAAGAAGACAGACACAGGTACAGTACTTGCTGCCTTCTGTTTTGCTACAGGGGCAATCACTCAAAGACCAACAGCAGATATTTGCTGGAGGTCATACGGATATTTTTGCCACCATGTTGTACCGGAAATAGGGATGAAGGAGATGCTGTGATAGTCCAGGAGATTTTTATCTGACTGTTTACATGGTAAACATGTTTTTAAATTGTTTAGATACATGCACACAGGACAGACAAATCTCCTAAAAATACCTCTGAATAGTGCTTGTTTGTTCGAACCAATGTCTCTTCCTAGGTTTATACTTCTCTGTGGTGGACTCATGCTGTTGCTGGTTGAGAGGGGGTTAAAAGATTTTTGCAGATGTCTTGTCTCAAACCTATATTCTGTCAAACAATAGCTGAAATTTCTTTGCTGTTCTCTGTGGTTAAAAGGAGACAAAAGACTCTAATTGAGGAAGCTAAACTTCATCTTCACAATGTCAGAGCTCATACTATACTAATCCTCGTACTTGTTTCCGAAATATGTGCCAAGTATATGGATAATAGAACTAAAACAACAGATCTAGACATTAATTTTTTCCCCCCAGAATATAAGTAGACTACAAACTATATTTTGTAGACAATGGATTAATATATTTTATTGTATATATGTTAATCTATGTAGTGTTATCTCAAAGATAAATTCCCCAACTATTAAGAAATAAATTAGTGTTTGTCTTACAACCATGGCGACTGTTGGACAAAGGAATAGGAAACACCTTTTCCATGAATCAGACTGATGATCAGCAGAGGTTTGTTACAAATACAAATTCAATTAGTATGTTAAGAAAACTTTTCCATCAACAACGGCTAAGTATTCCAAACTTACTAAAAATGCTAGCAAAGAGATAATTCCTAGCTCTTATGAAGTGTAGATACTCAAAATACAGTAATGTCATGTATCTTTTGCTACTGCTTTATGATCAGAATTGTACCAGAACATGTTCAGAGGAAAAGGAAGTTGGGGGGGAATCTTCCTCTATATTTTTTTATGGTATTATCATTTGTAAATAAGATACAGAACTGTAATTAACACTTAGAAAAGGAAAAAAGAGAGGGTGTTCTTATTCCTTCTGAAGAGGTTTTCAGCATGTTATTGTACCAGCATGTTCTAGTGAAGCATGAATTGGTGTAATTTAGGCTTTTAATTAATTGCTAGTAACAGATGTAGTTCACATCTCTGGCACAAAGCAGTCAGCTTAATTTTGTAGAATAAATTATTACCATTTCAGTGCTGAGGTGAGAAAAATCTGAGTAGTTAGATATCCACTGACCATAGCCCAGTTGTCCTAAAACAAAGTTGATTATGTAGCTTAGTATGCTAAATGTTTACCCAGTTTTAGAAGTTCACACCCTCTAGTGGTTTTGACTTCAGAGCGGCTTTTGACATACTCGTTTGCTGTACTGCCTGCCCATCCCAGCATGATATGTAAGACTGTGTAAACAATGTAGGTACTTTCTTGTTGGTAGTTGGAGAGAAAGAGTATGAATAGGGTGGATGCTCTTTTAGAAATACACTGTTGGATGGCATCCTTATGAAGGGGAAGTTACAGGCAGGATCTTTTAGTTTTAAAACTATTCTACCTGTTGAACTATGCTTCCTGGTTACAAAAATTAAATAAATTGATATTTATTCAGTAGCCTTATTACAGAATCTATGATTTCAAAGTAAGTAATAACAAAGAGAATGAAGAAATTATTCAGGAACTCTTCATAGAAGAACACCAGTATCTGAGGAATACAAAAGACCATTTTCATATATTCTGTTCAGAAAACATTTTAAGAAAGTAAGAAAAAAAAAAAAAGTAGTGTATAAAAGAAATAAGAAAAAGCAATATATGAAAAACATGACAGCAATGTAAGTATCAACTAGTGCCAGGTTACCCACATCCAGACTACATTTTTATTATTATTATTATTATTTAATTATTTTTTTTTAATATAGAGGATTTGCTGAAATTAACTTGTCCATTTGGAATCTATTTTGGATACAAACCAGAACATTTTCAGAACATGGATGTGATTTGTTGGGTTATGGAAAAGCAACTCTCTTAAGCTTTTTCCAACACAGAATGAGTGATAGACATAAAAAGGAGGGGAAACTGTGGGAAAAATTAGTCTAGGTTCATGGGTGTAAGTTTTGTTTTGAGTCCTAATAAGCAAGCATAAAGCTTAAACAGTAATGTTCCAGCATTCTGGGATTCAGAGCCTTCTAGGCCTCCTAAAATGACAACCCAACTGGAAAATGGTGATATCACGGGGACTGATATTATTTAGAGATGAGGTTGGAGTATTTTTTATTTACTTTTTCCAATTCATCTTTATTGCTTTAAAACAATAACAAACACAAAAAAGCAATTTTCTGAGGCATGTGTAGCTTTCCACCTGCAGACAAACATAATTTGTCCTTCTCTAATTCTTTCTGCAGCCCTACTCACAGACAGATCCCCTCTCTTTGTATAAACCTTTGCTGATGGTGTTGGTTTCTTTATAACACACTATACAGGACTATTTTATATTATTTCATCAGGCAAATTTGACCTGCATTCAGAATTATGCCACGGTCTATAAACTGATCTAGAAGCAGTGATATAAACGTCAGTTTTGATGCCCTTAATCGAAAGTAAGTCCAGCTTACATAGTTCGTAGTTTAACCTTCTCCATTCCATTTTCAGGGATTTGATTCCACCCCCTTCCTATTACTGATTTTTTTTTTTTTCGTATCGTGGCAATATCCAGAGGCCAAGGTCTTGTGTACGAGGTCCTGTACAAACACATAGTTGATTGCTAAACTCCCAGGAGCAGGAGCTGTCTTTGTCTGAAGAGTATGTTACGGATGGATGAGGAGAGTGAGGTCCACAAGGACAGAGCAAGCTGTGCATTTCCTTTGCCTAAGAATTTCAATATTCTCTCATTCTCACTCCATTCAGCCTTCTTTTGTGACATCTTCTCCTTTTCACTTTTAGGTCCTCTCTTGCTGTACCCTGTTGCACCTCATGACCAAGAGCTCCATCAGCACAGTGCCAGCGAGCTATACTGCCTTCCTTTTCTTGTTGAGACTTGCCCTCCTGGCTGGGTGCCTCTCTTCCTATCAGACATAAACCTTTTTCTCATTTTTGGCTCTGTCCTGAGAATTTGATTACCATATATGCACTTATTTTCATGCATTTACGGCTGTATAGCAGTAGTTTCTGCATGTTTTCAAGTTAGATATTCTTCTTGGGTAGTGGCAGTGGGCAGGGAATCGGGGAAAAGATTGTTCATTTGCTTTTTCTCAAGGGTGCACAGAGTTACACGGGACAAAACAGTCCCTCTGTTTGTGGTAACTATAGTAAAGGGTTTGGATATGCATCTTTATTAACCTCCTAATACCATGACTGGCAGGTAAAACGATTTCCAGACCATATGGTTTATTCAGTATTTTACTGGAACATTTATTGTACACCGTGGTTGATGTGGGTAGCATGGTGGATAAAGTCAATTACTACTGCAGCACAATATGGATCTAGGTTAGTTTTTTTCTCCTTTCATTTTCATTTTAAGTGAAAGCATTACCGGCTCCCTATTAGATGGGCCATGTCAGGAAAAGTCGAGTGTTATACCTTTTCATCTTGTTTCCTGGTTTGCCAGTGTTATAATGAAATCTCTCAGATGTTAATGTAGCACTTGAAACTGTGACACTATTCAGAGTCCAAAAAATACTAAAGAATCATGTTCCAATGGGTGTCATCAGTTATCAACAGCACAGTAAAAATTTAACAAGAATAGCGACACTCTCCATGTATCTTGCACTTTGCTTCAGCTGGTTTGAGTTGCTTTCGTCACTTATGTAAGAGATTTAATAACTGAAAGCATTTTGCTGCTTGTGGTATTTGTTAGAAATGTAATCTGAACTGCTGCAATGGAGGAACACCTGATCAAATTTTCAGTGACAAGAGACTGGCTGTTTCAGTCTGGAAGTCAGCCTTGACTTTTCAGCATGAGAAAACAAAGATGAAGTAATCCCTCGGTGGTGTTTGCAAACAGCAGGGTGTAGCTTTCTGAACATTGTTGTGGCAATGGGATGCAATGCTTAAGAGGACACAGTTTGTGGCCAGATGAGACACACAGCGTTTTGAAGCTGATCCATGTAAATGTCCACACCAAAAGGCTGTGAAGCATTTTTTCCTGAGAGGTACATATGACAATAGATGGCATGTCCTACATGTAATCTGTCAATAATTAAGGGAACATGCTGACTTTCCACTTAAAGTTTTGCAAGCTTGCTGTCCATTGCTTTATTTGTATCTGTCATGTTGAGTTGCTCTATTTTCATGAAAATGGCAAAAATGCATTTTGTAAAAGGATCGTTCTTGACCAGTTTTAGTTGGCCACATTTGCTTTTGAAGTTTAACCTGGTGGCTGCTACTAAGTATTAAAAGATATATCCAGCACTGTCTTATTCCTTTTCACACCTGTTGTGGTACTTTTTTTTTGCTGAATTTCTGGTTAAAAAAAAAAAGAGAAAAAAGAAAAAAAAGAGAGCTGGAGTGCTTTCTGAAAGAAGTGATTGATTCAAGTTTCTGAATTTGAGGAAAATGAATTCTTCCTTGAATTTGGAATAATTTGGAATAGCACATATGAGAATAACCATGCCTAAGCATTAGTTTTTATGCATGTGCTGCTGTAGAAAATCTTACTATTTACTGTCTCAGTGTCCATGCATATCGTGCACATGGGAAAACACATACATTTACCAGACAGCAATACCCATTGGTGGTTTCTCAGTCTGACTTAAATCTTTTCCTTGGACATAAACAAGTGTGTTTGTTGTTGCTGTGTGTAAATACCATCATGCTTCATATTTTTAATTAGAAATACATAGCACATTAATGATAGAATAAAATAATTTACATTATGCAAATAACTGCCAAGATCAAATATATTCTATTCATTATTATATTATTATATATCATTATTATATTATTATATTATTATATAATATATTATTATATTAAATTATTATATTCATTTTGTTTATTGCCCCCAAAATATGTTCATGATGCTGCATAAATCCAAAATCAGACCTCTATCCTGAAAAACAGGACAAATATAGAAAAGAAGGTTAGGCAGACAAGAGCTTGTGATAGTTTTGTTTTCTTTCCATTACAGGAGGGAGAACACATACAAATCTATGCATTACATTTATAGAAAGAAATTATATGCTGAGTTTGTCATCATCTTTGTATCATAACAAAATATATACGGAAGAGTTATGTAGATCTGGGCAATAAACTAAGTCCTCTTTCACACTTGTATGTGATGGTCTCTTTCTTGGGGGATTATGCTGAAAAAAATGGGAGGATATGTAATTTCTGCTTCATGAATGGGGTTAAAAAGAAAAATGCTGCTGTGTTCATGTATGGGAAGATGGCCACTGATTGTATTGCGTGCTATGTTAATTCTGTGATGCTCTGAAGTTCATGTAAAGAGGTTTACATACTGCAGCAAGTTATAGACTCAAACATTGCATAGCAACACAACAGGCATTAGTGCAATGCTCTGACTTTAACTTGGGATGTTATGTTTCATCTCCACAGGCCATTTGCACATCTTTCATATTCATCCTGTTCATTTATTCAGGAGTTCTTTATGTGGTCATATTGTGCTCAGGGATTTCACCTCTGAAGGTTATATTTTGTAGCAGAGGGGGTAGTCCAGATGTGTTAGTATTTAGCTGAAATAGTTATAACAGAAGATGTGGATTTGCAGTGCAACAGCATATGGGAACAGACAAAATAATGGTACGGTTGTGCTTCTGTTACCTTAGTACCAGTCACCATAATACTTCTTCAGGACTTTTCGTATCTTGTGAGCAGGTTTACAGAGGAATGAAATTCCATGTTGCCCCCACACTGTGAGGCAGGTTAGGATGCTGTCTTACCTATAGAATATTTTATTTCTCAACAAAAACTTGATAACATCTCAACACCATGGAATTTCTGCCAGTAACTCTTGTTGAGTTCCTCTGATACCGTCTTCCTGAGCATTCAAAGTGTGGTGTTAATTGTGTCCTTATTGCTATGGGTTTTTGCTGTTCCTTTCCTAAATGATTAATGCTAAATAGTTCTTGAATGTCACATATGTACTGAAGATCACTCCTTTTTTTTTTTCTTTTTCTTTTTTTCTTTTTCTTTTTCTTTTAATACTACATTGCAAACTAGTACCTCTTGAGATAGCAGTAGGAATGGTATTCTTAGCAGAAAAAAACCACACATGATATTTCATGCTCACATCAAAGTCCTAACTAAAAGCTAAATCATGAGGTGTTGAAAAGGACAAAAGTTAGTTCTTGAATTTTCTGAGCTTTTATGAGGTTCTTCATATTTTTTCCCTAAGAAGTTAGAAAAACCTTAAAGTTTTACTTGGTGGAAAATGAAACTGAAGTCAACCATGTTATCTAGTATTTTTGCTCACTTGAATGTTCTGAGAGGGCTGACACTTGAATTGGATAATGCAAGTAATTCTATGCCTGCGTTTGCCCACTGTAGAGTGATGGCATTAAGTGGTACATGAAATAGACTTGAGAGCTCAGCAGGATAGTCAGCATTGCCATCATATCAGAACCTCTGTCCTGCCACTGCTTTTCTTTCAACTTCTTATTAACCTCCCTGGCTGGAGGCATAGGGGTAGAGACAAATTCAGAGCAGTTATGTCCTTCTACCAACACTAAGATGTATGTTTTCACAGCTAAATCCTTTAACAACTCCCACTGATACTAATGGGAATCCCACAGCAAAATCCCTGAATGTTGTCGTGAGTATGCATTCATTCAGAGTTGCTCTCCCTACGTCTATCTCCCAACTCTGGTTTCAAGTAGAGGGCCAAGAGGTCTTTTATGAAACAAAACAACTGAGCAAGGAAACAGTTAACACAGGCATCGTGTCCTGAGAGACCTGATCTATATAATTATGGTCCACATACTACAAGTCCTTGTGGTATATAAGATCTTTCATTTCATGACGGAAGGTATGTCTTACAGAACTGTGGCAATGAAAGTTAATGTTGTCAGAAATGTTTCTTCTTTACAGTCCATAGGAGAGGAACCATCTATCTGTTCTTGTGTGACGTGTCAAATATGGGAGCCAAATGTTGTTCACTGAAAAGCAAAACAAATTTTATATACTGTAGGGTTAGCCCACCTTTCATATGTAGTTTTACTGATTTCCAGATGGTTTATTTGCTTGAGCTGTTTCACAAATTTTTGGAGTTACCATGGTTCTAGATATTTGCAAAATTCTTGTCCTGCCATATTTTTGAATTTTACTAAATCACTGGTCTCATTAATTTTCTATGATAATAAGCATCCACATCTGCATTAATGCATGAACAAAAATGCATGGTTTTTTTTTGTTTTGTTTTTTATTTGCAGTGTCTTAAGCACATCATTTTTAAGTTAAGATCTCCCTTATGAATGACTATGTGAATACTTAGCAAGAACATGACTACTGGTAATTTTGCAAACAAGATTCATGCCCTCTTTTCAGTTATGTTGTGAAATAGAAAAAAACAAAAAACAAACAAACAAAAACAAACAAACAAAAAACCCACCAACAAACAGCATCAACAAAAAACACTAAACAACCTAGCCCATTGGTGTTATATATACTTAGGTTGCATTCTATGGATTTTGATTTTTTAAGAAAAAAATCTGGAGAATGGGCAGCCAGATTGCAGAATCAATGTATTCCCAGCTTGCTACAAGAGTTGTATGGTTGCATACAAGCTTGGGAATTTTGATCATCTGCCTACTGAATTTTTCCTCCTTTGCATTTTTGCTGGTACTTACTATTGCTGCAGGTGAGTTAACATCTTTCTTTTTTTTCTTATATGCAAGATATGTTTCTTGTTTATTGCATTGTATTCAAGTGTATTGAAAGCCAATCAAAATTAAAGTGCTTTAAGTTGAAGTAACACTGGATTGCATTGTAAAATGCTATTTATCTAATTCTCATGTAGGGTAGATCAGGCTGATTCCTCTTTTTTCTTTATATCTTTTCACTGGTAGGAGAATTTAGGAGATTGAGTTTTTCATTTCCAGTTCTTACCTTTATCAGCTTCGTATGTCTGGGATTAAAGTCCAATTTTAAAATTATAGAGATAACGTCCATACTTTTCATGATTGTTTTGAGGATAACTGCATTAATAATGGTGTGTGATGATCAACAATTATATCAAGATATATTATTTATACAGATAACATGCTTTTTTCCTGACTCAGTGCTCCTACATAAGAACCTTGGAAATGGCTACAAAGGCTTCTTTGGCAAAGCAGGAATAAAATAATGTTTTGAGGAACATTTGCACTGTGTTTTCTACTTCAGTGTTTGCTTGAGCACTTAGTTTTTCTTTTGCATAAAAGCTATTATGTCAGTCAGAATGAAGAAAGCAGCTTTGTCTCAAAATGATTCACACTGGCTGTTTACAGTCCCTCTGCACATCTTACTTCAATCTTCCTTGGCTTGATTTATTCTTAGGACAAGTTACTGATGCTCAGAAATAACTAGATCTGAAATTACTTTTTAAGTATGCCTCTACATGCAACCTGGTCCAGTGTCTCTGCAGGCAGGCTCCTGATAGCTCTAAGTGTCACCAGTAGACAGACATTTTTGCTCCCAGAGCACACTGTTACTTATTGATGATCACAGGCCCAGACCTGGGTGTCTCAGGCAATCTCCCAGGTGCAGTTTCTGATAACACTGTTGTTCATCAAGGGCCTTGCAGATTGAACACGTTTCAGTGTGTCAACTGTTGAAAATACCTCAGGTGATTGGTCATCCTTTTGCATAACTAACCTGTTTGCGGCAGCTTGCTTTTTCTAGCTAAATCCTTTAGGAAAGCAAGTAATAATACAAAGTTAACAAAGACACTTCTTACTTGTGTCCCCTTTACTCTCAGGTAAGTTTCAAAAAAACAGCCAACCATTCATCAATCAACCAAAAAAACACTTTTAACAAGTTGTGGGAACCAGTAGAGAGCCCTGAATTTTGAAGCACATATTTTTGGGGCTATAACCTCTGAAAAGGCAAAGACTTCTTGCTTTCAAGCAAGCCTTCACCTTTTCTCTCAGGAGACCTGGGTGAGAACCAGCCATGTGCCTCTAGAGCAGGGATTTCCTTGGACTGTGTAGAGAAGCCTGATTACCAGAAGAAACTGGCCTAGCTACTGCATGCACAAGCTCAACATCCCTCTGCTGGGAGGGACAGCAGGAGCCATGCAGTACTGGTATCTTTGGTTTTGTGTTCTCATTTCAGTTCCCATGTGCATTTCTTATGTCATGGGCCTCCTGCATTAAATCCGATGATCACCATTTACCAAAAATGTCAAGGATTTTGTCACTGGATTTCAACATCATCTAGGTGTGTTAAATCGAGGAGCAGGCTATGGCACAGGCTGTGGCAGTGCACATTGCAGGGAAGGTTGCTACCGTGTTGAGTGCACATCTTGACTTGGGAATACTCCAAATCCTTTCACAATTATCAATACATTTCAAACAGCAGCTTGTGCTGAATACACACACATTTATACTAGGAAACCTATAATTTATTAGTCCTAGCTATTAAAGTAATACATAGGGTTCTTTGACTGATGTCTGGCTTGGCTTCCTGGGAATTATGCAAAGAGCCTAATGAAATAGATATGCAAGTTTTCTCCTTGGATCAAAGGAAGAGTTTATGTATCCTCACCTGTATATTCCCAAGGCTACATATCTGGGGTTGAGTCAATCAGCCTTCTCCACCCTTTGCCAGTTAAAGTAGGCATTATTTTAACTGTTGTTGCTTTGTCCAGTAACTTGCTTGTGGGGAGGAGTTCAAAAGGCTGTGGAGCAGTTGTGTTACCTGCCAATGCCCAGAGACATGGGATGGGGTACGAAAACAGCTGATAGTGAAGGCTGTTTCTCCAAAATACTTATATTCTGTGTCATTTCTGCTGTGTCCGAATTCTGCTGTTCCTGCTTTTCATTTGCGTTGTGCTCTTGGTCAGACACTTTGTGACCCCAGTAATGATACTCTTCATCTTTCAATGCTGACTCAGTGCTATGGGGGGTTCTCATTTATGCTGGGCGCTGGTTAGCATTGGTGTATGGCTGGGAATAGGGAGAACCAAGGAGGAAAGCAAATGTACTATTTCTTCTGTTTCTGCTCTGAAAGGCTGTCCTGCTCCCATGCTGCAGATTTGTAAGTGGGGCTAGTAACCTCCCAGATCACCCCAGCAACTAATTGCTGGAGAATTCAGAAAGAGCAAGGTTTTGAGCAATTCCAGTAAGTGTTTCTTCACACACTTCCAGCTTTTTAGAAGCAAGACAACAGCAGGAGTGTATTTCTTGCATCTTCAGGCAGGAGGAGGTTACCTGCTGGAGAGCAAATGCTCTTTTTGCATGTTCTGTCCTGAAGGATGACTGAGGATACCTGTTCATGAAAAACTGAAGTACCCTGTAGAGAAAATTCAGTTTGGGATGAAAAGCCATATACACTATAGCTAATTCACAGTGAGGCTTCACACAGGTGAACAGGTCTATGTCTGTGATGGGTTCAGGTACCCGGGTGATGTCAGGGGTCTGGGGGCTGCTGCATGAGGCGATGCCGGGGCTGTCCCGTGCTGGCCCCAGCTGGCCCCAATGGCCCCACCGCAGGGCACGGCCGGGCCCCACAGCCAAGATGGCGGCACCTCACCTTGGCGGCAGCCTGGGGAAGGGAGGGCAAACACTGCACGACAGAGGGTGGTGAGGGGAGTGGCGTGAGGTGTGGCCCTGTGGACACCCAGGGGAGAGGAGGAGGGCAGGAGGTGCCCCAGCCACCCAACAGAGGTGCCCCCACAGCCTGTGAGAAAGACCTACAGTGGAGCTGTGGATGAGTGTGCAGAGAAAAGAGCAGCAGATAGGAGATGTGAGGGACTGACCACAGCCCCCATTCCCTGTCCCCCTGGGGAGGGGGAGTAGGTATTTGAGTCAGTAATGAAGGGGTGAGGTTGAGCCTAGGAAGAAGGTGGGGTTGTGGGAAAGATCTTTTCATCCTTATTTTTGTTTCTTACCATCCAACTCTTCTTTATTTAGCAATAAATTAAATTCATTTTCCCAAAGTTGAGTCTGTTTTGCCCGTGATGGTAACAGGTAAATGATCTCCCTGTCTTTACCTCAATACCTCAACCCATGAGAATTTCAAACATATTTTCTCCTCGCATCCTTTTTGGGGAGAAGGCAGTGAGAGAGAGGCTGGATAGCATCTGGCAGCCCACCAGGTCAGCCTGACACAGTATGAAATACTGC